>NC_139347.1:156862103-157314603 GCF_055883805.1 Amblyomma maculatum
ACTCTCAATAGATGTGAAGCCCCGCTATAACCAAAATGTGCGAACGTGATTGCATAGCTTAAGAGTAGTGGGCCTAACTCGGCCTCCTAGAAGGTTGATTCATATCCCACGATCCCACCTGAAACAAGCATTAGAGATGGCAGGTCTCCCAAACTTTGTGATACCGTTTAGTATCGTCCCGTCACAGAATTAATGAGCGCTTCAGAGCTAGACGATATAACCTGCCACCTGTCAAAAACATGTCCATGATTTTTCGCTTACCAAACCAACGCCAAATTTTCTGCAGCGCAGTGCGTTGAAAGAAATTGTGTTTATATGTATGAAAGCATTGTTGTAAAGGGCGTTAGAGGCCTCGTTCTGTATACAATGAAAGTTAGGCGTGGACGAATTCAATGAAAAGCGACGTGCATGACTCGAATCCAAATCCGTGTTCGCGAATGAGATGGGCGTGTCACCCAGAACCTCTGTATACTTTCTTGAGCTGTATACTTTCTTAGACTTTTATTGAGCTTTCTGGCTCAAGAAAAGGCCTCTGTTCAACTCTGCTGTACAAAATGACAAAACTGACAATGAATAACAAAACATCTGAGCAGTCATGAAGTTTCACAAATGCTTATAAATGCAAGAAGAATGCCGAATGCTAATGCACTTCAAATACGTAATGGTGTTTTAGTGCCCGCCGCGCATTTGCTTCAAGGGCAACCGATATGATATTCTGAACTCGGTTCAACCTCAAGAAATACCACGCCACGGACAACTTTTGAATGTAGGAAAAGTTCCTTGTTTTCTTTTTTTTTTCTCTCTCTCTCTCTCTATGAAACGCAAGCCCGCTTTCTGATTATCCGCTTCTGTGCTTCGTCCTCGTGGCTACAAATTGGAAGTACTCGGTAAATTCTACGTTGTCTTTTAATATACACCGATCAGTCAAATTCAAAGGCATGTTTTAATATTTTGCGCTCACAGTGTGTTTATTTAGTCGTCTTCGGCTCCAGCTGCTTCTTCGAAAGCAAAACATACTGGAGATTACTTACTTTCAGTAAGGCTGGTTTTTTCGAACGTGACCTTCGCTCCGGCAAAAATTGCTCCAAAGAGGGCCACTAGTTGATCGAGGCTATTAACGCTAACAAACGTGGCCACATCGCCCGGCACGAAGCCCAAGCTCCGCAGACTGGCGGCGACACTTCTGCATTGCCGATCCAGCTCCGCGAAGGTGCAGCTCTCTCCCGATGTGTCGTCCACCTGTTTTGGATGAAGGAAGAATGGGACATTGTATGTAGACCTTTGCAGCTGCGCAACAATTTACATTTGACGTGTTGTGCTCTGAACGGTTTGCCATAACATCAATTACTTGGCTGTTACATCTGCCTTAGTCAGCTAGCTCAATCCGGTCTGTAAATTTTATAGAGCGCTACCACTAAGGTACCCCAGTCAATGTTTCACCAATATTTACCTGGAGTCTAAGCTTCGATCCTTAGCCTCGAACGAAAGCGAAATACATTTGAACTTTGCATTCGGTCAATTTAGCTAAACCGGCAGCAACATTTTACTGGCTAGAAAACCTTCCCTTCAGTTATATACGGCATCACATCCCGACCGCGGTGGCCGTTTTTCGATGGAAGCAAAATGCCAGGTGCCCATGTGCTGTGCGATGTTAGTCCACGTTAAAGAACCCCAGATGTTGAAATTTTAAGTCCTCCACTACAGCTTCTCTCAGCCTGGATCGCTTTGGGACGATAAACCCCAATACCAAACAAAATCAATTCCCTTCTGTTCTGGTTAACTGAACTGCGATTTGCGAATTGTAATCCCCTGAAAAGCAGACACAAACTTAACTGAGACGCCGTAATTTCAAAATTAATTAAATAGCTTATTCGCAACCCAATTTTGCGAACTACAAGCTCCCACTTCGTCTCCGACGTTGTTATGAATAGGTTTTAGGATAAAACGAATTTTGCGAATTGGATTAGGCGAAGCTTAGCAAAGGTTCAGTGTCTGCGTGGGCTTGTTACGCTTCCTGCCTTTGCCTACGGCGCGCAGTTTGTGCCACAGGTCACCTTCCAATTTGTCGTGTCGATCGCAGCGCTATAACATAGATAAAAACGAGAAGAGTAAGCATGTGTGTTAGGTGCGCCCGTAGTGCTTTCCGTCACTGTGACTTAGCCAAAAAACTGATCCATCCTTGCTTGAAGAATTTCAGAGTATGGGCTTTTATTTTGAAACAACTAAGTAGGGGTGAGGGAAAATGAAATGTTGATGAGTCTCCTACACACGCGCCTTATTATAAGCTGCGCAGGATTCATTATAGGCAACTGGCTAATACAGAATTGTTTACGTAAACATTTGCCGTGAAAAAAAAGATCACTTTTCCTTCCGGGCAATCTGTCGGAGTGCTGCCTTCGACCGAGATCAGCTTCTTTATTCCGATAAAAGTGGCTTTTATTTCCTTGCTGTGCACATATCCAGACTTATATTTTCTGAGACTGTCGACGGGTTGCATACTTAGTTCTTGCTTTAGTATTTGTAAGTATGCGTAAAACACTGGAATGTATGAATCAGTAAGATACTCGCATGTATGAATCCCCATGTAGTATTTTTCCTTTTTATTTCCGGCTCCTGCTATTATTGTTGTCGGTCGTCGACTTGAAGACCTCCTCTTTTCTTGTCACCTTCCTGTTGAATGTCTTTGATGCCCTTTCCCCTGCACAAGTCTACAGCAGGCGGCGAACGTCCACCTCTATAGCTGCTGTGCATCACTTCGGGTCCTATATCTTCATAGAAACCTATCGGCAAGTGACTGATTTGATAAAGACCGTCCCAGCCCTCATCCTTCTAATGGATACCCCCTCCAATCTAATTGGGTTATGAGGGAGGGGAAAAATGCATCGGGAAAGACGAGACGTATACTTGTCCTGAAAAAGGGTGCCAAGAGGGGGAGAGCAGGGCGGGCTCCAAAGGGGGCTCTCTTGGAAGCCGCATTAGTTTTTTTACGCGCGGCAAGCAAACGATTTTCTAAAACATTTCTTCTTTCACACAGTTTGCATTTCTTTTTAAATGCAAACTGTGTGAGTCATTCAATGGTTTTTCATTGACGGACTGTGACGTAAAAAGTGCAATATAATAGTTTTCTTCCGTGATTTTTCTTTGCGACAAAAATTTGGCCTGGTTGGCTCAAGAGCCAGTACGGCAACAAATTTTCCTCTGCATAAGTCTACACCGGGTGGCGAAAATCCACTTCCGCAGCCGGTATCTAATATTGTATGAATAAATAACAAGCATGACTACATTCCAGAAGTCCTTTTTTGTGAGCATAGCTTACGACCAGAATGACCTTCTGAGCAGCCTTGCGCTAATTCCTGATCCTGTTAATTTCAAGACTGACGTGTTACCTTCATAATCGCCATAGGACGGTAATTTCCGAGCGCCGTTCAAGCCCCCCCCTGGTGTAATATCCCGTTTGGGGACTAATTAGGCTCTAAGATTAAATAAAACATGAAGAGGACACGATTATATTGAATCTTTTCCATGCCTCACGTAATCTATACAAATCTGAAACTTGCATCTACTGTTCGGCTCATGAATGCACAATCGAGACAGCATGAAAACGTAGTTTCATTATTTACTGGTGTTGGGTGGATACCACACGGTAGGGTCTATCATTAATTATAATTATATTACAATGTCCTACATGCGATCACAAAGAAAATAACACGATTCCATAAGAAGGTTTATTGTCTGCGCTCTTTTCATGCACGAGAGAGACATCATGCGCTAAGGGTTTCCTAATTGTTGGCCTAAGCTCGACAGTAGCTCCAAGAAATGCCCTCACTGTTTTGGGCCGTCTTTTTAGACATCTTTCGGTTGATCCCTGTTTCTCTGAAGTCGACCGTGGTGAAATAGAAATACAACACATTTATAAGAAACACGTTGTTTATGTACGCTACAAAGATTCCCTTCTGATGAAGGATATTTTTAGACGGAACTTGCACTAATCGAACGGAGTTGATATTGTTCTCTCCTGACACGGGCAACTTCAGCACAGCTTGCCTATAGTAAAATACAGCTAAAAACACGATGCCACGTTCACCCCTCTAAAGTGGCCCCCAGCTAAGGGCATCGAACTCTTATCACGGTGCCAACTGTAAGCACATTTCGCCTATGAATCACGCTGCGAGTGGGCACATTCATAGTGCGTTCAATAAATTTCATCGAGCGTGAAAATTGTCAATGACTGCGTTAAAAGCCGACTAGAATTCAAGCCACAAAACGACTTGTTTGTCAACAGAAATATTGCATTTACAACGGAAACGCCAACGCAGCTGATGATGATTGCTCGATGCAGCTGCAGGGAGCTTTTGCATGCCGTTGCCCTTTGTCGAGTAGAAAAGCGCGCTTTTCTTTTGCTGAATTCATTGACTGTATTTATTGCATGCAGTTAATGCGGCCGGAAAATCGAGAAGGGCGACAGGCTCCGCTTAGTAGCGCACTTTTGTTGATACCATTTAGCCGAGAAAGTTTTCTAAAAGAAGCAGCGTGCCTAAACACCCCTATCCGTAGCGGGGCGTGAGAGTCGGCTAGTCGCATGACGCTTGGATTCCCGATTTCGCTCAACAAAAGTTTTGTCTAGTTTGCCACCTTCAGTGAGCGTTCGATTACTGTTCTTCAATGCGAGCGCAGTGGCGGATCTCAGCCTAAAAATATTGCAAGTCCATAACCAGAAATACGACTAAATATTTGTAGTCCTGTCATTACGACAGAAGTTTTTTTATTTGCGTAGTTTTTTTTTCGTACATTTTTGTTCAAAGTCGATACACTTGTCTACTGAGGACCCATGCAATGCGATGAGGAGCAAATTTAGCTAAATTTAACGTAGCTCTTTGCTCTGGCAGTTTGCTCGTCAGTGCTGTTTGCATGGGTTATTTGGTGCGCCAAAGCGCAAGTATTATCATCACAAGTCCGTGCCTGCCTTTCAAAAAAAAATCTGTTCCTTTGCACAGCACCTCTCAAGTGCTCTAGACAAAAGAGGTCGACTCTGTACCGTGTGTTTTTGTGTACCAACCTCTGGTTGTGACAACAAAAAAAAAAAAAATTCAGCAGCATTTTTTGAGTAGGCTAACTGGACCGCTTGGCGGAAAATTTGGTTTCAGAAAATGATCGGCAGGAAGGGTCTCGCTCATGGAGCTGCAACGACTACAGACTTTATATGAATCGTAATTACCCCATCGTAATACGTTTCAACGTTCCTGAGACGCATAATATTGTAAAGAAAATTATTTATACTTCAAAGGAAATTAAATAACTAATTGGCTTAATCCAACCTCCGGTCTCTAAATTTCAAAACTCTGAGAGCACTGCAGAATCTGCAGCGGAGAAATCCGAAAGCCTGAGAGTTGCTGCTGCGCATGGCATAACACGCTACCCATGTTGAATACAACCAGCGTTCCATTGAATGCTTCGAAGTTCACCGCTGTTCTAGAATTGGTTTACAGGGAAAAAAAGGTGCAGTATACGTCACTCGCGCTATCTCACTGACGCATCTCGCGGACAAATCTCGCCGACGCAAGTTTTGACATTCATTACACTCTTCTAATCGCTATCCCCTCGTTTATTTGGCTCATTATGTAAGAAGGCGTTTATCATTGCCTGACTCGCTTTGGGTCCTTAAACCCCACAAACCAAACCATCATTAAGACAGAAACACTTCCACTTCCGGTTGGCGTGATGTCACATTCCTTTGGCGTCGACATTAATCTTAAAGCTACTTCTACGTCTCACTGATTTTATTTTTACATTCGTGGCTGAAATTAACTAATCATCTTACTTGCATATTTTTTTTTTTGCCGCAGCATGCTCACGGCATACATTATCCATCACAAAAATTCGCTTGATCCTAGCTTCTTTAAGAACGACAGAATGGCTGAGAACACGTTATGTACACGCGACCTTGTCGACATAACCTATAGTAATGTTTTCTCTGTGTAATGCAGAGTGGGTCAGAGAAATAACTCAAGTTACTGACATTCTAGTGGAAATCAAGAAGAAGAAATGGGCATGGGCAGGAATATGTAGTGTGAACAAAGGATAACAGATGGTTGCTTAGGGTTACAAATTGAATTCCAAGGGAAGGAAGTAGTAGCAGGGGAGGCAGAAAGTTAGGTTGGGAGATGAGGTTAAGAAGTTCGCAGGGGTCAGGTGGATCCAGCTAGCAAAAGACCGGGTTAATTGGAGGAATATGGGAGAGGCCGTCGCGCTGCAATGGGTGTGGTTAGGCTGATGATGATGATGAATGCTTTCGCGTTAATAAGTCAGACGCGCCACCGCAGGGCCGCAAGGCGCGTTCGTCCGTCTTGAGAAAAATGTGGGAAGAGGGGGAGGGGTGCTTGTGTGAGCATGTTTTACATTGCGTGGTTTGCATATCCTGGTGACTTCGCTGTCCCGACGCGTGATTACGAAATTTGCTGCTTTCTGCCTTGAGGAATTCTGTACAGATGCAGATGGATGCCCAGCCTGTACAGGTGCGTAGAGAGACGGCATCACGAGACAGGTTACGTCATCTATATGCGATTTTACAAATGATGCAGAAGCTTTGTACCCACGGTATCACAGTATCATTGTGCTATATGCCGCCTTTCAGATGTCATGGGCCTGCGCCGAAAACTTCCACAGCGCTCAAACAACAATTGTTTTACACTCCTTTTGTTTTTATCTATAGTTAAAATTTCAGTTTCAGTTTATTTATTTTCCATGTATACATGTTCGTAATCGTAACGCCATTTTTGCGTATTTATTAAACCCTAATCAACGTATTTCTAATTGCAGATAGCATCAGGATATGTCGCAAAGAGACGCCACAAAGCCAAATAGCTAAAGCATTTACTATGTCCCCGTCTCACACGCCTGAACCAGCCATCTTTTATTGTCTATGTGTAGCGTATTCTTCTCGTAGCCGAATTAGGAACCTGGGTTCGACCTGCAATGTTGTAACGGATGAAAATCGAGCAACGTCCACAGCTCGTTGGGCAGACCGCGTTCACCAGCGCTATTAGGTGTTTTCGTCTTCCCACGCGGGGCCACATCAGTTCCACAATACATGAGATATTACCCCCCTCTCCAAAAAAAATTGTCCCGATTCTAAATAGATATAAAAGAGAAAAATAACAGTTGGCGGAGGAACAGAACAATGTGCATGGGAGCAAAAGAGCGGCACGCGCAATTACTGCCCTTAAAGCGAGTGATCAGGTTCCAGTCTGCTGATACGCACAACGTCAGACTGAGAAGCACGACTCGAAAAGCGGACAGTTTCTTCAGGAAGGACTTCGTAATCAACGGCACTAACACGGCGAAGGGCCCTATTGGGACAAAACAACCAACGCAAGGGTTTTTTAGAGTGACCTCTATGCGGGATGGGCGTCTGTACCGAGACCTGGTCAGCGCGATGAAATTCTACGTCCAGGTGACAGAGGTTGTATTATTTAATTATTTATACATGTACCTGCAGCGCCCGTTGAGGGCGTTTTTGTAGGAGGGATACAGTATCAAAGCATACATCGTCATGCAGATGACAACTTGCAAATACAAAAGCAAGAGAAAAACAATAAAAATGATAAAAATACAAGGACTTCCAATAATGAGCAAACTAATAACAAAAGAATCATAAAAGCAAGAAAGACGCAAAAAATGGCTTATTGTAATAATAAGCAAACGTATACAAAAACTAAAAATTTTTGAAAACGCACAGCACCACAGCACATAAAAAAAAGGTTAATTCAACAAAAGGCACAACAGATCATTTTCAAACTTAGATTGCGGGGCTAAGACAACTTCTTCTGGCAATTTATTGCAGTCGTGCACTGTTTTAGAAACAAATGAGTTTTTGGAGACATTTATATGGCACTGGTATTCTTGAACCTTTTAAGGATGATCTAATAAACGGGAGCATATATATCTGGGAGCTTTTATGTATAAAGTTTTAGACAAACCTGTTGCGCCTATAAAAATATTGTGAAATAGCTTAAGTCTAAAGTATTTGCGCCTGGCTTGCCATAGAGGCCACCCCAAATTTTCGCACATCTGAAAGGAGCTTCTCGGGAAATCATAGCTTGCGGACACAAACATTGCTGCTCGTTTTTGAACTCGTTCAAGTTCGCTGATAAGTATTTTTGTTTCAAGGTCCCAAGTCGCACAACTACATTCTAAGATGGGACGCACGTTTGTCAAGTAGTGTCTCCTTCAAATCAGCAGGTGCCCGCTTGAAATTTGCGTTTTAAAAAGTTTAACACACGGCTAGCTTTGGCAGCAATATGGTTTACGTGGTCGTTCCAAGAAAGGTTGTGTGCGAAGACAACACCTAAGTACTTGTAATTCTTAACAAATTATAAGTTGCTGTCGCCTAGAGAGTACTGGGTAGGTGAAGGTTGCTTTTTAATTTGTAAACTACAAAACTTTACGTTTTGAAAAATTTAATGTAATGTGCCATGTTTTGCACCCTACTAAGACAGAGTCAAGGACACTTTGCAATTGATAGGAGTTGCTTATACAAGTGACGTCACGGTAAATGCAACAATCATCGGCATATATTCTGACCCGACTGGAAACCCGGTCAACTATATCACTGATAAAATTTTTAAAAAGAAGAGGGCCCAAAGCTGATCACTGAGGAACACCTGATAACTCTGCAATATCTTAAGAGCTTGCGACTGCAAGAATAACGTGTTGCTTTCTACCGACGAGATACGCTTCGAGCCATATTAGCAGGGTGGGTGGAACTTTCAGGGTAGCCAGTTTCAGTAATAATAAATTATGTGCGACAGAATCAAAAGTTTTCTGAAAATCCAAAAATATGCAGTCAAACTGGTTACTATTGTTAATTGAGAAAGCGACATCGTGGGCAAATACTGTTAGTTGCTAATCGCAAGAAAATCCCTTTCTGAAGCCATGTTGCATTGTACAAAAAAAAAGCTGTTATCCTGGAGGTGCTTCAATAAATTAGTGTATATGATGTGCTCCAGCGATTTGCATGTGACACTTGTAAGGGAGATAGGCCTATAGTTCAGTTTTTGTTTTGTCGTCACTTTTATATAGAGGAACTAGGTTGGCGGTTTTCCAGTCATTGGGCAAACCTTGCAAGCGCGTTACTAAAAAGGGAGCGACAGAAACTGCACAGTTCTTCAATATGCAATTAGGAATCGGGTCAGGACCGGGTACTGTGTTTACCTTGAGCTTCTGCAAAAGTAACAATATTTCATGTACTGAGAAACCTTATGCCACCCATCTCCGTAAACTCATTCACAATATGTAAGCCGTACGTAGGGCACGCGGATAGAGAGAAGAACTGACTGAAAATAACAATTAAACTGTTCAGCCTTGCCTTCTAGATCCGAGCTATAGTTGACGTCATCTATAATATCGGAGATGTTGTCTCTTAAGCGCTGCTTACTTTTTACGTACTTCCACACTTGTTTTGGATTGTTCTTTATTTTTCCGCGTAGAACACCCAGATACCCACGTTCAGCCCTGCGCATCTGTCGCGTTATAATCTTGCTCTGCTCTTTCAATTTGCAATGCAAGGAAGGCTCTGGCAATTGATGGTACCTACGATATAAGCGGTGCCTTCCAAAGCTTATCTGTTCGACACTTTGACGGAATGGTGCGTGACAGAACGTACGTCTCCACTAGGGCCAGGAGCTCTATTTTCAGTAGGTGCCACGTGGATTGTATATCAAGTCTGGAACTGTTATGTCTGTTATGGGAGAAGGGCATCGAGTTCACGCGATAGCGAGACATAGTCTCCTCTTTCGTAATGGAATACAGTACGCTGTGGCGGCTTTCTACGATACTTGGCAGAACAGGACAATGTTGCGATTACCCCTTCATGATCGCTTAAACCGGGAATTGCTGTGATTGAAGAAACGAGGGTGCGATCGTTGCATAAAATCAAATCAAGTACATTTGCAGTACTGCAGCCTATTCTAGTTGGGTATTCCACAAAGTGGAATAGGGGAATGAGTGTTAACCATTCACGAAAAAAAGCAGTATCGCTGGGCGTCACGATTTTCGTATCGGTCAGGACTTTGTGCAGGCGCTCCGTGTGTCCGTTCCTCTAGGGGTTATTGGCGGTACTTCTCTGGATAGCTATGTAACTTGTTGCATTACTTCCTGCACTGGCTGTGTACTAAATGCAATACCGCGGTCTGTGATAAATACAGCTAGAGCGCGATGTCGAATCGCGATGTTTTCTACAAAAAAGTCTGAGCGACTTCGGCAGCAATACCACGCTGTAGAGGCCTTTTCTTTTCGCAATAACGTGATCAATAATCGATGGCAACTAAAATCCATCTGTGCCCCTGAAATGACGTAGGAAACGACCCTGCTGAGTTCATACCGATTGGGTGAAAAGAGCATTTTGGTGGAGGAACAGGTTGGAGCAAACCGACAGGCTTTACAGGTCTACGGCTCTGTGAGTCATGACAAAATTTCACATACTGTCTCACTGTGACCACAAGTTTGGGCCAGTAATACTTGTGACGTATTCTTGCCAATCTTCGACTGAAGCTAAGATGTCCAGACGATGGTTCATCGTGACCGTTGCGCGGAAATTCGGTGCGAAGGCCAACAGGAACGATTAATACGTACATGGACTGAGAAGCTGCAAATGTGCGTCTGTATAAGACGTTGTTGCTTGGGGAAAACGAGGCCAGCGCACGCGAGAAACGGTGAGGTGTTTCTGGCGTGCGGCCTTCAATGTAATCAATGTGCGAACAAGGCTGAGGATTTTAACGCTGAATTTGAGGAAGGCTTGACGTCATGACTGCTCAAGGAAGGCGTCGTCATCCAGATCAGTGTCAGTCCTGTCGAGCGGTAGTGGTAGGAGTGAGAGAGTCTGCGTCGGTGTATTTTTGGCCAGACTTGAATACCACAGTTACGTCGAGCTCTTGGAGCCGCAAACTCCACCGGGCGAGGCGTCAAGAAGGGTCCTTGAGGGTCGCTAACCATCACAGGGAGTGATAATAACTGGCCACCCTGAACGATCATCCGTAAAGGTACGGTTCGAATTTAGTGAGCACTCAGACCACCGCGAGACATTTTTTTCCCGTTTTCGAATAGTTTTTTTTTTTTCGGAACGAGAGAGCGTACGGCTGGCGTAGGAGATGAGGCGCTCATTGCCGCATTGCCGTCCTGCCACTGCACTAATACGGCGTCAATTCCAATATTGCTCGCGTTTGTGTAAACTTCCGTGGCAGCGTTCTCGTAGGAGGGGCCTAATATCAGTGACAAATGGAGACGCCTTTGGAAGCCGGCGAATGCATCTTGTTGTTCTTGAACCCAACCAAAAGAACAGCATCATTTCCATCACTTTTCACTTCCCATCACTTTCCATCATTGGTTGGAATGTGGCCCGCGCTGAACAGAGGCCGACTGGGAGCACATTAAATTCAACCGAGCCATGTGGTGTTGTAAGGGCAGTTGTTTTCATGATCGCGTCCGTCGACCTCAATTTGCCAATAACCGCTTCTCAAATCCTTAGGCGAAAAATAACGTGCAAGGCGAAAACGATCCACAGAATGAATGTGAGGAAGGGGGTAAGCGTCTTTCTTCGTCACGTTGTTCAGCTTTTGTAGTCGACGCAGAAACGGGAAGCGCCGTCTTTTTTTCTTGACCAACACAACGGGAGATACCCAAGCAGTTGTTGAGGTCTCTATAATATCACCGTGAAGCTTCTGCTCGGCCTGATGGCGAATCGCATCTTGTTTCGTTGAAGACAATCGGTAGGGGTACTGCCTCATTAGTCTCTCGATGTCTTCGGTAATTATTCGATGCTTAACCACTGCTCTCTGGCAGATTTTGGGCGAGAAAGTACAACAGTTCGCGAACGAATGCAGAAGGGCTAGAAGGCTCGATTTTTTTTTAATATCAGCCCTAGTTTCCCTAGTTTAATTTTCTATTTTCAAGTTTCTCTACATTAAGGAAACCTCTCCAGAAATTTCAACATCATTTGAGCTGTTTTTCTAAATAGTTGTTATCGTTCTTTTTAAGTTTTCTCGGATTATTCGGTCAGGAACGACTCGCACGCTGCCGACGCGAGTTTTCTGCTTCCCGGAGCTGTCAAACCATCGCATAAAATGTCTTGGTTTGAATTACGACCTATCCTTCATGATACGTGATTTCAACATTTTACGGCAGAGGACCGGCTATTTTTAGCGCATGGCCAATAAAGCTTCTGTTTCTCTTTTATTGAGCCAAAGATGGTGTCATTATGTACAGTACTCACGGATTGAAATAGGACACTCGGAGCGCGTGGCCATCGCTGCATGCAAGGCAGTGTGGTAAACAACAGGCCGGCTTATTGGCGACCGGAAGGAGCAGTTCTGCTTTTTAGATGTTCTCCCCCTCGCGCTACACCACAATGCAGCACCTTGGTCCCATGAGCATCCACGGGCGGCGCTGCATGCAGCGACGGCCACGCGCTCCGAGTGTCCTATTGCAATCCGTGAGTACCGTACGTATAGTGGTGAGATGAGCTCGTGAATTTTCGAGCCCATCTTTTCAAGTTTCCTGGCTCATGCAATAGCAACTTTATTCCAACCCAAGGACCTAAGGGCCCATTTGTCAGCGGTTCCCAATTTCGTTAAAGTATAATCAATCAACCGAATTTTATTTGTTCTCTCAAGGAGAAAAGGGGGTGTCGGGTAAAAGCCGCCTAAGTGCGGCTTGACGAAGCCCGGCCACCTCTATGCACAGTTAGGCAGCAATGCTAGCATAATACATAAAGCATCATATTCGGTTAAATTGGTATACTACACTCCCCCCCCCCCCCCACCCATATACAGATACCATCGTATTACAAAATAGAAACACTGCACCTGAAAAGAATGAATTCAAAATACATTGGAAACGATAGTCATTATAAGACACATTGTATTTTAAGCATGATAATAAAAAGAAACATTCAATTTAAGATGAAAATCAGATAAGATACCTGATATATTCGAGCAATAATTCTGGAAAATCGGAAAGCACGGCATCGAAATAAGCGTGATATAATGTTGGCGCAAAAAAAAAAAAAAAAAGGCATTCTTGCTCTCCGCTATACCCGTCCAAATTTTATTGACCGCATTTTTATTACCTCGGTCGTTAAAACGATGACACGCCTTTGGTGAACCAAAAGTGCATGTTCGTTGGGACAAGATGCCGCATCGAATTCAGAGCTTTTGGATAATTCCTTTTACACAAGGGTTTCTTTCGGGCATTTTAATCTGACAACAGAGGCACCTTTTGCATCTAACCTCATATAAATGCGGTCGCCTTAGCCGAGAACTCGAGCTCCGGACCTGTGGGCTGCGGCCACACAGCCGTACTGGATGTATATTTAAATTATTGTCGACGGTGTAGCAGAATATGTTTACTAATCGTCATTTTTTTGGCCGTTTGAAGAAAGCTTTTCGATTAAATAACCACTGACACAATGAACCCTCAAATGAAGGTGCTGAGGAATTAGCATTTCGAAGAATCTGACTTTATAGGATTTTATTACTGAAGCTATAACACACAGAAATAATTAGCAGTTAATCGGCGCGAAATGAAGTATTTATAAATAAACAAGTTCTATGTTTTCTGTTAAAGAGATATGTAATCTAGCCTTCTGATGTTTTGCAAAATGAACTTTGAACATTTAAATCATTATATGTTTTTATATGGGTGTGAAATTATTCATTTTTACTGCAATCGAAGAAATTGAAGTTTTAATTCCTAAACAAAACATTTCTTTTTCGCAAATACTTATGATTTTCAGCTCTCTTAGCTTTGATGGCGAGCGTAACTTTCTTACAGATCTCCATCGTATCTTTTTCCTTCACTGCAAAGTTGCGAATTGTAACCAGCGCGATTACTTTGTCCGATCACTCCTTCTAAAACGCCTTTCCTTCCGAAGTATTCTCGCAGCTATAATAAAAGTAGCCCCTAATGGCTATGAAGCCTTGCTTGAATAAATAAGCATTTCTATATATCATCGAAGACACCGCACGTATTCATCTCATACTCCGCACCACTTGCATAACTTGTTCAACATGTATGTGCCAATCACGGCGCAATAGTGAATATAGAATTATTGAATGGTTCGCTAGGGCGTGCAATGAAAAAATCCTTAAGTCATATACATACTATTGCCGTTTTTTCTGCATGCTGACTCCATGCGTTTCTCATGAATGTCCCGAAATCGACGTTCGGTACTTCGAAAGAGCAGGTTAAATACCTCACGATTCCATCTTCAATGACAATATTATCGGATTTGGCATCTGACTTCTCCTTGTTCTGAAAAACAAGAAAGAGGAGATGTGTTTTTAATAGTTTGGTCGGTAAACATATCTGCACCCACGTATGCTTACACCACATAACTGAGAACACCTGTTAAGAAAAACCCCTAGTTTCGAAAGGCCCTCATAAGTGATGATAATTTTATAATGTAAACAGCCAAATTGATGCCTAGATTTTGTCTATTACTCGGCGCAAACAACAAAGCCCCCTACGTCCACATTTTATTTATTGCCAAGTGCATCGGGGCAGAGATTGGTGTTCTACAGTGCCACCGGATACTCTTTTTCGCATAGGGCGGTAAATTCCTACAGGTAATAAAACACAATTCAAAACAACAATACACGAAAGAAATACAAAGAGCGCAAAATAGACAGGCCACAAGCGCTCGCATTGATATCGAATGATGAACATTAAAACAGGGATTGCTTTGGTTTATGTAGCTCAACGACCCAAAGCGCCACACGATATATGAGGCATTCCGTAGCGAAGTGCTCCGGAAGTTTTGACCACCTGGGGTTCTAACGTGCGTCAACATCGCGCAGTACACAGGCACCTTGCTTTTCGCCTCCACCGAAAAGCAACCGGGATTTGAACCCACGTCCTCCAGTTCAGCAGTCTAGAGTCCATATCATTTAGCCACCACGGCTTGCCGCTCGAAAATAAGCAAGCGTAAGCACTTCAGGTTCCAGGTAAATATTTAACATCATCAGTGGCTAACACGCTGTAAGCAGTGGTATAGCAACGCCGTGCCTTCACTTGACCTAAGATAATAAATGCAGTGCTTACATTAGGCTTATACTCAGTACCATGTTATTGGGACACCATGCTCCGTGCTAGTGATCTTCAGAGTGCTCCAGGGAATGGCTGGAGCGCACCACCTACTTCTGTGGCATAGTTATATCAACGGTAGCACTGAAATATATGCATTTCGCCGTATATCTTCCATTCGCATTAACCACAGAAGTATATATGTGCAAGTTGCAACATGCAGCCATCTCAAGTTATCTGCCCCTAATTACCTCACTACCTACATATATCACCACCAGCGGCTTTCAAACATATTTTCTCCATGCTAAAGGGCCGACAGGCAAGTCGATTGCTTTAGAGATGGCGCTCGCGAACGAAGCTTGCTTCCGGCTCTCAATGTGCCTGCTAATTATTGATGCCATGGAGACTTTGTTGTGGCGGCACAAGCGCGTGATGAGGCGTTTGATGCACCAGACTTATTGGAAACACCTTCAATCTCCTTCTGATTTGCTCTACTTCTCCTTATTTCTTTACTGGCCCTCTCCATCTTGTACAACTCATGTCTTTGGCTTTTTGTTGAAAAAACATTGATCCCAATCGTTTTCTGGTTGCTGAACTATAATGTTATCGTCGTTCAAAACATTCAGAAGCCCTCCTCCCCCCCCCCCTAAGAAAATAAAAGAAACAAGAAATATACTGCGTAACTCATTTATCATGGGTAAAGTTTGGTTTGGTTTGTGGGGTTTAACGTCCTAAAGCGACTAAGGCTATGAGAGACGCCGTAGTGGAGGGCTCCGGAAATTTCGACCACCTGGGGTTCTTTAACGGGCACTGACATCGCGCAGCACACGGACGCCACTTCGTTTCGCCTCCATCAAAACGCAGCCGCCGACGTCGGGTTCGAACCCGGGTACTCCGGCACAGTAGTCAGGCGTCTTACCACTGCACCACCCCGGCGGGGCGTAAGGGCTAACATCCATATTATCCAAGCCGCAATTTCAAATATTGGTTCCTGCCTCGTTTACGCACCAATTATGGTGCTTCCCTGTACATTTTATTTATTGTAGATTTTTTTTTTATTCTCCGTGGACATTAGGTGTACGTCGATGCTCTGTTGTTGCATATAGGATAGGAGGTGAGTCCAGATGGAAAATAGAAGTTTTTTTTCGTCCATATCGTCACGTGTGATACGGGAAAATAAATCAAATTAAATTAATAAATATTCCTGCGAATGGGACTAATTCAGCCATTAAATGCTGCGCACTGTCACCCACCGAGTGCAAATGTGAAGCTTTCCGGCGAGATGGAAACACTCTTCACAGAACTTTTAGCTGTTGGACGATACATTTTTGCTGCTCCGTCGTTTGAGTGATTTGTTCAAGGCCAGCTTGTACATGGCTTAATGTCTGTCTTACCTTTTCATATCATCCTATTATCAAACAACTTCCCTGAACTAGCATTACTCTTCGAATTATGATTTCTTTAACCACTACTACTATGCCTCGACTTGCGCAACTCTCACCTTGCCTTCCTGGAACCAGCCTCAGTGACCTTGTGGTCATTGTCAGGCAAGCTGCAATTTTCCGCACAGCTGTCTAGCAACCATTTCTGGCTTATGCGGCGTCCAGCTGAAGCGCAAAACCTGGCCCTCACAGAGCGTTTATGGCCTGCGAATCAGCCGCGTATGGCAGAAACAACCTTCCACAACCAAGTACCAGAAACCGGCGCAGGGCAAACGAGCGTCGTAGAGCAAATTCGAGGCTGTGTGAGTTTTTACGCTGAAGCGAATTCGTAGACAAAAACATTCCATCCTTCTTTCAATGTCTCCTTTCTTCGTCCTGTGTACTTGTTGCGCTTAAAATATGCATTCGCCATTCCATCCGGTCCAGCCTTATCCCGTGAAATGTACCACTCATGGCCTGTGAGGCCCTAGAGCCATTCAATATTAACAGACGTGAAAGTTGTCATAGGGCTCATGCGTCAGAACAAAAACGTCAGTTCTATATATATGGTGGCCAAGAGCATTAAACATTTTGAGGACACTTTGGCGACTAAAATGATGAAAGAGGAGAGCCTGAGTGCTACATTCTACTACGCAACTGCTGCGCATGTAGCGATGAGTAAAGTGAGGGACTACTCTTTCACATCCTGCGAGGGCCCATCGCGGGCCCTTGAAGTTCTAATAAATAAATAAATAAATTCAGTGAATTCTGCTTGGCAGCGACGAGATCGCGCTCCTTGTATCTTCGCAGTTGTTCTAGGTTTACTGTTGTGTGGTGGATTTTAGCGGGTGCACGGCATTAATTAGTATTAATAAATTACGCAAATGTCACTGATCAGTAATATTTATTTCTTATTATATAGTCTTTCATAAATAATTATTAATTAGTAATTATTAACTAACCATTTCTTACTCATTATTTAGCTATTAGTTCTCGTGTATTGATAAGTAATTATTACTCATTAATTACCCTGTCCTGTACTAGCTGCATACACTTGACCCCTGCGAATTTCTTAATATCCTCCACCCACCTAATTTCCTGCAGCGCCTGCTAGCTTATCTTCCCTTGGAATCCAATTGATTACTTTTAAAGACCATCGGTTATGCTCTCTTCGAAGTACATGCCATGCCCGTGCCCATTTCTCTTTATTAATGCGGAAGCATTACTTCGCTATAGTCACAAATTTCTGTCCGCAGACAGCGTCAGCAAAATCGTGTTCGCAGCAGTTGTAACTGAAAAGCGGTAGAGGTTAACGAGTGGTGTCAATTGATAGAGGGTGACATAATGTTTTGCCCGAAAAGATAATTAGGTCAATAAAATAATTAGGTAATCAATTAGAGACAGGACACGCAAAATCGTTTTCGCAGCAGTTGTAATAGAGAAGTGGTAGAAGTTAAAGAGTGGTGTCAAACGGTAGAGGGTGGCGCCGTGCTGTGTCCGAGAAAATAATTAGGCCAATACGTTAAATGGGTAAATGTAAGAGGAAAAAACGTAAAAATAAAGCCACAATGTTCTCATTAGCCAATGTCTTGGCACCACATTTGAATATATCAAATACTAAAAAAATTATATCAGTAAATTAAGGTTGTTATTGTTGAAAACCTTTATTTCCACCGAGAAGCAGCTCCGTTTCGGACTCCTCGGCACGCAGGCCTGATGGAGCCTTACTCAGGAGCCTCGCGAACTAAGGTCTGGTGAATATGCATTGTTGCTTCACGGCCTCAGCCGCCAGGCGGATGGCTTGCTGCTGCTGAGCGGGGTCCTCGCTTCGCAGCAGGGTCTCCCAGGCGTCTCTATCGATATTTTCTTTAGCTCCTGGGCTGTTGTTACATTCCCAAATAATATGATGTAGAGTGCCCCATCTCCCAGATGTCATGCAACGTAGATCCTTTTCATCTTTTGAAATTGTTGCATATACCCAAAAGGGACTAATATGATTGCCCCATTGTAGTCTCCTCCATGCAATTGCCTCCCCGTTTCCGAGGGAACGGTCTGGCGGCGGATAGACCCTTCTGCTTAGTTTATAGTGCTCTGCAACCTCTTTATACGAGATTAGGCTATCTTTTATATCCATGCAAGAGGGCTGCTCGGCAGCCGCCTGGTGATAGAGAGCTCGGGCAAACTCGTGAGCAGCCTCATTCCCTGCGATGGATTCATGTGCTGGTATCCATATAATTTCCACGTTGCGCTCAAGCGGCCTCGATTCGAGGACTCGTTTAGCTTCTTCTGATATTCTTCCCTTACCGAAATTTCTGACCGCAGTTTTGCTATCACATAGTATTAATTTAGCCTTGGTGCCGACACAAGCGAGCGCTACTGCCAATTCCTCCGCCGCGTTGGCGTCTCTCTTGCGGCTTGAAGCCGATACTGCAGGTGCTCCTGTTCCGTCGACTACTGCGGATACGGCTGCTCCTTGCCGTCCACATGTAGCATCTACGTAGGCCACTTGTTCTGCTGATTGTTCTCCCATTCTTTTCTCGTAGGCTCTGGCTCTATGCCCGCGCCTCTCTTTGTTATATTCGGGATGCATATTTTTTGGCATAGGCGGGACGCGTATCCTGGCTCTTATCTCTTCCGGGATATCCACTGTCTTATGAGCAGTGTATCCCGGTTGGATGTCTATCCATTCTAGTATTTTTCTTCCTGTTTCATATTGGCTAAGTCGCTCCAGCTGAGCTATTCTAACTCCCTCAGCTAGCTCGGCCCATCTGTTGTGGATACCCAATTTCTCAAGACGTTCCGTTGATGTGGATATGGCAAGTTCCAGAGCCCTCTTGGCACATTTCCTCAGTATCCTCTCTAGTTTATCTATGTTCTCTTTGTTCATATTTAAGTACGGCGTTGCATAGCAGACTCTGCTTGTTATGTGCGCCTGTGATAGTCTTAGGAGGCTTCTGTCTTTTAGGCCTCTCCCTTTTACTGTTATCCTTCTGAATATGCCTTGCACTTGATCCGCATATGTTGCTAATTTCTTTATGGTATTGGTATTGTTGCCTTTATGATTGATAACCATACCCAGGACCCTCATCTCCTCGACCTTCGGCACCTCTAGGCCCTCTACTACTACTTTGATGTTTACTGGCTTTTTGTCTCTGCTGTTGGTGTTGTACCTAAAGAGCTCCGACTTCTGCGGTGAGCATGCTAGTCCTCTGTCGGCTGCATACTTCACCACGGCGACATCAAGAATGTGATGTCACGCAACAAGTCGACCCAGAAAAGGGCATAGGAAAGAATTGGCGTGCAATTTGAAAGTTCCAGACTAAAGTGGGAAATTAAAACAGCCAATTAGGGTGACGTCAGGGATGTGATGTCACGCCACCGGAAGTAGAGCCGAAAAAGGCATAGGAAGGGACTGGCGTGCAATATGGAAGTAATAATAATAATTGGTTGACAGGAAGGGAAAGGCGCAGTATCTTCATGATGATCTACCAAACTTGTTTCTGTGGAAACCTGAACCGCGCCGTAAGGGAAGGGAGGTACGTGGGAATTAAAGTGGAAAGAGAAAAGGAGGAGTCGTAGTGGAGGGCTGTGGAGTAATTTCGGCCACCTGGGGATCTTTAACGTGCACTGGTATCGCACAGCACACGGACGCCTCTTCGTTTCACCTCCATCGAAACGCAGCCGCCACGGTCTGGTTCACGGTGGTCGGGTCAAAAAATGGGTAAACAAGAAGTGAATTAAAGTGATGTCAATGTTGTGACGTCACGCAACCAGAAGAAGAGCCGAAGAAGGGCATATGAAAGGATTGACGCGCAATTTGAAAGTATCAAATACAAAAATGCGCAAACAAGATGTGCATTAAGCAACTAGAAGTAACCAGAAGCAACCAACAGCAGCATCCGAGTTTACAGGAATTGGTTTACAGGGAAGTAAAGGCGCAGTATCTGTCACACTTGTTTCTGTGGGCACCTGAAGTCCCTCGGAAAGATCAAAGGTAAAATCGGCTTCAGACTGGTTTAAGGCGCAAGCCTTAATGGCTCATGGTGTAGTGGACAAAATGTGTCCCGCTTTTGAGGCAGATGATTGGCCGAGGCGCGATGACGTCATAGAGGTCTCGACCAGAGCACCATCAAAGTATGCGCGAATGTGTGTGTTGCGAATTTGCATGGTCGCAGCGGAGCACTAGAGCAAGATGACCAGCGTGGCAGGCTCTCATTCTGAACAGCCCGTGCCGTGCTTGCGCTCCGAGCATGCGCTGTAGATCTTTATTTTCCTCTAACACAGGCTGGTAACGCTGATCTCAGCGCCTCCGCTTTATAGCGTCGGCGGGCGCTATAGGGCCCCCCGCCTAGACGGAACAGCGAAATGTACGCACCGACGGGGCAGATATGGGGGTGCCACGGCGGCAAGCAGGTCTGCAGATAAGCAGGGATCATCTGAGGGGAGCTACTGGGGAAGTGTCTCGAGGTACGCGGGTATTTTGGCGATCTAGAGAGACGGCCTCTTCACGACTATCCAGCAGGATTGTCGCTGACTTTGTCGTCCTGCTGAGGTCGCGGCACGGGCCGCCGTATGAGGGGGTAAGAGTCGCTTTTACAGCGTCTCGCCTGAAAAACACATGCGTCGAGGAAGCAAGGTCTGGGTGCACAAAGACTTGATGGGCAGATGAGCGAGGCGGCACTGGGCGCAGATGCTGAAGACAGTCTTGTAGGCGATGAAGGTATTGTAGGGGCTGGGACCAGGGAGCCGAAGGTACGAACAAGTCTCCGGGAAGCCGCGGGGATGTACCGAAGACGAGTTCGGCCGCCGAACAGCCAAGGTCACGACGCAGGATAGCACGTAGGCCTAGGAGCACCGTATGGAGGTGGTCGACCCAGTGCTCGCGATCCAGGCGCGCAGTGAGGGTAGCCTTGAGCTGGCGATTGAGCCGCTCTACCATGCCGTTGGCATAGGGATGGTATGATGTTGTGCGGCAGTGTTCAGTGCCGAGTGGCCATGTGAGCGAAATGAAGAGGGCACATTCGAACTGGCGGCGGCGATCCGTGGTAACAATGCCGGGGCAGCCGAAGCGGGAAACCCACGCTGAAACGAAAGCTTTGGCAACTGTTTGCACAGTAATGTCCGGAATTGGCACGCCTTCGGGTCAACGAGTGAAGCGATCAACCATCGTCAGAATGTACTTGTAGCCCTGAGAGGGGGGAAGCGGTCCAACCAGGTCATGATGAATATGGTCAAAGCGCGATCCAGGCGGCAGGAAAGACTCAGGGGGAGTCTTGGTATGGCGTGTCACTTTGGCGGACTGGAAAGCAAGGCACGAGAGGGCCCAGTGGCGAGCGTCGGTGTTAATGCTCGGCCAGACGTAGCGGCTGCGTGGCTCGGATGCTAGGATGGCAGATGTCGTGGAGGGAATGGAAAATGGCACGACGAAAGGCCTCTGGGATGAACGGTCGCGGTAGAGCCGATGATAAGTCGCACCAGAGCGATCCGGATACAAACGGATGAGGCACGAGCTGCAGACGGAGGGCTCGGGAGTGGGCACGCAGGGCTTGCAGCTCAGGGTCTTCAAGCTGCGCCCGGGCCGGAGATTGCCAGTCCACAGCAGGTGAAGACACGCCGATGGTGGTAATGCGTGAAAGTGCGTCAGCTGCCTCGTTGTAGGTGCCTTTGATAGGTCGAATATCGGTTGTGAACTCCGATATGTAGGCCAACTGACGAAGTTCACGGGCGACGTACTTCGAAGAGTTCGTACGGAACACATGCACCAGAAGCCTATGGTCCGTGACAACGTAAAATGGCTGGCCCTCCAAGAAGTGGCGATAGTGCTGGATGGTGCAGTAGATGGCAAGCAGCTCACGGCCGAATACGCTCGGCCGTGAGCATTCGGCCGGAAATGGGCGAATTCCCAGCGCCGAGATGTGGTGGCCCAGGAACTCCAGCTCAGAAGAGTCGAAAACACATTTCTGTGCATTGACAACCAAGCCAAACACTCGGGGGCGTTGAAAACGTTCCCAGAGGCGACGATCGTGATCCTGCGGAGAACGACTCGCGGCGAGGATGTCGTCGATGTAGGCAAATACCGCCGAGAATCCACGCGTCACTTCAGCAATGAATCTTTGGAAAGTTTGAGCTGCGTTGCGTAGCCCAAATGGTATCCGCACGTACTCAAACAGTCCAAAGGGTGTAGTGATGGTCGTATTCGGAATATTGGCCGGCTAAACAGGGATTTGGTGGTACGCCTTGACAAGGTCCACTTTACTAAAGATTTTTCTCCTTTCCAGATGTCCAGTGAAGTCTTAGATGTGTGGAAGGGGATAGCTGTCGTGGACCGTGTGAGCGTTGAGAGCCAGGTAGTTGCCGCACGGACGCCAGTCACCCGGTTCTTTCTTGGGCACCAGATGGAGTGGTGAGGCCCAAGCGCTGGACGAAGGGCGAATAGTACTCAGCTGGAGCATGTGGTCGAATTCTCGTTTTGCAATAGCCAGACGCTCACCGAAGAGGTCGCGCGGACGAGCTGCGACAGGTGGACCACGCGTGACAATGTGGTGGGTTATACCGTGCTTGGGTGGCTAATAGAGATTACGAGGCCTCGTGACCACGGGAAAGTCTGCGAGGACTTGGGCGTACGGGCATGGTGGAATCAGAGTTCGGATACCAGTGGAAGCAACAGCCGATATAACGCCAGTGATGGAAAGGCGCGTCTTGATGTCGATGAGACGATGGCGACGCATGCTGACATCCAGATCAAAATGCGTCAGGAAGTCGGATCCGAGGATGTATTGATGTACATCAGCGACGATGAAGACCCATCGAAATCTGCGCCGCAGGCCAATGTCCCGAGTGAGGGATCGGAGACCATACGTTGCGATGGAGGTTGACCTGGCCGCACGGAGAATAGGTTCATGTGACTTGGAAGCATGGTCGGCCTTGGAGGATGGCAGCACGCTGACTTCGGTACCAGTGTCGACGAGGAAGCGCAGGCCAGAAATGCGGTCCATGACGATGAAAAGGCGGCCAAGTTGAAGAGCGAGGTCACACGTCGCCGTCAGTAGTCTCCTCCGCTTTTCCCAACCAGTTGCATGATGGAGTGCACTGACGGGAGCGGTACTGGAAAGTTCGGTGATACCAGCAGAAACGCAGACTGCGAGGACTGGACGAGTGCGGACCGCTCGGCGAAGACGAACGGCGGCGAGGTGTTGAGGAGAAACCGTGCTGGGCATGACAATACGTCCGAAGGGCATCGATAGAAGCATCCAGCTGATCGATCCCGGCCTCTAACCGTGAGATGACGGAGGTCTTCGGTGGAGAAGAGAGGGCAGCGACGGAAGGAGAAGTCGCGTCGTGGACTCGATCAGCGACCTAGGCGAGGCGGTCAAGGGTCAAGTCCCCCGCAGCAGCCACGATGAGGCAAGTGGACTGCGGCAAGCGTTGAAGGAAGAGCTGCCTCAACAGTGCGCCATTCGAATCGGCGTTGCTTTCGCCCAGGAGCTGCCGCATGCTAGTGAGTAGCTGGGAGGGGCGGCGGTCTCCAAGCTCTTCATAGGTGAGCAGCTGCTGGAGGCGCGCACTCTCGGACGCCGTGGTGCGGTCCAGAGGCCCTGCTTCAGTCGCTGGTACGGGACATCGCCCAAGGGTCCAGCGATAATGTCCGTCACCTCTTGAGCCACTTCAGGAGACAGGTTGGAAAGTAAATGACGAAACCGAGATACCTCCGAGGTAATGTGGTGCAGATGGAAGATGGCTTCCATTTGGGCGAACCAGATCTGCGGACACTTGGGCCAGAATGTTGGTAGGCGGAGCTGGAGAGCTGCGACGTCCCGTTGGCGCAAGGTAGCATCAGGCGGAAGGTCGCCTGAGGGCAGTAAGTTGCTGGGGTCTGTCATTTCTTAGGCCGGAGTCACCACTGTTGCGAATTTGCAGGGTCGCAGCGGAGCACCAGAGCAAGATAACCAGAGTGGCAGGCTTCTCATTCTGAACAGCCTGTGCCGTGCTTGCGCTCTGAGCATGCGCTGTACATCTTTATTTTCATCTAACACGGGCTGGTAACGCTGATCTCAGCGCCTGCGCTTTATAGCGTCGGCGGCACATATAAGGCGTATATGTGCCTTATATGGCCATATGCCAACCCACGATCAATTACGAAATAGATGATTGACTGCATGATTATCATATATACTAATTAAGTACATACCAATATTGAGTGCTTAGGTGATTCGTTTACGTAATTATTGACTAAGTAATTGGTAATTACTGACTAATGATGTATTTCGTAAATGACCAAATTATAGCCTAAATAAGTAATTGCGCACGGGCTAAATTAAATCCCTTCTTCGTGAATAATCAGTAATTGACTAATTAATTTAACAATTAATTACTAATTAGTGGTAGTTGCGTAGCAGAATGCGGTATTCAGACGTTCGCCTTTCGCTACTTTTGTGGATAGTAGTGCTGCAGCACTAAAGCGCTAAACCACAGTCAATTATGTCTTTTCTGAAATTTCCACTGATCTCGACTACAGACGGCTCGATGGGGCATCATGCATGCAGCAGTGCAGCCACCAAATGTATCAGGCTTCGCATGGTAATCAGTCTCGTGATGCAAGAAATGGGCATCAGCAGTGTCTTTTTTTTTGTTCTACTTACTGTTTTTAACTTCGTTTGTTCTTAACGACGTTCTTGTCTTTTTTGACGACAATGCCTAATGTCCCGGCGTCAGATGCAGCGACAGTAGCAGGTGCAATAACGGCCTACAACAGATAAAAATTCGGTGCCAGGCCAGTCCCCGCCACAAGCGGCAGTGACCTACCAGTCCCGCTTTCGCGGCGTTCTGATTGTCCGAGGCGGGATAATGTCATAGAGTTTTCGACCAATCACAGAGCACCACCACAGTATGAGCGAATGTGTGCCTTATATGGCCATATGTCAATCAATGACCAGTTAGTAATTAATAATATAATCATTAAATTGCTAAATATGAAATATTATTACATTGCCACTTAATTACTAATTACGTAATTCGTTATTAACTATTAATGAATAATTTGTCTCATGAGTAAATAATCACCTGCTTAATTCCTAATCGGCTGAATAATTAATTTATTTATTGCTAAATAGTGCCCGTTGCGTAGCAGAATGCGGCACTCAGGCTTTCGCCTTTCACTACTTTAGTCGCTAATGTCCCTCGTAATTCTTTCATCGGTCATTTCTCACCTGTTATATGCTCATGCTAATCAAATAAATTGTTTAGCTTGACTCTGCGTGTGCAGTTGTGCAAACGTTACTCTGCGCATCGAAGCTGTTGAAATCCCACGTATGGCAGATAAATGATGTCCCAAAGCAATAAGCATCGTTCCCCGCCAGTGAAGAGACATCGGCTGCCTGTTAGTGGCACAGGTGCGGCCTTTCGAAGGACAGGTGTCCGGATTTCCACCATCGCTAACGTTTTCTTTTTCACGCGAAAAATATATTTTCACGTCAATTAAGCCACACCAACTTTCAACTTCCGGGACGGGTCTTCCAACTTCCAGTGGCTTCACTCGCGATCGCTTAGGAAAGCACGAATGTGGCATCATAGTGAAAATCAGTCAAAGCTACGGTTACGCGCAGGATTTTACTTGAGAATATGTATCGAATATTATTCAAATGGTGCTTTCGCTTGCAACGTATATAGGAATTGCTTCAAAATGGTGTGGCCGCATTACAGATATATGAAAAGGCGAATATATATATGGCGTCAACTCCCGGCTGCAAAAATTCTAAAGTATATAAACAACAATTAGCGCACTTTTGCACCTTGTTGGCTCCATCATTTGCATTACTACTCAAACATTAGTGAAATCATTGTCTGCTTACCGCATTGTCAGCAGCAAAGGTGAGCATAAACATGTCAGCAACATTCTGCCGCTGTATTACAATGTTGGTTCAAATAATTGCAGAGTAAAATGAAATGTTAATCGTTAAATTATAAAGGAGAGGGGAGCATTAGGCGGCACGGCTCGATAATTTTCCGATTTCTCCGGACACACTATGAGAACCCAATAAAGTGCCTTGACAAAGTTTAACCCTGCAATATACTGCGAGGCTTTAAAAACACAATTTCTGCGATGACTTGAAAGAAATACCTTCATGGTTCTTGAGAATCTGTCCATGAGGGTTAAAGACTATAATCGTTAAAGCTAGCTCTCGTGCAGCCTAAAAGTTTCTCAAAAATATAATCATTGCAAATAACATATCATATTAATAGGAAAGAACATCAGATGCTGTTTTTTAAGCTGAAATCTCAAACATTAGCACTAGCAATTGTCATAACAACAACAACAAAAATCTAGGTCAGAATTCACTCCCTACAGCTGCTGCTTTCTAACCCCCCCCCCCCCCCCTCCCGTGGCGACGGCGCGTATATAGCATTGAAACCGGCCAGCTTGGCTTCGTTTAAGCCGTACCTGCCTATCAACGGCAAACAAAGAGTGTCACAGCGCACGTGGAAACGTTAAGTGCATTCTGCTAAGGATAAAAGTCAAAATGTGTCAGCTGTCATGCAGAGAAGAGCAGCAATTTCAAACATAACATACAAAAGCGGCAGCTGGCATGGAACGCCAGGACCCTTTACCCAAACCCGCAAGCCTGCATGCGCGTCGACCTTTACGCAGAGGGGACAGCAGGCAGTTTGGAACTAAGACAGGCATATATAGCCCTTTAACTCTCGGCTACTTCTTGTTCGTTCAGGTGGCTCTGCGTCCTTCATGAAGGCGATGGACAAAAGTGTGCTCGCCAGAAAACGGACAAGAGAGTGTCCAGCCTGCTGGAGTAGTCCGACTAACGGCAAACGCGAACGTTTATTTCAAAACAGAGTGCGCACGTAGCATTGGTAGCTGCAGACAAGACAACGGATTTCCTTGTGGTTAGGCAGCTAGCTTGAGATAGATAGATGGATTTATTGAAAGGAAAAGCAGAGATGTTGGCCAGAATAATTCAAACCTGCTCTGCTACTCTGCACTGGATAATTATGGGTGACAATGTGGGAGAAGGCATATTATATATATATATATATATATATATATATATATATATATATATATATATATATATATATATATATATATATATATATATATATATATATATATATATATATATATATATATATATATATATATTCAGGCACAGTAGCTTGCCGCGAATCAAGCCCGCTGGCGCACAAAAAACGGCAAAGAGCACGCACTGCCTGGACAGCCTTCCTCTAGTCCTGCCAAGCGCCCAGTAGCAGTTCCTCCGACAAAGGCCTCTTGTCCAAACGCTTCAAGGAAGCGGCTAGAACACTTATTTTGTCCGCATACACTGGGCACACCAATAATAATAGCTTGAGACATTGGCCCTCCAGCTCCTTTGAGCATCGCCGTCATGATGAAATTCAGGTTTGTCATAGATGCCCTCATGCATGAACCATACCTACCCTAACTACGTTAGATAGCCAGGCTGAATGAATACAAAGCGCTTAAAGAGGTAGTAGCATTGACAGCACATGCGACCCTTCCGTGGCTTCCTCTAAGATGGGCTGAGCTAGCAGACACACTCCGGAGTAAGCGCAGGCGATAGGCTTTCCTCGAGCTTTTCAGCGCATATTGATGTCGCAATTATACGCGTTATAGTGTTACTAGCTGCAGTAGTATTAAAATGAAATATCGATGTCAGCATGAGTTCATTGACAACCTCTGCCTCAGTGCATCACAGGCTCCTCGGTCGCCTGCCGCTTTGCGCGAAAGTCCTTGAACCCTTTTACTAGTCTGCGAAAGCGCATCGACCACCAGCGCTGTGTAAGTGCTTATTATACAGCTGTCACTGAATAGTGAGCGACCGTTAAAGCGGCGGAAGCGCTGTCTAGATCGGCACAGTGAAGTGTTTATTTATGCAGGCTCCACTCCATCATGTGCCGCATTTCAGAGCACCTTATGCAATGCCAGACATTTTTTGTGACCTTTACAAAGTCGACAGCAGTAGTTGTGTACAAGCTGTCTTGTGCAGACATTAACAGCGCTTGCATGTGATGCACGCCGAAGTCAGAACAGCAAACTTAGTATTTTTTACCCTTATAAGGCCGAGCAGAAACGATCAGTCAACTTTCGACTCTATCCCGACCACTGACATAGTCACTCAGTCATTACTTAACCCTATTTCCAGAACCTTGCAATGATGATATCGGTAATTGAATGGTTAAACTAATAATTCTTGTTTAGAATGCTTATTAACTGGAGAAATTCATCAAAAAAACTTCATTTCGCCCATTCGCATTTTTAATGATGGGAGCTAAGCCGTCACATTACCTTCCGCTTTGCCAGCTTTGACACAGCGGTTAGGGTGGTCGATTACTTGATCGAGTGACGCGGGTTCGATCTCAGCCGCAGCGGCCGCGTTTAAATGGACGCGAAACACAAGGCGCTCCATTTTTACGCTTGGAGGAAGGCTTCCTCGACTTCACCCGCTTCCGATGAGCGGAGACCGCAGAAACAGCATCGAGTTTGAATTTTTACGTGCCGCAACTTTGAGGAGTCATTGGTTCACACTTGTAACGCGAGTAATAATCATGTTCATAAACGAATAGGAAAAAATAGAGCAGTAAATCCGTGCTCCACACGGCATAAAGCTTATCTGAAGGTGATTTTGGTCATTTGCTCAAGTTAATATCCCCGCGAAACCTTGCATAACTGTTTTTGTTTGGTCCTTTTGCCGCGGGCACGAGGCATTTTTTTTATTATTATTATTAGGCGATTAGAATTCTCTGAGGAATTACCACAAGGGCACATTCTACCACTTTCGACATAGTTCACCAATGCTACTTTAACCTTCGCCGACTGTGGTCGGGACGGTGAACTTCGCTAACCATCAAGTTTTTTTTTTTTTTCTAAGGTATGAAGTCGCCAAATTATTGTCACCATTTCGCAAGTAATCACCCTTTTGATTGCCTATTTACAGGCACGGCGTCGTTAGAGGCGTCCAAACGTTCAAAACACGCCGCGAGCCTAAACCCAGGCGAAACACAACGTGCGGCGAAAAGCATTACCGAGTCATAAAATGCACTGACTTTTTTATTAATATTAATACAGCTTAGACGTTGTAAACGTAACACGAAGATGGACTCTTAACAATGCGAAAAACTAATTGATCCGCACATAGTGAGTAGCAGGACATAGAAGATTTCTGATGAGAATAAAATCGCTCGCCTACCTGAGTCGCAATTTGTGTGCTGCATTCAAATAATCCCGACCTATTTTATGCAGCAAAACAGTCAATCATGGGGCATCTCGATTCGCGAACGGTATCATGAGTGGCCACTTGCCGTCACTTTCACGTGTGCTGCACTTGCACTTTGTATAGAAGTAGATGTTTGCCTACAGGTAATGAAGATGGTTGTCCTTTTGATTTAGTTATGTTCGGGGGCCCCCTTTGCATATGGCACTCTCCAACGGCCGGGTATCATTGTGATATGGGTGCGCGGCCTGCACGTATGCACTTTCTTGAAAGTATTCACAAGTTGACTGAGGTATCGAAATCTCAAACGCGTTCCCCGGACTGGTTACCAAGGTTGCGCTTAAAGACTTTTAGCTAAGAGGTGGAGGCTTTTATTTCTTTTCTCCAATGTATTTGATGTCTGGCAGAGCCTGGAAACAAATACAAAAGCAAAAAACTCTGTTGCACTCGAAGGTGCAGCAGTACGGCACCGCAAACGAAGCGCTATGCTAGAAACAGCATTAAAGGGGCGCGGAACGCAGCGAAACACGATCGTGGTGTGCGCTGTAAGCCCTATTTGCCACCACAAGATGGGAAGCCGCAGTCGAACAACCAAGAAAAAAATGCGCCAAAACATGTGATGGGTTTTAAGAAATCAATGTAGATGCATGGCCCTATGAGAAGGTCGAGCGCCTTGCGAAGACGCGTGGAAGGAGGCAGGTGGAAATGTTCACAAGATGACACTACGTTTTTTTTTTGTTTTTTTTTTTATTAACGGGCTTTCACGTCGACAAAGTTAGATTCCTTGCAGTGTGGCGCCTTTAATGCTATCGCGCTGCAATATCTGTGATATCTAGCAGGCTATCAGCGCTTTCTAGTATGCTGTAATGGTGGCTAGGGTGAAAGATTTTAGTATGGCTCTCGGGCGTCCTTCTGGGCTTAAACCTCCGAGGTTCTGCTACTTATGAACTCCGTACTGGTGATTTCAATGGCAATCATCGGGGAACTGCGCACTCAGGACAACTATATTCAGACGTGGTTACGTTCATTGCGGAAAACAGGTTCATCGAATTGATTCCACATTTTCTTGTCCTGCTCAGCTGCGTCACGATGTCCGCGCCTGATTCATACTGTCTACTTACCGTAAAATCACCTACTTCTCCGTGGAAACATTTCTCATCTATTTAAACCTGCTCCGTTACCATGGTAGAGGACCACGGTTCGAAATCTGATGCGATGTTAATGTCCGACAGATAAAAGTAAATAAGTGTCCCAATGAAATGAATAAGCTAGCTTAGGATGCTTCCTGATCCGAACAACCATAGATGGTTATGCACCCTCCACCTAAACAGTATTCAGCCACCCAGGTTCAATGCTTCGACACTGCCTCATACGTGCATACACCAATCGGTCTGTCGTTATATTTACAGCCACTGCGGAGAGTGCACTGACAGAGCGGAGAGCACGGGAATCTCTCATTCTCAACAGTCGCTACTGGACATTAACCGCCAGAAGTTTTAAAGATAGGTTGTTATCTAGTCAGACAATGCTAGCAGTACTATTTGAAGAAATAGTGCATATCAAATGAAATGTATTAGGTCTTAGTGCGGCTAGCAGGAGAAAGGAAGCGTCTCCTCTGATAAACGACTGGCATGCACTCTGATATCGCAGTTTATTGGTGCGACAAGCGCCAGATGAGCAATTCTCCACCGAAAAGGACGCAGTGGTCAAGATAGCGAAATTCAACCGCATTAACAGGACGGGTACAAGATATTGTAACATAGCTTAAGTGTTTTCCAGTTTAAAGGTCCACAGGTTGACACGCCTAAATGTATTCATAACGATTAAAGAGCCGGAATGTTCTACGAAAACGGGCAAACTCCAAAACGTAGGGCAAAATAAAAGCGAGAAGCGCAGTGCACGCCATTGTTGGGCGAATTCGATTCCATGACAGACAAAAAGCAGCCAGGAAGCGAAGCCTACTGCACAGTAGGTAGTAGATGAGGCATCGAAAACTACTGCACAGGTGCTAGATATATGAGACGCGAGTTATTCGCAGAGTTCGCACATATAATTTTCAGATTACGAATAGCTTCTTCCGTATACAGATGAGCCGAAAGCGGATGCGTATCCCGTACTAGCCCACATTTACAATGGGAGATATTAAGGATGCAGCCTATCAACAAGTTTGCCTACGAGATGGTATAGAGGATTTTAGTGATTATCTGCAGAATAAATATTCGGATATTCGCAGGTTTAGCCGATGACTTCGACCATCTTTTTCAAGCAGTTACTATAATGATATAAAAACACCCTTATGGAGTTGACTGTATAAGTAAGGGGTACGGCACAGAGTTCGCCCCGCTGGGGTGGCGCAGTGGTTACGGCGCTCGACTACTGTACCCAAGGACGCGGGATCGAATCCCAGCCTCGGCGGCAGCTTTTCGATAGAGGGGAAAAGCAAAGCGCCCGTGTGATGTGCGATGTCAGTGCACGTTACCCCAGGTGACCGAAATTTCCGGAGTCCTCCACTACGGCGTCTCCCATAGCCTGAGTCGCTTTGGGACGTTAAACCAAACAACCCAAACCAAACCAACCATAGAGACAGTATACTCGTATGTTTTTGGAGCATGCTGAAGGTGTTTTTAAAGAAAAACTTGTAAGCCTGTAGGCAGAATGCAACTAGCACAAATGTCCAACGAAAAAGCTTAAGCTACCAGGCATAAGCAACCATAATATGTAGAGAAGTAAGCGTGGTATGAAGGTGGAGGTACTGTGAAACTGTCAAAAGAACGCTACGCATGGACAAAATTAGGATGAAAGCACTAGCAAGCAATAATGACAGTCTCATTTGAATAGTAAGGCATCCTAAGATATTTACAGGTAGCTGCACTGGCAGAAATACGTATCCAGCGATGTTGACCAATTGGATATCCCAACCGTAACGGAAGATAAAGTAAACAACGGCGTAGAGGCTTTGGAAACAGGGAAAGTGGCCGATGAGAATCAGCTAGCTCAACATTTTTCAAAGCATATTAGGTACACTGGGGTGTACGTACCTGCAATACCGCATATGCCTGAAAACCTCCCGATTATGACATCTTGCAACAGCGCTTAACGCCGGTTTAATTAAAATGTAAGGGGACGTTATGGACTGCCAAAAATGAACCACCGAGCTTGCGAGTTCCATGATTTATTCACTAATCTAACTAGAACATACTCCGCCATCATCAGCATAGTGCCCCAGTCTAGACCTGATGCAGCGCAACCTCTGTCTTAGTTTACAGATTAGCCTCCTCTGTACTCAGGGCTCTGCGGGTGTCCTTAAGGAATATAAAATGTTCACTTCAAAAACGTAAACTTTTTCTTAGAGAAACATCCATGACACCTAGCAAGCATAAGTTGAAGACCCCGTGCCTGATGCGCTTTAAGAATCAGCCCACCTGCCATCTATAACGATGCTCAATACATGTCTAACGAAGCATAACTCAAGTGAGCAACCCTAGTGCATGAACAATGTTATTTGCCGCCAATTTTATAATAAGTACTACCGACTCAGCGTTTAATGCGTTCACAGCCCTTTAATAATGGACGTAGTCCTTCATCCCCTGTTTTTACGTTGCTTTGAAGTCTCAGAAGTGGTTTGTAGGAAACCTTTCTACCCAATCTTCTCGTTTTTCTGCCTAAAGGTAAAAATTCGTTTTGGGGCTCTCTGCCTCTTAAACGTGCTATTGAACCAAACACTTTCCCACACGTCGCAACTGTTGCACCTAGGTAGAGTTATAGAAAAATTAAAGGTTGAGTTATATTTTTTATGCATGATGCTGCTCTTGGCGCATTACCATCGCATTTTTTAAACGTTTGAAGGTTGTAACTTCGCTCACCATTGTGGAACCGGGAAGTCTGCAACAAAGCAAACAGTCTTCCGTATAAAGATGCTTATGTGAAATGCCTTGTTCCAGTGCACGTCAGAAACGTTGACGAGAAGCAAGGCTGTGTCTGAACCAGCTGCGGCTAGCAGCGGCTGGTCTCACGGCTGGAATTAAAGTGCCGCTAGCGCCGAGCTGTCCACCAAAGAAGGCTGTTCACTCAGAGTTGATGGCTTTAACCTATGAAACTACGTGCGCTTAAAAAGTCCGCTCTCAGTGCCAACTATATGAGGAAAAAAATTAAGAACAAAGCACTCACATCCGGCCTGCACAAGCGTGAAAAGGATTTTTATGTGTCATGGTATCGCATGCGCACCGCGAAGTATGCTCGGCTTGCCGACCACCTGCAGCACTTGCAGGAGACAAAAACAACGCTGCTAATTGTGCCATGCTGGCGGAGTCTTCATGGTAATTTTTGTTGTGCCCGCTTTTTTCAAGTAACTCATCTGCTCTCGCGCGCAATTCGTAGGGTGTATTGGCACACCCTCGGCCTACTTTGATACTTTTGAAACAATGTTGCATTGTTATAGCGACCGACACGTATTTTACACTGCCACCTACAAAGGTGGCAACCCATTACTGTCTTTAACCGTGCAGACCTTCTTCAAAATTATAACGCATGCAGACACAAATTTTGCGAAAAAGTGGGAATTTTACTCAAAAACTCAGATTCTTAGAATGGAAGGAAGAAAACGCAACAGGCGTAATGATATACACACACTGGTCCCCATGGGATAATTTCTGGAAGCCATTCATTTGAAGACACTTCCTGCTTTGCGTGGGACCACATCACTAAACATTTTATAACGTAAACGCGGTTGCCCGAATATAGAGTGCGCTGTCTCAACGCGTTACGACCGCATCTCATAGTTCATGCATCTTGTACCGTCCAATTGACTGGAAACACTCAATTTATTTCGCATTTCGCGCAGCATGTTTCGAGTTGCGGCTGTGAGCTCACGCAAAAGTGTAGAGAACAGGGGAGCCGTTTCTGAGCCGTGTAGTGGCACTTATTTAGCATTAGCGGAGCTTCTTCCCATTGGAGAGAGTACGACAAAAAATCTTACCAGAAGGAGATTCGGAACACTGGGAATGCATACAAGCCACACGAAGTGGCTCAGAAGCCACATTAACAAACAGTGTGCATATGATATGCCTTCTCAGTTATTATCGCCTTGTAGTTACATGAACGCGGTAGGAGTTACTCCTACCTGACCCTAGCGCTGACTATTTCTCTTCACAAGGAGAAGTCATCAAATCAGTTGTTGCCAAAAGTTCTCAAAAAAGCACTACTTCAGCACACAATACAATAATTAGCACAATTCACATTACAGAAGAGTGCTTCAATAAACGGAAATTAAACACAATGAACATGGATCTCGCAAGCATACAAATATCTTCATAGTGCCGTAGTGGCCGAAGCCAGCTCGCGATGGAAAGGAGTCTGCGCTCTGGCGATTCACACATATATCCTCCTGTATTTTTTGTGCCCGCTCATTTGCTCCGACACGGCCGTGCAAGACTGTGAACAAAAAGCCCGGTTTGTAAGCACCGCTTCGCGATTCGACTCAAGAACTAGCTCTTCGCCACCATGAAATGGATTTCTGTGTGAGGTGTTTGCATCTGCATGGCCCTGGCTTTCTGCACTGTGCATGACTCTGCGTAGCGATCTGCGCTTGCAATTGTGACAAAAGGACGCGTGTGGCTCATTGCGGAGAACTGCAGAACATGTATGGTCACTCGACGCAAAGCGGCGCTAGCAGCTGGGACCTCTCCCACACCCACGCGGGTTGCCTAACGCTCGGTGGAAGAGCCGCACCGACAGAGTTGCGAGATGCATTCAGTTAGTTTTTTATACAAGTCACGACCGAAAGGAGCAGTACCATTAGCGGAAGGGCATTTTCTAAAGGGCTGCTTACTACATGCGCTTAATTTTGATATATGTATCATGTCTATCTGTTATTACTTTTTTATGCTGTGAGCACGTCAGCTTGTGAGACAGCTCTGCTAATTTCATCTGCAAGCGTATTGGAGAATGCTACTTTCTCCTTGCAGTTGCGTAGCCGCGACTCCAGCTATTCTTCCCACTGAGCTCATAATTATGCTCTTCTTGCAGTAGTCATATGCACAGATTATTCACGACAATCCATCTACTGATCTTAAGTTGCAGTCAAAGGGAACGTGCGCGTCGGCCCTCCACATCACCATACCATTGTCGCCTGAGTTCCCTTCATGCATCCATGAATTATTATTGGCAACATAGTGTTACAACGGCTCCTTGTCGGAGAAGGCAACTTACTACTGAAATCTCCTAAGGCGTCGTCTCCTAAGCTGTTCTGGCAGGCTACGCGTGTCTCTGTGTTGTGCAGTATTAATCGGCACAAAAGCCCCTGAAACGTGCGTTTAATTATGTAAAACGCGTATTTCAACGTTGCGCTGTTTCATTTATGACACCGGTCACAAAATTTCAGCACGCGTGCCGCTTTTGAGCAGAAACACCAGGGGCAGGAAACTTCTGTGAGAGGCCATTTCCCTCATTTAAGACGCTATAGCGCCAATTTCCTTTCATAGCGGCCGGAGTAAAGTTAACTGAAGCGTTCGCGCGTAACTCGAACTATCACCGGCGAAAACGAAGTATCTCCAGATGCATGCGGTTTGGACAGCTCGGCCATCATCTCATCATTTTGCGCTCATTCCTTCATTCCTTTGCGAACATCAGTTACCTTCAGACTCCAGGTATACGCTGAAGTAGGTGAAACCAAAGCTAGCGAGAGGTTCCTATGCCTCCGAACGCCAGCAGAATAATTGTAAAGCATATCCCTCTAAACAACGTGCTGCCACTAGCGTCGCACACAAGTAGCCGCTATCTAGCGCAGCACAGTACACCAACCGGAGCACTCTTGTTTCTTCCGCCGTGGCCTTGCTTGCGGCGGTCGACATCCTTTGATCTCGTCACCTATATACCGGGCATTGATAATAGCAGGCTATGGTCTAGCAGCCCGAGTGGCGCATGCTGATTTCTACTATCATATGGCGATCAAAAAGACAGCGTAGCCTGAATTGAATTAGTTACAGAAGGCGCGCCGACTAAAACTAAACCTCACAGACCTCATCTCTCAACACGGAATGTCACTATTCGACGGCTAGACAAGAACCAAACGCGGCTGTCGAATACGTTACCCAGTAGTAAACCATTCCATGCTTACAGCTACTCGGAATTACAGGAGAGGCAGTGAGGTTTTGAGAAAATGCGTATATTATGGCCACATAAATGCTTTCTGCTTCACCTTCCAATATTAAACCTCATGCGTCTCTCACAGCCTGGATTGCTTGGGTTGTTAAACCTCAAAACCCAAACCAAATTACATCCCTATATTTAGCGCTTGGCCCATTTCTCCCTACCTGCTACTCTTGCCCTAAACATCCACGGTGTAGTCGATTAAATCAAATTTGATGATAGCGGCTTAAAAGCAGCTGTACTTTATCTTGGTTGTTCTTCTTCGTGTGCCAAACAGCGTCTGAATAAACCTCGGCATATGTCGTGCTATCGTGTCATGTGTGCTACTTGCTGAAGACACAACAGGGGCGACGAGGATGGTATCAACCCTGCAATTGAAGTAGCACAGTGAAGTGCAAGCACCTGGGCGCCGGATAGCAGCATGGCTAGACTCGGCCAGTTCTACCAGTTTGCCGAGGACGAGGACAAATATTTGGAGTCCTAAGTCGAACGCTTTCAACATTATCTGCAAGCTAACAAGGTGAGCAACGACTTGAAGGTAGCGAATTTTGTGACTGCCATGGAGAAGAAGACTTATCGGACGCTCAAAACTTTGCTAGCTCCGTAGAAGCCAGAAGAGAGAGACTACAATCACTTGGTGAAGGTGCTAAAGCCCCACTACTCTCCAAAACGAATTATAATAGCAGGGCGGTTTTGATTTGACTGCCCAACGCAGCATTTAAACGAGACAGTGACAACGTTCGCTATTGAATTGAAAAGGCTGGCGGCAAGCTGCGATTTTGGACATTTCTTGGATGAAGCATTGCGGGACCATTTTGTAGCTGGTCTGAGGGACCAGGTTACTCAAGCAGAGCTCCTAAAGAAAAGCGCGCTGTCGTTTGCAGCTGCCTGATACCTTGCCAAAAGCGTTGAACTAGCCCGCACAGATACAAGAAAATTTCAACCTGTGTCTAGCGAAGAGGAGGAAGTGAACATGCTAGGACGAGACACTTGGAAGTCCTTACCTGAAGACACAAATACTAGCGGAACCTGCAGAATAAAGACGCGAAGCTCGTGGTTGTTCCCGTTGCTGAAACGCCCACGCTGAAGCTAACTGGCCGTTCTGGAAATACCGCTGCCGTATCTGCATGCGGACAGGACACTTCGCCAGGGTCCGTCTAGCACGGGGGCGTTCCGTGCGAACCGTGAAGGAGAGTGCAGACCAAGAAGCAGCAATGAACGGTGAGGACTGCCTCGTACTGCATAGTATATTTTCTTCTGGCAATAGTCATCGTAGCAATAGTGTGAATGTTCTTGTGGGCAGTAGAAATGTTACAATGCAAATTGATACAGGTGCGTCTGTTTCTATTGTTCCAGAGAGTGTTTATAACAAGTACTGGCCAGCCCTAGCTCTAAGAAGCTGCACACTAAAACAGAAAACTTAGGCGGCGTGCCTTTAAAGATTGTAAGGAAGTTAGATGTCCCAGTCGAGCAGAATGGTTAAACGGTTACTTTATCTCTTATTATTGCGCCCACTTCATAAAAGTGAGAAACTTTACTTCTGGGTCGCGACTGGCTGGAAGCTTTCAAATTAGACTGGACGATAGTCTGCGGAATCAGTCTGGACAAGGTAGCAGGCTTTGTGGAAGAATACTCGGAAATATTTGAGCCTACAGCGTTCCGGTGAAGCTCCTGTTGAAAGACGTTAGTACTCCTGTATTCTGTAAGCACCGCCCTGTGCCCTTTGCGCTCCGGGAAATAGTAGCAAATGAGTTATAGTCCTTGATACAATCAGGAGTGCGCGTTCGAGTGGAACGTAGTGAGTGGGCGATTTCCTTACTAGTCGTTCCCAAAGCAAGCGGAAAAGTATGTAATTGTGGAGATTACAAAGTGCCTGTAAATCCGTGCCTCAGAACAGACTATTATCCTTTGCCAGTAACTGAGGACATATTTGCAACGTTATATGGCTGAAAGTATATCACGTTGCTTGATCTTTCAACAGCCTACCAACAGCTAATATTACACCCGTATTCCCAGGCTCTTGTAACAGTAAACACGCATGTCGGCTTGTTTAAGTACACGCGTCTTGCGCACGGAATAACAAGTGCACCATCCATTTTTTAGGCGGTAATGGATGATGTTCTCAGCGAGTTAGAAGGAGTGTCCTGCTACCTTGATGATGTTTTGATAGCCGCGAAAACATTGGAAGAATGCTATCAGAAGGTCGAAAGTGTGCTGACAATGTTTATAAAAAGAGGAATCAAGCTGAAGAAAGAAAAATACAAGTTCTTTCGGACCTCAGTACCGTACCTGGGTCATGTGATCGACGGCAAGGGAATATATCCTTCCTGCGAGAACGTACAGACTATCAAGAAAGCACCAAGCCCCAGGAACAAACATGCCCTCCGAGCTTACTTTGGCTAATAAATTTTCATGGGACGTTTTTTTCTAAACCTTTCATCAGAACTGAAACCACTGTACGAGCTACTCAGTAATAACGCGAGATAGAAATGGACAGCTAAAGCAGAAATAACTTTTCATAAAACAAAAGCGTGGCTTACTCAGAACTCTATACTAACGTACTACGACCTTACGAAGGAGTTAGGCCTAGTCTGGGACACATCTGCGTACGGCGTAGGAGCGGTTGTTCCACAAGATAGGTTCTGTAGAAAAACCAGTCACTTTCACGTTGAAAACACTCCACAAAACAGAACAAAGCTACGCCCACATCGACAAAGAGGCACTCGCCGTTATGTTCGGACTAAAGAAATTTCACAAGTATTTTTTTAGGTGGACGTTTTGCATTTGCAGTGATCACTAGCCCTTAGTAGGTATTTAGGGCATGACAAGCCGATTCCCCCTGTGTCAGTGGGCCGTGTTCAGCGATGGGCGTTGATGCTGGCAGGCTACAACTACCAGTGGATTTATTGGAAGTCTAGAGAGATTGCAAACGCTGTGCACTGTCGCGGCTGCCATTGAACACCCAAGCTGAGGAACCTCGCAGCGTTAATTTTTTTTTTTTACTTGATGAAGTACCTTTCTCTGCTAAGGAAATAAAACTGGAAACACGCAAGGACAAGGTTTTATCAACGGTACTCTATTATACACAAACCAGTTGGCCTCCGAGCATCACAGATGATCTGCTCGCACCGTATTTTGTTCGCCGCGATGAATTTTCTATCGACCAAGATTGGTGTAACTTGGAGAAACCGCGTAGTAGTGCCAGTGTGCCTGCGCGCACAAGTGCTGTCAATGTTACACGAAGGCCACCCGGGAGTGACAAGGTTGAAAATACTGTCGCGAAGCCACGTGTGGTGGCCGAGATTAGCGCATGACATAGAACAAACGGTGGCAGAGTGTGCCACATGCAAGTTATCGCAAAACACGGCACAGAGCGTTCCCTTGTCATCCTGGGACTGGCCAACGCGTAGATGGGTAAGCGTGCACATGAACTTTGCGTATCGTGATGAACAATAGTTTGTAGTGCTTGTTGACACGCATTCTAAGTAGGTAGAAGTGTTTGTGATGAGCTCGACGACCAGTGAAAAGATTGTGGAAAAACTTCGTGGTGTGCTTGCCGCATATGGTTTACTAGAGGAGGTAGTGGCCGACAACGGCCCTCAGGTTCCTGCTGCATATTTTGAGAACTTCTTGACCAGGAATGGCGTTCGGCACAGTACATCTCCTCCTTGTCATCCTGCTTCAAATGGCAGTGCGGAGCGCTGTGTGCAGACAGTGAAAAGAGACCTCTGCAAGCAGATCCTGAATGAGCACCGGAAAGGGAAGAGAATGTCTATGCAGCACCGTATTGATCAGTTCTTGTTCAGATACAGGAACGCCCCAACGGGGACCACAAAGGAAACACCAGCGCAGCGATTCCTGTCGTGGTCGCCTCGAACCCGATTGAGCCTGCTGCACCCTGGCATAGAGCAAAGAAAGAGAAGCGAATTCGATCATATAAAGCAGTCTGCAAACCGAACCCGAGGATCCTGGAGAGAGTTCGAGGATGGTGACCACGTCCTGGTAAAGGGTCTCCAACCTTTCGATGAAAAGTGGATAGAAGGGATAATTCACAGTCAGATGAGTGCCTGCACGTATACTTGGATTTACTGGGGAACGAAGAAAGATGCGTTCATGCGGATGACCGCCCACCGTGTACATTTCAGGACAAGGTGATGTCTAACCACTCTACCATCCAGGCCAAGGTAATACGAGCATCCAGCTGCATATGACTCCACCCTAGGGTACGGGGCTGCGCCCATCGAACGACACGGCAACAACCAAAGGCAACACTTAGGCACCAGAATTTCCGCAATCTGGCTCTGTGCCTGCACCACAGTCTGATCCTCAACCGCCACCTGATCTCCAGCCTGATCCTCAATTGCCACCTGATCCCCAGTCTTGTCCTCAAGCGCAGCCTACTCCGCAATGACCACTCTGTCGTAGCACTCGTAAGACAGGGGCCACAGACCGATATCGGCCATAATAACGACGAACACTGTACAGGGAAAGAAATGTTGTGTCATTGCTCTCACAGCATGCTTGTGTGACATCAAGGGTCTGATAGTAGTCATAATGGCAGCTGCACTTTATCTTGGTTGCTCTTCGTGTGACAGACAGGGTCTGGATAAATCCCAGCATATGTCGAGCTATCTTGTTATGTATACTACTTGGTTAAGACGAAACTCATTCCATCCCTCTACTCCATGCCCCCCGCAGTCTGCTCTGAATAGCAGACAGTATTTCGAGACAAAGCCCTGCCCTTCGCTGCTCGTTCAGTCTTATATCCTCACTCACAGACTTTAGCAAACGACCATCAACCGATCGGAGAATTCTATATCACGTGAGTATAGCAGTTGAGGTTGTCTGCGCTAACGTACACCTTGAGGGATATCCCATAGATCAGTCTATCGATGGTGGACGCATGTTGGACACCGTGACTGCAGTATCGCCTTGCGCATTCTTCACGAAATGAGTCGCCTCCCTACTTTTCGGTATCAATGTAGATGAAAGAGCCACGGATATTCAAGGACATCGGAGCCCTGCAGTACGACTGCCCTATGTAGCTGAATTCCTTTGAGATGCTTTACTCTATTAACACACCAAACGATGCCACACAACCACCACTTCGCCACCTACCATTTCTTCTAGCGTCACTATAGAGTACTTGCTCGCCTCCCGAGACTTATTCCTGCAACACGCCCTGTGTACATTAACCAATAATTGGTGATATGCCTAACCTACACTCTGTTAAAGTAATCGAGTCACAACTTTCCCCTTCTTTGCAAGGATACCAGCGCCGAATATATAGATAAGGCACAATTTCCTGGCGCTTGTGCAGGAAAGTATTTGCTGAAGACGCATAGAGAATTTTGCGTATTTTACGCACTTTTCTGCCGGGTGAGCCTTGATTGAAAGCAAACACAGGGCCATATGCACTGTGCATTGTGCAGTCTAAATATTTAAAGGGGTCACGATAGCTAACAATGGAGCATAAACTGATTATTTCATTTCACTCCTCACACATTAAATCAAAAATCCTCGAAATTTGAGCTCATTTCTGGCAGTAGACAGTCTTAAAATTAATTTTTATTATTAATACCGGAATCGGCTTTTTGGTCTGGCAACCATTGGCCGCTGACGTCACAACGTCAACCGTGTCGTCTCCATGTCATCGGCTATTCGCGGCGCCGGCTGCACTCTTGCATGTACGTCGTGGATGGTGGTAACTGGGTTGTTTTTTTAGCAAAAATATTTTATTCACATATTCTCTTTTATTTGAGTAGCCTTCCCTATAATATGCGACCTTAGAGGTCCTCGGACTTGTTTTGGGTTTTGTTAAAGATCCCCAGGTGGTCGAAATTACTCCGTAGCCCTCCACTACGGCTCCTCTTTCTCTCTTTACACTTTCATTCCCACCCTCCTCCCTTCCCCTACGGCGCGGTTCGGGTGTCCACAGAGCAAGTGTGACAGTTACTGCGCCTTTCCCTTCCTGTGAACCAATTTAACTTAACTAGAGATTGCCACGGAGGCCGATATCGACGGGCGCATGCTGCATAATTTAGGTATGCAATCAGAAGCGTATTTTCTTCCGTTATTATAGTTAGCTCGTTTTAGCAACAGGCGCTCCCGCATATAAAAAGGCACATGTCCAATGTTTACCTTCGGCCGTGTACATGTGCCGCAAAAGTGGGGAGAGGATATCGTTATGTTCCTGATTGTTGGTCTATTTCCATCGCTCTTTGGGCCCAAAAACTAAGCGTAAATCTCCAACAAGCATGCCTTGACGTGAGAGCGTACCTTGCGACAGTACAGGAGCAGCCAAAGCTTTTGAACGAATCGCTACCTCGTGACTTGCTGTTATATGTGCGTGTTAGTCAGACTTAATTAATTTCGGCTGGTAAAGCATTTTTACAAAACTGTTCAGTCTGGCCACAGCCAGCGCACGAAAGAATGTGCCGCCGCCACCCCTTCAGTCCCGCCATCGCAAAATCAAACGCGATTCGATCGCTTATCACTGCATGCCCGCACCGGACAATAGCTTCCAAGTCGCCGCCGTCTCCGTCTCGCCTCCCTCGCAGCCGCGCGCGCGATTGCGACGGACTCACGAGCTACGTACCTTCCGTTTTTCTACTACTTCTCCAGCAAATGACTCGTGAGTGCCTCAACGTAAGCGTACACCTTTTAGTATTTAATGTGTGAACCCTAAACTCCCGCAGGAATGCGCCGATTCGTGGATTACGACTGCGCCTCCAACATGCTTGTTTATATAGCTTTTGCAATGACTGGATGTATGCTGCTTGTTGGCATGGCATAAAATGCAAGTTGAGCAAGCAACACCAAAACTATCCACTTCTTTTCGCATCAGTTGTACCTTCATTTGTTCCCAAACAACTGCGCTGCAAGAAGCGCCGTGCATGCTACCTTCCCTGCCTTCGCCGGGTATACGTAGATATACAGCGCCGACAGCTGCCGGTCGCTATAGACAGGGTCACATATATCGAAGCTTCCCGCTCAATGAGCACTCACTTTGTGATGAAAGCAATCGTCGATTTGGGGTCGCTACTACCAGAACTACACTCGATGACCAAATGCGACAGCTAAAGCTTGTGAATACGCGCTCCTTAATCGCCGAAACTGTACACCCGAACGCACGTACTCGAGCTAGGCCTACTCGTTGCTGAACTAGCCGGCAGTTTGGCGCCGACTAACGTTTCTGGCTAAGGTCATTACTGATGACAAGGTGGAACATATAAAGTGCAGCTTCTTGTTTCCTTTTTTCTAACTCGGTTTAGCTACAGACAAGCGCAGCTGTTCAGGCCGTTCACTCGAGTAACGGGTGTAAAGTTCTCGCTCGACCTCCGATCTGACCAAAGCAGATTAGACGACCGTCCGCAGATCAGTTCCGTCGACGACGCAGGACCGAGAACCTCGCGATAGCCTCCTTTAGAGGAGGCTGTGACCTCACACTACGGTGATAGGCGACCGTTGGCCGTGCTGGCGTCATCGCCGGTGTAATGCGAAAGATCATTTCGTCGATCAGTGCGTAGTGCAACACACTGACTTTGAACGTGCCTTATGCTGAAGGAAACATGCCTTGCTCTATATCGCTTTCGTGCGGTAACAACTTCATCAAGCACTTCTACATGAGGGACTGCCACTGGGTCAATCGTCACAAGAAAAAAAAATGACGTGACCTTTGATTCTGCAGCCTGCCTTGTAGACGACGCTCCACCGTGTATACGCTGTGACGTCACATGAGCATTTCAAAATGGCGGCTGCTCTCGGTGGGAGGAGCTTCCGAATTCCGATTTCGATTGGGGCTTTGAAGCGAAAAGCTTCACTAGGCTAGTCAACTCCGAGTCTCGCGCGTGCTCCATCGTTATAAACAGCCACAGCTGAGCATGCGCAAACCACGTGACGTCACATGAGAGGCGCAGGTGTTTGCAGCCGCCGCTGCCGAATCAACCGCCGTCGCGACTCCACCGTTTGACCTTTAGCCGGTGCCGCGCGCTTATCTTATGTGATATACGGCTGTAATCAATGTTTCACCGTGATGATAAGCCATGGAATATCTATAAGGTACAATCGTGAACAAAGTAAGCCTCTACTACGCCAAGAAACCACGAGCTAAGCCATGGCTTCGCCGAAACTTTTAGCTTTTTATATGCAGGCTTAACCAAGCTAAGCCACCACAATTTTTTGTAATATGCGCCGCGCCCTATAGGGGGTATTCCCTGACGCACTGTGCGCGGTGCATTGTGGGTAATTGAGGCGCAGTCGGCTATTTTTGTGTCCACGGAACGAACAGGGCGAACGTACGTATCAAGTGCTGTCGTGTGGTTCTGCAAGCAGTGTCATCCGCAGCTATATGTTTATTCAGCTATCGTAGACTGTAATAGACGCGTGCACAGTGTAAACAACTGAACCTGAAGAGCTGCGCGAACGACCTCGGTAATTTAAGGTTCCGGAAGTACACACGAACAACTCCACGCGAACTAGACACCACCCCGAGATGCGCGACGCCACGTATGGCTGGCACGGCTCAACCGCACAATAAGTATCATGGAATATGAAAATGTATGTCAAAATGGGCTGGACTGCAATCTTCCGGATGTGCTCTAGCAGCCAGCTCTTGTCACTATCCGTGCATGACTGTTTTTCACGCACTCGGAAGACACATTCCCGGTTAAAGAGCAGCGCGGCAATGTATCGCTTCCAGTCATGCACATGCATGCTGCGCGCCGCCAACACCTCCTCGTCATGTTTGCTGCAATAAAATCCCTCAGGGGGCTCGCGAAACTTTGTGTTTGCCGTACTTGCCTCATTCGATCAGAAGAAGTCGGATGTTCGCATCATCTGTGTCGGCTGCTAATCAAAGCAGACCGCATGCAGATTCGGCGAAGGAACTTAGGCGGGCAGAGTGGTTTTGCAGAAGGTTTGAAGAACTTTATAAACTTATTTATCTCTAATAACAAATCAAGTTTAGCTTGGTCAAAACTGCGCTGTATATTAAGAGTTTTGGCGCAAAAAGGTAATTCGAGCCCGCAATTGGCGACGAGGTGGCGCCACCGGTGTCATCGCTGTGGCCTGTGGCAGCGGTTTCTTTTCCTTCCTTACAGCCACAGACGATGCAAACATCCTACTTCTTCTGATCGATTGAGGCAAGTACACCAAACAAGTTTTGTATAAAAGATACTGACTACCAAATGCCATTTCTATGCAGAATATCAGCTACAAAAACTCAGCGGTTTATTTGGTATAAACGGACTGCACGCACGTAATTGCACAAAGAGCGAGTTCGTCTGCTTCAACCGCGGCTCTTAACCCAGCCGCTTGTAACGTAGTTGCGTTCTTTGAGAGGTCAGTAAGCTTGCGATTGGTTTCTTGTGACGCAGCTCGTCCGTAGGACAAGGAATTCATGAGTGTCGCACATATTTATGTGTGGGCACAGGCCGACGCTTACCGTGCAGTTGCGCATATCGACTGCACACGGGTTGGTACCAAAGTTTTGTTTCGTACAGGTTTCTGTCCGCATCGCGCATAGTTTGCCGATAAATCGAACTGTCACTCATGATACCGATAGAGTTTTCATAACAACGGTGCTGACATGGGGTAGAGTGACAGCAAACGGACGCGCACAACAGCTAAGCTAACCGCAGCTCGGTACTAGTACTAGTCAGAATAGGACGCAAAGAGGGCGTCGGCTGCATACTGACATCAGCTGTGACGTCACATGAATACTCCCTATAGGCACTAAAACCTTGCGAGTAGAATCACAGACCTGTATATTATTCACAGAAGTATAAAGCGGATTACATCGAACGACCCTGTCGTCGCCCCTTTAAGGGCCAGCCTCGGCACCTGTGAGCTTCATAAAAACGCTTTTGAAGCACGATAGACGAGACAGTTAATAATGTGAAAAAGCCTTCATATTCACCACTGAAGTTTTCTGGGCACGGTATGTGAACCTTGAAGAGATCCTCCGCTGACTTTACATATTACTAGCTAGGGCCAACGCATCCAACCGTCAAGAGCGAGGAGGAACAACACATGGCGGAAACGTGAAAAGGATAGAGCAGCATCTTTTCTGACGAGTTGAAAATCATTTATCGGTTGGTTACAAAGCACAGGAAATGCTTTAGAGCCCTTCATATTTAAAAATGCTAACTTATGTGTTGTCTGTCTGTGTATACTCCTGCACGTCACCCGAACAATTTCTGCACATATCTAAAATAAATTTGGAATGAATGAATGAAATCGGAATTAAAATACCAGGCCACGCGAATTCGTGTGCCAGTCGACCACAAGCAGTTGTAAAATCTGAAGACCCTTGAGCTTCGACCCCAAATTTCTTCCGCCATCTGCCGCTCACCTAATTCGCACATGCCAGTCCTAAAATGTCGGTTTGTCGTCGACAAGGACGAAATTAACGTGCACTTGTGCGACGTTACTGCGGACGCACCGACGCCCGATATTAGCCAAGAGCAAAGGTTAAACAAGGACAAGGTGCGCCACTTTGCTCTTCTCCTCCGCGTTGTAAATGTCGCGCTCAAGCGCACCGCTCTAAGTTCAATAGCACTGCAGAGTCTCTTGCATTTCGCTTCCTTTCGTGAACTGTAGTAGCGTGGAAATATGGCCGTACGAAAGCGGCATTATTACCAACATCAGGGGCTTCGCTTAACAGCGTAGCGGACGCCGAGTCCTGACGGCAAGAGAAAAAGCTGTTAGTGCGAAGTTCATTTTAAACCATTCGGGAATCTTTTGCAGATGAACCTTCCAGTGTGCAGTGTACTTTTTATGAAGTAAGTTTATCCTTGCGAATTTATTAGACACTAACTCCCCCAACATCTCCGAAACAGTATAAGCAAATACCATGAGTACCGCATATACACTACATAGGAAACTTAAACCGTCGATCAAGGCACGGACATATCTGTGAGCAGTGCGCCGGTCTGTATGATCCATGAACACCTGCATATTGCAGAGTATTTGGCGGACATGTGAAATCCGGGCATGTTTAATGGGAAGATTACAGAAGGTGTCATGTCATCATCAGGACAATGATGCGACGCTTTTTACGTTACTACATTTCATCTTGCATCCCTGTCCCTGCATTATAATTAGTATATAATGTCTCGCAGAAAATATGTTTCAGTTACAATCATTGTGATTTGGGCTTGATCTTTTCTTCCTGACTTTCCCAGACGGGCAGAGACGGTTTTCACCCATGGCTATCCTTGGTGCCAGATATATAAGCGTCATGAATCAAAGCTTTTAAGCCCTCCCTTCTTTCTTAATAATCACTGGCTTAATGTGAAACCGGTCCAAAATATAACTTTTAGCGATTAACTTTATATGGTTTATCGAAAACAATCACAGAGTTCTCATTTGACAAGAGTAAAACACAATCTGCTGACATCTGGCAGGAGAAAAGATTAAAGGTCATTCTGCGCATAGCAGTAATTACAGCCTACATTTTGTTTGAGGACAATGCTGCAAATCGATTTTCGAAGCCAAGACACTAGTATATACATGAGTTAAAAGGCTGAGAACTTGGTAAGTACCGCGCACTCCATGCGCATCTCTCCTAGGCGGAGAAAGATAATAAGGCAAGAATGACCGCGTTCTTCAGCGTATGGCACTGAAGCGTAGTCAATTAAAGTGGGCTATCAATTTTTAGAGCGGAATCTCTACTTCTTCCATGACAAACCTGAAGGTCGCGTCCTTCTGAGGAATGACCTCAGGTGCGGCGCGAGGAGCCGGCACCGCTCGCTTCTTCGCCCATGCGGTGGGTGGAGCCGGCGCACTCGCTTCTTCATTGCAACACCTGTTGCTCATTTTTCATACACGGGACAAACTTTATTGAAGCTAGTAGATATCTCAAATCAATCCTTATTCAACATCGCTGATATTAAAGGGCAAAGTTAAAAACCAGATAATGACTTCACGAGGACTGGGTAGCCTGTACTAGGCAACGGTAACATGCACACTTTGGCACATTGATATTCTTCAATAAAAACGAGATGAAAAAAGCAAACATAACAAAGGTGAATGAACTAGTGATCAATTATACAAGAAAAAATTAGAGGCGCAGCACTTTTTAACAGAGTGCTTAGCACATGTGTAGGCACGGCCACTGAAAACCTTTGAAGATGCATGGCAAACCACCAAAGTATATTTTTACAAAGCAGAGGAGCAAAGTATCGATATTGATGGGAATGAAGTGAAGCTGAGTAATAAACTGCATGCCCCATACGATCAGTATGATGAATTTGTGATGCTCTGGTTTAGCCCTCGAGAATTTGATACCGAAGCATCTGTCAGCATAATTAATACGATTGCGAGGTATGCACCATGACTCCTGTATTCTAGCTGTCTAAGAATTATTCCTCGTTGTCAATTCTTCCCGTGTCTTAAAGAAATTGTTTCTTGCTCTGCGGTATGATACCGACGCATTAATATATTAAGATATATTTTCGTGAATTGGTGTTAAACGGTAGATCGACGATAGCATGAATCTCTTTCTAGGTGACAGTATTTTTGGTGAGAAAGGCATAGTAAGTTGTAAATTAGCTTCATAACAGCGACGGGCAATAAACGCGAGCTTTGGATAACCTTCCGATGATCCTGGAAAGTTTACAACAAAGGTTGCTGACATAAAGAACTCAGGACATAATTTCCAGTATTATGACTCCAAGGCTTTTTTATTCATGGAACTCTCTCTGCTGGGGCTCGTCCAAGCAGGTGATTCGACTCTGCGTCCGCTATTTTATCTTTGGCTGTAAATGGAGCTGATTTAGACTTTGTTTGTTTTGTCTAAAGGAACGATGCTTACTTGAATGAAATGGCATTTCAAGAGATTTCTTCGCGTTTAGCATTTCTTCCAAGAGAGTAAGACTGTAAATTACGCTGACATGACGAATTACATGACGAATTTGCCTTTTTGCCTAGTTTGCATGATATAGTTAATGGCTGGATAAAAGCGGGCCTAAGATGCTCCCGTGAAGAAGCCCCGAGAGAATTAGCTTATTTCGGACAAGCAATTATGTATAATAACGCTTTGACGGCGATCTCTTAGGTTAATTTTTGAGAATCACTTGAAAGTCATCTTTGAAGCCATAACGCTCAAGTTTTTTGGGTAATATTTTATGTTTAATACTATCAAAAGCTTTCGAAAAGTCTATATAAATGTCAAGCCCGAACAACTCCTTTTCAAATTATTCTAAAATAATTTCATTTTGGGTTCGTAAAGCAGTTTTAATCGACCTGCTCTTTGCGAAACAAAAAACTGAAAATATGCTAATATATTATGACGATTTACAAAACCTATTTTATGCACTTCAACAACACAACCAAAATAGATATTGGTCGCTAATTAGATAGCAACTTTTGCAATTTGGGGCTTCAAAAGAAACACGACTGGAAAAAGCACTGCATTTATAATGTGTTACAGTGCTTGCAAAATTAAATTAGATATACGCTTACTTGGTAGAATATCTCTACAAGTGTACACCCGTGCGCAAAAGTGGAGAGACCATGCGTTTTGACAAAACTGCGAGCCAGCTTTTTCTGGCAGTGAAGCGGTTGTTTCTAAAGTATGCATAGAGTAGCCTCACTAATATTCTTGTCATCTTGCCCGAAGAAATTTGTCAGGTGCATATGTTTGCACGAAAAAATAATAATTGCAGCCGTTCATGTGCCCTCTCCACTTTTGCGGAGGGGTGTACAATATTACCTGACAAAGTGATACACAGCCTTCCAGTCCCCTGACTACTAACCTTTCGTTCCACCGTCACCACTGCTCATCTGGCTCTCCTCCTGGGACCTCCCCCTTCAAAATGCCCTCGACACCTTCGTGTTGTCTAGACCCGGCTGTGGTGTCCTCGAGGCTCGCAGAGAGCCATGAAGCAGTCGCGTGCTGGAAGCAGTGCTTCTGCTGCGTTTCCATGATGCTCTCCGGCAGCCATGGGGCAGTTAAACCACAGCCAACCGTGTTTGACCATGTTTTTCCAAGCTTTCGCTCTGTAAACTATTGGTTCAGCCGGACTGAACTCCAGCAATTTTTATGTCGGCTTTCGAAAGAGAGGTTTTTTAATAACATAAACTCATGTTAGAAGTGCCTCGCAGGGGAGAAGCAATGGTTATGGCGCTCGACTATTGTTCCCAAGGATGGCGGAATCGAATCCCGGCTTTGGCGGTCGCCTTTCGATGGCAGCAAAAAGCAAGGCGCCCTTGTGCTGTGCGATGTCAGTGCATGTTAAAGAACCCCACGTGGTCGAAATTTCGCGAGTCCTTCACTACGGCGTCTCTCATAGCCTGAGCCGCTTTGGGACGTTAAACCTTCACAAACCGCACCGTTTCTGCTTATTCCAAGTAGTGTTGAAGCGTACGAGCTTTCGTCAATAGCCCGTGCTATCAGCAAAAAAAAAATGATGCAAAACAAAATGAGCTAAAAAACTGCAGTGAAGGCCGCAGTATTCCTCGACTGTGCATATTTTTCCCTTCTTTCAGGGCTCGCAATACTTTTTCAATAAATGTTGTTCCCGCAAACACTGAAGTTTTATTGAAGAGCACTTGATGGTGCAGTCTGATGATTACGGTCAGGGCGAGTCTGACTTGTGCTTATCATCTACCCGCAGTAGAAACTGCTGCCACTGTGAGTTGTTTTAAAAAAAAAGTGGAATTTCAAATCGACTTTTGTGAGCCATATATTTTTCGTCCTGGTAGTATATTACTGCGTCCGTTCACCTTATTTGCGGCAAATTCACCTCCTTCCTGCGCTGCGAGCGGCTGCCTTGTGCGAAGAGAAAAAAGTTTACGACGCAATGCTCCACCCGTCCTACGAGAGCCATTCGTTCAAAAAATGCCGGATACAGCATCTGCCATGCATGTGCTGTGTACAGAAACATATTGTTCTTGTTTGGAAGCAAGAGGGGGTGAGGGGGGAGGTGAAAATAAAAAAAAACATCACGCTTCACGCAAATATTATCCCTATTACAAAATGCACATTGCACAATGCATTACGAAATGTAGCTACGAATTTCGTACCTTTCTATATGATCACTTTTTATACTTAGGAAAGGACACTTCTTTATTTGCTTTTCTTTTCACAAGACATGTCTGTTCAAAAAGGGCACTGCGGAATATAACGTATTTATTACCTTAATCACATACCCGCCCGACTACTTTTAACACCGTGCCCTGCCCCTTTTGTTTACTATGACGTTTGTCCGATAATGGAAAAAGCGTTTGTTCTCAAGTGATTCCGATCTTTAAAATCTTCCCGCCAGTGCATTGAAACTCTTAAAGTATTCACCAGAAAAAAAAAAGAGTAACCGTCAATTTAAAGTGAATAGCGGTCTGATGTAGCACCTCATATCCCCGCCAAGAAGATCCGCGTCGACGCTTGATATGAGCGGAAAAATCGACCGGTAACGAGGACACCTCGAACTTTTTTTTTCTTTAGTTCGCTACAGAACTTGCGTTCTCAGGGAGGGTTCTCTGTTAGTGTTGAAACACTGTACCTTACCAACAAAACGCAACTTCTGTTTATTCTCAGTGCCTCTTAATGTATACATCATTTGCCAAAAATAACCGGTTTCTCTAAGGCACCCTACAAGGCAAACAGGTCTTAATGGCTAAATATCCTTTCCTTAAAATCTCTACACCTGGTTACTTTTGGAAAAGACGGCCCATATTCCGACGCGTGACTCAATGGTTAACTGGTTTGTATGCTGAGATCAAGGATGTGGATTCGACTCCGGCCGAGGCAAATTAACCGCGCTAGGAGAACGTAAGGAACCTGTGTACTGTACGCGTGAGTACAAGATAAAGACTGCTCTCACGTGGTCGCATGCAGTTAAACCGGAGCGCTCCACTGCGGCGTCTCTCACAGTCCATATCGATTTGGGACGTTAAACAATATCACGCAATACATTATTTACCCTTGCTTGATCTAGACTGAATTCTTTATATGCAATAATGTTTAGTACTCATGTCACCACTATGCTGATTTAAATGTCGCGCCCTCGGTTGTTCTTTGCAAATCGGCATTTATGAAGCGAGGTTATGGGAACATTCAGTCCGTTCTCCAAATTTACCATTACTGCTGGAGTTCAATATTTTGAGCTGCAGCATTTGTCTGCCGAGCCGTAAAGGTTTCGAACACATTCTAAGCACCCGTGGACCTTGAAATCGACCTTGGCGACCATTGAGAAACCATCACGCGAAGAAGGTGGCTTCAGCGACTACGTACGCGTGCCAACCTCAGAGGAAGCCACTAGTTGTGACCATGAAGTTATCGATGGTTGGAAGGAAAGCGCGTCATTCTCATACACTACCTTCGTGCGCAGATCTGCTCTTCATACAGACGCCTTCCTACAAGAACAACGCGTACATTTCACATTGCTGGCCTGCTCTAATCTGGCACACCTTCACTGCCAGTGATACCTTGGTTCGGCCACAAATGGCACTCCTACGGTCATCCTCAAATTACTTCAACGCTTCGCACTACAGCGCTGTGGTTGATTATAGTCCATCTGCTTTGTTCACGACGGTCATACCAACTTCAATTCATTGTTCACCCTGGCGCACTACATGTTATGCAAGGCTGTATATTGTTGTAAGTTGTTTTTTTATTCAAAAATAAACTTTCAACTTCAACTTCAACTTCAAAGCCATGTTCTCTGACCTTTCAATGCTCTGCAACCCATACAGCCTGAAAGCTAGTAGAAACCGCAGCCGATGGACACTGTCTAAGCTAACGACGAGCGACTCCCCTTCACGGATCATCACGAGCGTCACATGGCAATCAATGCCACATATCATATGCCAAATCTGGGGCTCACTGCGTGGATCATGCTAATATCTTTAAGATATTAAGAAGAGGCCACCGTATCCTGTACACGCATGTTTACTAGAGAATGACACGGAAGTAGGAACGCACATGTGCCGAAAAAATGCGCAAAAATGTACAAAAACAAAAGAAAACAAAACAATTCACACCGCTATCTGCGACAACTACAATTCTCTTAAGGCACCGTGAACAATGTGTTCGAGAGCTCATGGAAGCTTTTCATATCCGTTTCAATAGTGACAAATGCATCAAACTTCCGTTTGTTTGACTGTTAGGAAATTTGAGTATTTAACCACAGAACTTGGGCTTCAAAAGTAATCTGTTGTACTTTTCGTTCTATCGCGTGGATTTCAGATAAAGATAGCGCCTTGTCTGTTTGCTTTGCTTTTGTTTGTGTACTTTTGCTTTCCTACTTATTCACGTGTCATTATCTATAAAGTTAGCGCCTGTCCCTGTTGTTCGTTTCCGTACACTCACACCAAGAGAAAGGCTCTTAACCTCAATACGTAGTGCTAGCGACGCTCAATGACGACTTCAGGGCAGAATACCGCACAAAAACTCGAACTGGCAGCCTAGACCCCGAACGTTAATCAGCCCCTCCTAACACTATGCGAAAGCTGCCTTCGATTCTTGCGTCGATGAAAGGGCCAGCTGCGCAAGCGTGGATCATTCGCAAACGAATCGCTGTCCGCATGGCTGAAGGTAGGCGCCCGCCAGCCAGCTTACGGTGTCAAACTAGTATATGATGTATTAGAATGAATGGGGCTTTCTGGGCACCGCGAGGAAGTGGGTGGAATTTCCCCTTCCAACCTGGCAACAGCAATGCGGCCAAATACAAAAAGGCCCGAAGCACAGAACAAATGTCATAAAAATGGAACAAGTACACCAGCGGGGCCTGCCAAGCGTTGCAATGTCCTCACTACGTGCTTACGGATGGGCCGTCTCCGTGGAGACGTATCTGCGCCCCGATCCCGCTGGTGGAGCGAGAGGGGTGGTGTGAGCAAAAACGAAGAACCCAGCTGCCTGGCCAAATGGTTTAAAGCACCTATTCCCCTAAAGTCAGCCGGACCCGTGAGTCAGCCGGGTCCGCGATTCGCACGCCTCGTACTGCGAATGAATGTAATTTAGGACACATGCGTGATTTCCATCATATTGGAAGCACTCGACTACCGCTCTCGTTTCAATGTGAGGCAAACCGCTAGCATTCGACAACCGGCGGCCCATTTCGTTACATGAAGCGATGGTATAAGCTCATGAAACATGTACGTAACAGCGCTAGGTGCTGACACCAATTTCGCCTTTTCTGAGTCTACCGCAATTCATTTCGAAAGACTGAATTGATTATCGGCCTAAGCAAGCGACGTTAAATACGGCTCCATAGAAAAAAATATATAATCTTGACTGATCGATCTGAAAATCGGCTTGGTAATAAAAAATACAGAATGCTGGTTGCTCAATGCAACTCATGGTGGCACTAAAAGATGTATTTACGTTTCTAGATAGAACAGTGCGCTAAGATTGTCTAACAACTTCCTAAAAAACGAGGCTGGCGCTAACGTCAAGCCAGAAAAAGCATTTTCTCGTTTCACTTCCTTTTTCGGCGTTTCGTATTCAGACTTTTCGTTAATTATTTCTCTAGTGGCTTCCTGCTGCGATTTTTGTGGCAAAACACGGACTGCTCATTGGTTTGTTTTGTCCGCTTCGGCAAGCACCACGTCGTCATCACCATCAGTTCCTCGTGATACCACTGAAGGGCAAAGTCATTTTCAAAAACTTAAAGGTAAACAAGCTTTCAGGTATTTGAAGAAGTACACTCGCTTGACGGTGCAGCTTTGACAAATATTCTTGCCAGCATCAAATGTCCTCATTCAGGCAAACACAACGTGAAAATACATACCTCCGACGTTTCCTTCCAAACAGCACACGTGCTTCGGTACAGAAACGCCTACAAATAGTTTGTTTATCATTAGGATAGAGTGCCTCTTAGGAGCTTGACAGGAATAACGCATAACGAATCACTTTCATAATTAAGCAAAATTCGCTCAGCAGAAAAAGAGAAAAGAACAAGACGCAACATGAACGCTACTATAATAAACGATCGTTCTATTGCACTTGGCAAGATGCGTAATTCCGTCTCCTCAACGGTAGGGTCCCGCAACTTCTTTCTCGTCACTGCCTGCCTCTCAGCGGGTTAAGCGGCAATTGTTACCGAGAGGTGTGTCTGAACGCTACCTAAAGGTAACATACACTCACTACAGGCAGGAAATGATTACGCTGAAAATAGTGTTAGCGTTGTCATGCTGTTGTCTCGTGGCTCTTTTCACGGTTGGTTTCCTGGCTAGTAAGAAATAAAAAACATCACATGATGTTCTTATTCATTTTTACGATATTTGCGCTGTCTGTCGCCAGGTGACACTGCTCAGAGGACCCAGCCGTTGAGAGAACGGAAGCACGCTGGCAAGATACATAAAGAAAATAAAACCCATCAAACAAAAGCACGCTACTCATGCTCAATCGCCATTGCGCAGAAATTATACGGCAGGTGCAGATAAACGCCGATGACGAAGAAACTTTCATCTGTCCAAACCTCTCCGTCAATAGCATTGCTTCAAACATCGCCTGTCCAGACAGGCGATTTCTTTTTCAAGTAAGGCTATTGACAGAGAGGTTACACAAACAACGCTCACTTTTCATATTGAAAAAGCTCCAGGGACCTCGCGTGTAACTTTATTACGGTTTTTCTTTAGGATCTTGCAGCAATAGAGATTATCTGTAGTGTCGAGTGAGAATACTCTTAGTGGCTGAAATCCTGTAGTGACTAAGCGCACTCTGTCAACCGATCACTTAACGACCACACATTTTGCGTTTTGCGCACGAGACCTTATAAACACCTCCGAACCCACTTTGACAATGAGGACACCGTAGCATGTCTTTGTTTCTGTCCATGGAAACTAAAAGTCTCATAGAAGCAGCATGCTACCTCGAGTGAAGTACGAACGGCCATATTCAACACCTCCCTGGTAAGCTGCAAAACAAGTCTGATGTTTTTTTTTCTTACATCCCTCTTTATTTTCTTGAATTCATTGACTTCCGTGTAGATTTTTGCAAATTGCGCGGCGCCTAAAATATTGTTGCGAGGATTGAAGAAAGACTATGGTGAATGGCGATGCGATGCGTTTATTGAACGTCGGCGGACCTTTCGAGCACTCCTGTCAACGTTGCTGCCCGCGCTTCTTCCCTATCCGTGACACTACCCCGGACCTCCCGATCATGGACAAGGAAGGATGATGTGGTGTAGCGTATAAGATGTGTGACATGTCGATGTGCTTGACTAGATAGAACGGGACAGAAGAAATACAGTTATTAGCTCGGCCGCCGCAATCATGACGGGATGATCGAAGCCTTCCCAAGGAAGCGGTCGGGTCACAGGTCACCAAGATCCAACAACCGAGGCCCAAGCACCCATCGCGTGACATGGACAGTGACAATGTGCTCACGCTTGGCGGTGTTCCTGGTCGGTGGCCTTCTTGCCGGCGTCTCGGGTAGGTGGGATCTTATTGTCACTCCCTCTGTCGTCGTGTCTTGCGTTCGTGTCCTTATGTTCGGGTGGCGTCTCGCGGCGACAAGGGCCTCTGGTCTTCTTTCTCGCTCGTCGTGTTTTTTTGGTCGGGGCGAGGGATGGTGCAGGGGACCTGTGAGGTTAGATCAAGTCTGACAGGGTGAAGTACAGCCGGGCGATGTGCAGCAGGAACCCGCTTCCGATAAAGGAAGCAGATGCGAGACGTCGAACCTACGTCAGGATGATGATCGATGTAGTTACCCAGTAATATCCACCAATTTGTTACAAGGTAGTAAGCCACTTAAGAAAGTGTGGCGACAAAATGGCGACGAAATGAGTTGAGTTGAAAGTTCTTTATTGAATAGGAATGCTGAATAGGAATGCTTTATTGAATAGGAATGGGTGTAACGGTGATGGTGGTGAAAATGTTTATGAAGTAGGCAGAATCTTCAATTTTTGCACACGTTGTCACTGAACTCAAATTGCTCTGAACAGGCCACTAAGGGAGCCATACTGGCAAATTTTATTTTGAGTGTTAGCATCAGTTCCTATAGAAGAGAACGATAGTTCAGACAGTAGGGTTTCATTTTGGAGCGTCCAGTAGAAAACGCAGGGCAATCCCAGAGTAGATGAGATATGCCGCCGTGCGTTAGAGTCGTGTAGTCGAGGCACGTAATAATTTCCTCTCTGTACTGACGCCACTGGTCCATAATACGTGGCATGTAAGCCACATGAGCGATGATCTCAAGAAGACTTCCTGACATCGGGTGAGAAGGATCTTATGCGTAAAAGGTGGGTCTGGTGTGGCCACCTGCTTGCGATGCTGACTGAGGCTACGAAGACTGGTCCGTGTATAGTGCATAAGGGCGAGAAGGGGTGTGTTGCCCGCCCAAGATCAACTAAGAATGAAGCAAAGAGGGTGGGGAAGTAAATTTGGACGTTCCACCTACCAAGGCAGCCATGGTGTGTGCTACCACATTGCCCCCTGATTCTTCCATGTGACCCGGAGACCACTAAACGATGACAGTTCTGGTCGCTAGTTGGTGGCGTTTATCTTGTGTGAGCGATCTCCTTGTAGGCCTTATATGAATCAGTAAGAATACGTATTGTATCAGTTATTTAATGAACGTCGGCGGGCTTAGCGCGAGCGCTCCTGCCAACTCATGCCCACGCCATTTCCAAGTCTTCTTCCTCGTCCGTAACAATAGCACGCGCACATCTATCCTGATGTCAATCTTCTTTCTTGATCTGGTGGGAAATTCTATCATTTCACAAAATTACTACAAACAGTGGTTCCTTCTTTTTGTTTTTGCTCTCCTTATTTTTAAATGGCCACACTAACTCGAATTTCAACCAGAAGAGTATCAAAAAGACTAAGTAAAAGGTCATTAAGCCTTCTCAAGTTGCTGTAAATGGGCATCATTAGCCATGAGTTCATAGTGGCCCCACCTCTTCAGTACAGTTTCCATCGAAGTGATATCACTATCACCCCTCACAAGGTTATAGTGGGTCAAAGGAGGATATGAGTTGGCAAATTGATAGGGCACAAAGCCTTTTAGGTGAACGAAGCGCATGCGTCCAGCACAAATGGTCTAACCTCAGTCTGTCATTTTCGGGATGCTCGTGAGTCTATTAATGAGTTTTCCGGAATGTACCGAAGGTGCTCCTAGCAAGCGCTGCCACGTCATCCTTACGTTTCTTCAGAATGACAATGAAGTTGTCCACTACCAAAACCTTGTGACAACTGCAGAATACAGAAGGGTTTCCTTTCTGTCAAGGGAGTGAAGAACAAGTCGCTCAAGACTAGGTCAATGCACAGTCAAATGCGCTACCTATCTTACTGCACAAACGTAGATACACTTGTAGAAGCATGCGAACGTAGACTGAAAGTAAAATGACAGAAACTCTCTCTTCTGCAAGTCGATAATATCTGCCTGGTTAGGAGTGAGCAGATGGTTTCAAAGTTGTTTGCAGAAACGGAAGAAAAAGAAGGCTTTACACCTCTGCTTTAGATGTCAAGGATTTGTACTATTCCCTTCCACAGGATATGGAGAGGTAGTCAGCGATTGCATCAATTTGGTTCCTGTTGAATCAATGCGAGCGCCTTCAAGGAGTTCCTGTCTAACTTCCGTATATGCTCTTACGTGTATCAGCAAGGGGATCCTACGACTGGAGAAATTAACGCTGCCACAATAATCTTGGTCATTATTTTTCCTTTCTACTTTTACAACCCCTTGTAACACAATATACCATACTATGTTACCACCAGACCTGAAAAAAGGATCAACGTCCAAAAAAAAAAAAGCGTGCCGTAATCAGTGACACCTACACACCAGACAACTTACCCTTATTTACATGTCCTATTGTTATGTAATTTTATATTTTGTGCTCTTGTAAGGCATTTATTTACTGGTCTGTATATTCTGCTGTGTGATCCCTTTTATTTTTTTCTTCTGTTAAATCAAGCGCCCGTTTCAAGTATGTTTTTTTTCTTTTTGAAAAGCTTACCTTCATTGTTTCTGTATATTCCCACCTGCTTGGTCTTCCGAGACTGCAATATTTCCCAATACATAAAACTCTCGTGAATCGTCAATGTGAGGAAACGTGAATCAATATACCTTAGAGCCCGTTAGAACACACTACTAGAGAGGAAGCGACGGTACACCTTACGAGCGCGTATCACGACTATTTCCTTTTTTAAAGTGAGAGTCAATGCGCTCGAAAGCGGAAAATAACAAAATTTATTGCTTATCGTAAAATAAATGGTGTTTAGGACATGCTCAGCCCCCTTATGAACCATTTGTACTGTCCCATATATCAGTGCGAGAAGAAAACATCCTGGACACGTAGAGTGGGAGTTACGTTGGAAAAAGAAGAAAATGCACACGATTTTCTACAAACCACTGTTCTATGTGCACATGAAAGTTTAAACAAACTTGAAACTCGGAAGATGGGTGCTTTTTTCGTAATGATTGGCGAACCAAAATGCCTGAAAGCCATACATAAGCGGTAACTGGTGGGGGAAGTATCGTGGACAAAAATCGGCACACCAGCATATCCAACGGACCACAGACAGAAAAACAAAATTTTATCTGGGCGATATGCACGACGTGGCGAAAAAAATCGGGGTATAAATCGCCATTCGTTTCTGATATAATTAAGAGGCGACTTCCTATATCTCTTGTTAGCACTTTCTACAAGCAATGGGTACAAGTAGGTAAAGTCAGGGCAAGACTATATAATTGGGGTAAGATACTTCTATAGAAACCATTCCCTATCTTAAGAGGCCGGCGCCTATTGCTTTCATGGCGTCCGGAAGAAATCATACTCAAGCGTTCGATTTATTCGGTTCAAGTTCGAGTTCAATTCCCGGTAGAGGATCTTTTTTTTCTCTCTCTTAAAGTTTAGACAGAACCCCACCGATATCACGCAGCATCTCATGGGCACATTTTGCGGACAGATCAACCCACGCGAGGTTTTCACGTGAGCCAAGTAAGGCTTTCGTCTTAAAAACAGAGCTTCGGGAAAATGGAGGTCAGACAAAGAGAGGCATTAGCCTCTTTCCCTGACTACGCTGTGATGGCATTACATCTAGGACGAAATGGGAACAGACGCGTGCGCGCGCATAATAATAGGAACGAGGCTGTCATCACATTTATCCGTGATCTAGATACGTGCGCCAACAGTGAAACGAAACTCATGTGAAAAAGTCACAAGCACTGTAAAGTAGAGACACAAATTCCCAAGATGTGATACTAATAGCAAGCAAATGTTATCAATGCTAGTTGCGATCAACAAACCTTGTCCACAGTGGAAAACAGTGGAGGGGGCTGGGTCATCTGAAAGCAGTCAGACCATTTAACGAAAAGCCCCGCCGCGGTGGCGCAGTGGTTACGGCGCTCGGGTACTGTGCCCAAGGACGTGGGATCGCATCGCGGCCGCGGCGGCCGCTTTTCGATGGATATACGAAAAGCAAGGCGGCCGTGTGCTGTGCGATGTAGGTGCACGTTGAAGAACCCCAGATGGTCGAAATTTCTGGAGTCCTCCACTAAGGCGTCTCTCATAGCCTGAGTCAGTTTGTGACGTTAAATGCCATCGACGAAACCATTTAACGAACAGTAAAACGCGTCACTAGATGCTGTAGCAACGACAGATGAAGGCATGCGGTTGCGCTGCCGAATTTTTTTGGGGAAAACAAGGAACTGTAATATTCAGTCCTGCAATTGTACTCGCTGTCTTTTTATGTCGTGGCTCAGACGGAAGAACACATAATGAGAAGAAAAGATGTATTATTCAGGTCGAATACAAGCTCGAGAATGATAAATGTCATAAAAGAGCTTTAAACTAATCGCAGTTATGCAATATTTTATTGATTGCCAACCCACTTCTTGAGTGGAAATTCTAGTACTAATTAATATATGTGTTTCTGATTTAGCTACAACGTAACGAGCAGATCTGTGTCGAACTTTCTAAGCTTATCTTTGCCGAGTACAGTGGAAGGATACCCTTACCGCGCACGCATATTCTATTACGAAGCGCGCATTACACTTGTATAAAAATTCCTTGGTCACTTGGGGAAAATGTCTAGTGTTCTCGTAAGAAGCCAAGGGATTTAGGGATTTCGGTAACGATGTAATTCATGTGCTGGTGCCAACTTAAAGATGGTGTTAGATAAACGCCTAGATATTTATACTTGCGAACTGTTGAAGGCTTTATATTATTATCGCGGAAATCTTTTGTTTCCTTCTTCCTCACTTCGTAAATCTAAAGCACTCTTTTTTTTTCTAAGTTTAAGTTCATCTCCCCGCCCCCCCCCCCCCCCCTTTTTTTTTCTTTTCTATACTACGCGCGCATTGAATCTTGATTGTTCTTAATTGTCTGGCAGTCGTCATCGAGGACATTTTTCTGTATAATATGCAGTCGTCAGCGAACATCTTATACACGACGTTACGTTTCTTCAAATATTAATAATATGCATTAAATAAGCAAAGCTTCTAACACCAAACTTTGAGGACGCCTGATGCAACATCAACATCCGCTGCCACTCCATCTACTATTACGACCTGACACCTCGTGCGCATGTGTGCGGAAATTCGGAAAATAATTTGTAAATAATGTTATATCGCCACGATTGTTCTACCATGATTCTTGAGGGACGACATTGAACCCCCTTCTGAAATGTGTGAGAATGCGGTCTACAACTGGTTAATTGTCAAGTTTTTAGGATAGGTCGAACGTAAATTCTAGGAGATGTGTCACGCAGGAGAGTCCCTTGCGGAAGCAATGTTAATAAAGGTTGAACAGGCCATAAGTATACAGATGTTTTACCCTACCCACTTGTATAATATATGTTCAGTTGTTGCTTACCGAAAGAAGATATCAGCGTTATTGGACGGTAGTTTGAGACAATGCTGCGGTTAGCCAGATTTTTTAGATATGTACAAAGGGCGCAATGTTCCAGTAATCATGAAGACAGGAATGGTTCAGAATACTTGTCAAAGAGTACTTTAAGGTACGCGGATACAGTACGCGCACAACACTTCAACAAAGCATTTGGAATACAATCAGAACAGCCGCTTTTTAAACATCGCTGCTCAGGAGGAGCACCTCAATTCTACGGCAGTCAACAATATTTTTCGTGGGCAGTATATCAGCAATAGCCTTCCTTTCGACATTATTGCCACGTGCCACTGAATGATTAAAAATAAATTTTAAATAGGCATTAAAACACTCTGTTTTTTGCTACGGCATCTGTTATGGCAGCATCACCTTCTTCCAGCGATGGAATAGATTTGGCATCTCTTTTTCATGGTATTTCCAAACACTTAGGATTTAGTTTGATTCTTGAACCGAATCCCTCCAAACCTTTAACCTGGCGCTATCTATTGCATCCTTTGTACTGCTGGTTATAGGTAGCTTTGAGTTTAGTTAAATTTACAGGTGTCCGATTATCATTTAACCTGTCGTAAATTGCTTGCCCCCGTTGTGTTAACGTACTCAAACGCTTTGTGAATGATGACCTGCTTTTAATCAGCTTGTTTGGTGAGGTCCATGTTGGGACAAATTGTTCGCGGAGTTCAAAAATTTATTCTTGACGCAGGACGACATTTAACTTGCAGGATCAGACCCAGTCAGTGTTCCAAGTACCACAAAATATAAATCCAGTGCAGCATTAATCACCAAAGCATTGCCTCTTGCGTAATTATACATATGTTGACTGGAGTTTTGTACTTTTGGATAATCAAGACTCATATCACAAAGACGAGCGTTGTAATGGCTTATATCGGGTGTAACAGAGGTGAAATGTGTACGTTTCGGACCATCTGTGCGTAAAAGATACGGTATATGGCTACCTCTTCCGGGCGGCGACACACGCTGAGTACGAACATGTGTATTAATAAAATTAGCCATAACATCATTAAGATCTTTGCCCGTGCTAGTTGAAATCTTGAGATTGAAGCCTCTACCAACAACAACACAACTAGATCAGATTGTGTCAGCAAAACTTGTGAATTCTAATAATGCAACCAAAGAATTACTTAGTAGCAGTAGAAAGAGCAACACACTGATATTGTTTTCAAATTTCGAAGGCCTAACTGGCACTATATTGTTTCACACAAAGAGTTATCCATAAGAATTTGGTTTGAAGGAAAACTTTCGCCGACCAAGATAAATACCCATCCGCCGTGGCTATCCCTGTCTTTCCTGTAAACTCTGGAGTGACTCGGAAAGACTTCGTTATCTGCCAGATCCATATCCAATCATAACTCCGTGCCGATAGCAATCTAGGGTTTTACGATGTTAACTAGGCTACAGAAATCGAGTTTTTGTTTTTGTTTTTTGATCATACGGCAACTTACTATAAGGAATAAGATAGTAATAGGACAGCGATCACCGTGTCAGTTTAGTGGCCAAATTTAGTCAACGCATTCATCTAAGATATACTTTTCCAGGTGTGGGATGTCATACCTGACAGAAAACGTTGATCTATAGTTTTTATGAGACAGCGAAATCCCGAAGATGCTGGTATTTTAAACAAATAGAATTAACTCATCACAATAAATTCGCTCATACTGGCGTTTTAACCCCAGGCCTTCTATATGCTTATCGTTTGGCACGCAAAGCGAAAGCTGCGGAGGGGTATTGGCACCAATTGTTTTGGAGGGACTCCTAGTGATGCGTTGTGGTGCATGTCACTTATAAAATGACTTTGGGAAATGTACTATCGTTTAAGTAATATAATTTTAAAACTTAAGGAGTTTAAACAAAACATTTCGAAAATTCATGGAATGAAAAGGCGCTATTCCGTCTCCTAAAGTGGTGGTTAGGCGCCCTCGTATCTCTTCTTTTTTATCACAATGTAAAGTAACTTTACATCCCTTTGATCCCTTCTTGGAACACTGCCTTGTCGTGTTGGAGGGGCTTGCGAAACTCGATGAAGTCGTGAGCTCTGCTGTGTAGGGTCACCCAAGATAGACAGGTCACGGCAGAGAGTTATGACAAAATGTGATTCACTGGAGAAGGTAACGCCAACCCACTCCAGTATTTCCTGCCAAGAAAACCCTATGGCCAGACACAATACCATTAAAGATATGGCGCCGGAAGATAAGCCCCCCAGGTTGGAAGGCGTCCCACATGTTACTGGGGATGAACAAAGGGCGATTCCTAGTAGCTCCAGGACGAATGAAGCGGCTGGGCTAAAGCCAAAAGGACGCTCAGTTGTGGATGTGTCGGGAAGCGACCGGAAAGTCCGATGTTGCAAGGAGATATATCACATAGCAACATGGAATGTAAGATCTATGACGCAAGGTAAACTGGAGGTCTTCAAGCGAGAAATGGACAGATTGAACATTGATATCTTGGGTATCAGCGAGCTCAAGTGGACCGGAATGGGAGAATTTAACTCCGGCGACCATTATGTCTTTTATTGTGGGCCCAAATCCAAGATAAGGAATGGGGTTGCTCTCATAGTAAACAGAAGAATTGACAAAGCAGTGCTACGTTACAACCCCAAAAACGACCGAATGATTTCACTTCGGATCCAAGGTTACCCTTTAAACATAACAGTTATCCAAGTCTATGCACCGACCACTACTGCTGAAGAAGCTGACGTTGAGAGATTTTATGCGGACCTACAATGCCTTTTAGACCGCACCCCATCATCAGACGTCGTTTTTCTCATAGGAGACTGGAATGCTAAGGTCGGGAGTGAAGACATATCCGGAATTATAGGCAAGTTCGGTCTTGGCGAGCCAAATGAAGCTGGGCAGAGGCTAGTAGCGTTTTGTCAAGAAAACTACCTGACCATAGCGAATAGTCATTTTCAACAGCACAAGAGGCGCCTGTACACATGGACTTCACCGGACGGTCTGTACAGGAATCACATCGATTATATGCTTTGCCGGCAGAGATGGAGAAGCGCAATACAAGCAGTAAAAACAAGGCCTGGGGCCGACTGTGGCACCGATCATCAGCTTCTTGTTGCCAAAATTAAGCTTCGATTGAGGAAAACGCAGAAAACTAGAAGGCCTTTCAGGTAGGATCTGGATCAAATTCCATTAGAATATGCTGTGGAAGTGAGGAATCGATTTCAAGAATTAGATCTAGAAGACAGAGAGCCCGAAGAGATGTGGACTGATATTTGTGATATAATACAAGAAGTTGCTACTAAGGTAGTTCCAAAGCAAAAGAAATGCAAGAAAGCAAACTGGTTATCTGAAGAGGCTTTGCGAATAGCTGAGGAAAGGAGGATGGCAAAAGTTAAGAGGGAAAGAGAAAGATACAAGTTTCTCAATGCGGATTTTCAGAAAATAGCAAGAAGAGATAAGAATGCCTTCCTGAACATACAGTGCCAAGCTGTTGAGGACAACAGCCAAATAAGGAACACAAGAGCTGTGTATAAGACAATCAAAGATATCAAAGGAAGTTTCTGTGCTAAGCTGGGCATGATGAAGGACAAATGAGGCAAGGACCTCACTGAAGCCTCAGAGATAAAGAAGAGGTGGCAGGAATCACAGAAGAGCTGTACAAGAAGGACACGAATGTGCAAACCCAACATAAGACGGTTGTGATTACTGATCTCGAGCCGGGCATCCTGAAAAGTGAAGTTGAATGGGCCTTAGCCAGCCTTGCTAAAAACAAAGCTAGCGGAATTGATGGCATTCCAGCTGAGTTGCTTCAAAACCTCAACCATGACGCTGTTACATTCTGCATACATTGTGTCAGAAGATTTGGACAACCCTGCAGTGGCCACAGGACTGGAGGAGGTCAGTTTACATCCCCATTCCAAAGAAAGGCAGTGCCAAAGATTGTTCCAACTACCGCACGATCGCGCTTATTTCGCATGCTAGCAAGGTGATGTTGAAAATCCTCCAAGGAAGGCTGCAGCAGTACGTGGATCGGGAGCTTCCGGACGTGCAAGCTGGGTTTCGCAAGGGCAGAAGAACTAGAGACCAAATTGCCAACCTTCGCTGGATCATGGAAAAAGCAAGAGAGTTCCAGAAACCCATCTACTTCTGCTTTATTGATTATGCAAAAGCGTTTGACTGCGTAGATCACAGCAGATTGTGGCAAGCTCTCCAAGAGAAGGGAGTTTTAATTCACCTCATCTGTCTCCTCAGGAACCTGTATGAAGGACAAGAGGCCAGAGTCAGAACTGGGCATGGTCTTACTGATTGGTTTCCGATTGAGAAAGGAGTGAGGCAAGGCTACATACTGTCGCCCTGTCTATTTAACCTATATGCAGAGTGCATCATGAGGAAGGCCGGTCTGCACGAAGCTGCGGTGAAGATTGCTGGAAAATGTATCAACAACCTTAGATATGCGGATACCACTTTAATGGCAGAAAGGGAAGTGGAACTCAAGAGACCTCTGATGCGCGTACAAGAAGAGAGTGAGAAGTTTGGGCTTAAACTGAACATTAAAAATACAAAGATCATGGCGCCTTGCCCTATCAAGTCCCGGTGCATCAGTGGACAAGAAGTGGAAGCTGTGACAGATTTTCTTTTCTTGGGCTCCCACATTACCTCGGAAGGAGACTGCAGCCATGAAATTAGGAGACGCCTGCTTCTGGGAAAGAGAGCAATGGTTAGCCTTGACCGCCTAGTAAAGAGCAGAAACATTAGGCTGCCAACCAAGATCGGTATAACTCGTGCTATGGTCTTTCCAGTTGTGATGTATGGATGCGAGAGTTTGACTGTGAAAAAGGCTGACCGCCGAAGAATTGACGCGTTTGAATTGTGGTGCTGGCGAAGACTCTTGAGAGTTCCTTGGACTGCCAGAAGATCAAATCAGTCGATATTGTCAACTACAAACCCTGACTGCTCATTGGAGGGTCAAATTCTAAAGTTAAATCTTAGCTACTTTGGTCATCTGATGAGAAGAGAGGAGTCGCTGGAGAAAGATTTGATGTTGGGAAAGGTTGAAGGTCGCCGGAGAAGGGGTTGGCAGCGAACGCGATGGTTAGATGGCATCCTCGAGGCACTGCAGATGAAGTTAAGTGATGTTAGAAAGATAGTGAGAGACCGGAAAGCGTGGCGGGACATGGTCCATAGGGTCACGAAGAGTCGGACACGACTGAACGACCGAACTGAACTGAAAGTAACTTTGTTAATTAGGTTTATGAATATTCTGGACGCTTCAGTTTCGTCAGTGGGTTTTATAAAACAAAAATGAGGATGCTTAAGCTTCGACTTTAAGAGTACAATGCGATAGCGTTATTGAGCCCCGTTCGCTCTCCTTAAACCCCAATTCTTTGAAGACGATGGATAGATGTATAAGGCTTTGAAATCAAGAGGCGGCTCTCGCCATCTGTTGAGGCAGTGCCGTATGATCGAAGAATTTTTTGTGAACGCCGCATCGCAGGCAAGCAAAGCGGACATGTTCTTTCCTACTCGCTGAACTATTACTGCAGTAATTACTTATTTTCTAATGACGCACCTAAACATCAGCTGATAATCAACGACAATGCATAGCCTTATTCACAGGGAAGCTGTGCGTTTTCCTGGCGGAGCGGTTCCGTGCTTGCCTCGCACTGCGAAGGGGTCGTGTTCGGCTCCACGGGTCTCAGCAAGGCTTTTAATGTTATTTACTTTCTTCTTACTTTCACACTACAGCCACAACGTCGCCATCGGCTTTTTTTGCGACACGGGTTCCTTAAATCTATCGCGTGAAAACTGCTTACGGGGCTGCAAATTATATTTTCATCCTATGTCACGAGTTGTGCTGTTGGGCCTATGCTGACGAAATTCTTATTGAATAATTTGCGAGCGACTTGCTGGTGAGTTTTTTGCCATCAAAAAGGATCTTATCTTTAGTTGAGCTGAAGTTGCTGCTGCCCGATACTTTGTACACTACTTTCCAAGCTAGGTTAGGCTGATCTCTGCAAACAGATGATAATACGTATGATTTGCCTGTGTGATTTCGGCATTCAGTTTGTTCCGTGTGTTTTCGAACTCCTTAAAAGCATTTGAGGCGTGCGTGCAAAGAAGGAATGATTGATACAGGCGGTTTTTACGTGTTATCTTTCTCAGGTGGCATCGCATGATCCAGGGGTTTTTTGTTTTATTTTGGTTTGGTTTTGGTTTGTTTAGCACATGCCTGTTTTGAAAGGGAAACGTTGTTCGTATAATCACACGAATTTTTCAAAAAAGCGGAATATGCCTCAACCACGTACGCATTTTTAAAAATAAATGGTCTGTCACACGCACTTATTTCGTTATTAAATGATTCAATTGCATCAGCTGTAATACACTGAAAAGAAAGAGTCGCGGACTGTCGCATTACGGCTGTTTGTGTTCTTGGAATAAAACCTAAACAGAGGACAGTGCTTGCTTACATCACATACAATTCTGCCGGAACGGTGGATGGTTGTTTCAATACGCGTAAGTCTTCTCCCATCATCGAGGACAGATTTTCTGCTTCCCCTCCGAGCAAGAGCAGAACGTAGGAGGCCACTACCTAAATAACAACTTCTATTTGGCACATCGCATTGCTCTACTGTTCCCCATCCTATAACATACAACTGAGGCTGCCACCAGCACCGAAACATTTCACCTTGATGCTCTCCTGCACCGAAGATTTTGGTATCTGGTTTGCGCTTGCAAAAAGCTGACGCAAGGGGAACGCCCTAAAGCAGCAGCACTAAACACAAAAGTCTTGTACTAAGAAGGGCTCCACCCGTCTTTGGAAGCATTTGCTGTACGTCTCAATAAATGTTTTGACACCCAACATTTCCAGACTTCATCGACAAAGTCTTTGAACAGTTGAGCTTCTATAGATATAGAAGGGGGCGGGAGGGGGGGGGGCATTATTACAGATTATTTGCTCTGGCATACTAAATCGAGCAGAGTATTGTCTCAGTGCAGTGATAGCTTCTGCAGGTGAACTGAATTGCATATGTTCAGCCACTCAACGCCACCTCTATGAAAGAGTAGCGAACTGTCTTTCCCTTTAAGCGTTGTTCAGTGTGTTCTTCTTTCTTCACTTGTTGTAGACATACGTTACAAGTCACTAGGGCAGGGTCACTCGAACGCGTACAGTAGCGAACCCAGTCGAACTATATGTATTGTTGGCCGAGGAGAGGAGAAGGCTACGTAGAATGACAGATAAGTTTAGAACTTATACGCAAAGTGAGAAACGCGTGCCTATGGGCTCAGTTCGATAGGCGACTGCGAAAGCTGAAAACGTTGTTGTTGTAGTGGTTATTTATTATATGTACAAAAGGAAAGAAAAGATGTGTGCCAGCCCCGGTATCTGCTATCTTATATCTGAAGCACACAGGTAAAGAATTCAAAAGGACATCAATGCCACTTAACTTCGTCAATATTCTTCATGCTTGTTCATTAGTTCCACAGCATTTCTCACGTAGAGAACCTCCTGTCGCTACAGCTAAAGAAAACACTATACATAACACTTTGTACTGTTCGCTTTTATTAAAATTTTCTTTTCTGCGTCGTCCATGTTTCATCCCTGAATCCGACCAAAATGGCACCACATCACTAGCCGAGAAACATGCTATCCAGAAATGCTCCGGCCTGAAGCGAATTTGATGGGCCTCTATATTTTTGTCAAAAGCTGGACCTGCTGAAGTAGACGAATAAGCAGCTGAATTCAGAGATAAACGCTCTAATCGTGGTGACGGTACGCTCCTTGCATTAGCATTTTTGTTAGCTAGTGACGAGAAAAACACAGCCTTTTTTTCTCAATTTCGCCCATCATGGCGGTGGCGGTTGCTAGTTAAAAGATCAAGCGAATGGAAAAAAAAATATTGCCGACCGCCTCAATGGCTAATATCTCAAGATGACAAACGACCACCACGGAAACAAGGGACCCAGAGAGAATAGCCAGAAGCACAGGGAGAGCGACCAAAAAGAAAAAAAGATCGTAAGAGTTTTGAGCATTTACAAAATGCAAAACGTAAACAAGTTCGTGTTGCTCACACGTGAATTTCCAATCACTGACCGAAAAATAATTGCTCTGTTCTTTCGGCATTCAGTGTGACAAATGAGGTAAATATAGAGAAGGAAGACACAGTGCTTGACACTTCGTGTGGCGCACGATACATGGTAGTGTACATGGTGAGGCTATAAGAGACGCCATAGTGGAGGGCTCCGTAAATTTCGACCGCCTGGGGTTCTTCAGCAGAACTGACATCGCACAGCACACGGGTGTATTGCTTTTCGCGCGCGATACAAGAAGGAGCAAATAAGACAATAACGCTGAATGCCGAAGCAATTTTTAACAATACTCACTGTCTTCTTTCATTGTCCGCGCTACATGTGTCGCGATGTATTCCAAAGTTTAGCATGGCAACTGTCCCAGCAATCTCGCCTAATTCGCGAAAAGTGCTCTTCTATAGTGTCGAATGCTTGTTGAAGACCTGTAATCGATCACCTTAGAGGAACTGGCTACGAGAGAATTTATTTCATCTAGTTTTGCTCGCAAAAAAAAAAAAAAAAAACATGAGCACAGAGCTTTATTGCATCATAATTTACTACTTGGAAACCGCAACTCACAAATCAAGGCAAATGGCGTGGTTGCTAAACTCAAGCAACAAGCTTTAAAACCAATAAGCGCATAGCCAACTGCCAGCCGTGTATAACTGCAACAAGCGCCTTCTGAATGAGGCGTCGTTTTCTAACTGAAATTAATCGTTTTGTTTAGAACACGTGAAGGGCAGGAATTTCTAATAAAGAGCAAGACAGACAATATTTAGTGGAAGTCTCCGTCCGGTAAACAAATTTTCCACACGAGTAGTAGTCCTCTTCTGCAATTGAATAAGCCCTCTTGCACGCATTGGTTAGCAAAATGGGGCTTCCCTTCACCTCTTGTTCACTCCCAAAGAACACTGCGCTCCATTTAACTGGAAAGAAAACAGCAAAGGCACACGAGCGCTGACTAGCAGCTGAATGTATTTATTGCGCAGCATGCATAGGACAAGAAAAAAGGGGGAACTTCACCAAAAGCTGAAGCGCCAAAGTTCTTTATTAAGGAATTCGATGCACCCTCTCCCCCTCCCCCCACCCCATGGCGAAACAGAGAAACTCAAGGCTTGTTCACACATGATAGTTGATGAATCGACATGGCGCATCAGCTAGCAGCAGCAAAGTGCATTAATAACTTTTATTTTCAATACATTTTCTTTATTGCTATGAAGAACAACGCAGGCCAAATAAATCTTGCATTCAATCGCACACACTGTGAAGGAGCAAGGGAAGTTAAGGTAGAACAGGCAAAGATCCTCAAGAGATGAGCTTCAGACTTTCGACGTTGCCAGAAGTCAAAGAAATGTCGGCCCCCTTCATTGCAACACGTATTTTAGTGCCGCCTTCATCAGTCGCTGCGCAGCTGCTGAGGACTGACGGTCGGGATTTAATTTACCGACTCCTGTAGAAGGGGCAAATCGTGTTTTGCTGATATAGTGCGCACTGGGCTCTGATCTTGGAGTTCAAGCCGCATCTCACGCCTGATTATTCATTTGCAACAGAACATGGATTATTTGCTTTATTCGGTGCCTGATTTCGCGACGCCGAGAATATAACCACGGTCCTCTACGCAACTGCTGCATCTCCTCGCGAAGAAATTGAAGAATTTCTTGATGAATACGAAGAAAGTAAGTTATTAATTTATCGGAGATAACAGGTTATTACAGGCTCATGAAAAGTTTCTTGATTTACTCTTGTAGAGCTCTACGTTAAGGTGTCCTAAAGCGAGAGTCACAGACAACGGATACAGTGGAAAGAACGAAAGAGAGTGGAAATGTTCGAAACAAAATTAGCTTTAAGGCAGAGTGTTTTGCATGTGATTAGCCTGGTTTGGCAGAATTTTTCCCCAGCCGCACGTCAAGCCCAGGCTAGCACTGTGGACTGTGCAAATATGCACTGCTCTGATTCCTCACAATGGGGACGATAGCGGGCGAGCTCCAGAGGGAGTTCTCGGAGTCGTTGGTATAGCGGACATGACAGTCATATGCACACTTATTTTATATCAACAAAAAAATAGGGCAAATCACAAACATACACAATGTTAAACAAACAGCATGGTAGCACGGTCAAAAAAGAATAGGACAGATCACAAACAGCACAATAACACGGTTGTACTGTTACCACGGCCGTACACAGAGTACAAGTAAAACTGATGAACACGCATTAAGGGTGGTCTCAACATCACCCATAAAGCCTACGCCACCTAGAATCACTCCGCACAAACATTTGACACCTCTCTAAGCATTAAACACCTAGGGCAGTAGGATTTGTCACAAAGGTGAAGTGACATGCATATCGAGAAGATAGATTCGCGGATAAGGGGGGTGCGTGCTCAGCGTTTACTAAAGTGGCCTACTTACTGGCACTTCAGTCTTCCGTCTGTGTGTTAAATTAAAGCAAGCAATGTATGCGCAGGTAATGCGTATTGTTTAAGCATGTACAGGCGGCAAAGCACACATCCACTCAGGCAAGTTCTCACAATAGCCCTCGCCAGGCCAAGTCGTGTTTTTTTCTTTTATTTACCGTCAATATTGCCCATTTCATCGTTAGGCCTTCTGTCACATTTCACTATAAATTGGGAAAACTATCACGTTGCAGTTCAACAGGCGAAATTCACCGAATGTCTATTTTTGTCCGTGCGTAGGCTGCTGTGGAAACCGCTAAAAATACTGGTGTCTATATTACACTTTTAAAAAGCGCTATCTAAAACCTAAGTGTGCAAAACATTATAACTCAGGTTGGAGGCCATAAGAACAATCAAGAAACTCCGCGACGAAAAATATTGCACAGTCTCGCCGCTAAATTACGCTCCAAACAGATGCATGCAATAGCATTCAAGTCCCGCGCGCATCACAAGCGACAGAGGCACCTGGGCTTTATGTCCCACAGCACCAGTCGCCGCCGCCCACACTTTGCAAGATAACGTGACGCGCATCGTGACGTCAGGGTGCATTATTCGGGGAACAGCTGCATGCTGGAGGCTGTGCTGGCCCTTGGCATACTCATGCCGGTGCGTGCCTGTTCGGAATGAATGAGGTGGCCTCGGACTGCAGCATCCGTCGTGGTCTGCGAAAGGGGAGAGGGAGCACGTGGGTGAGAATGCGTTGAAGCGTTAACACTTAGACGAGATATGTGGCGCGCAGCATTACATCGTTTCTATGGAGACCTCGAAAGATCGAGTAGTTGTGTGTCCTATTTTGTGGTTTCGTTGGATTTGACCACCAAGTGGGCCCTCTCCACCAACTTGCACTTGTGCACCGGATTTTTGTTGAACAATGCGCTCTGCCAGTGCTCTATGAAGGGCTGGGGGTGTCTTGTGCAGTTCTTGGGTTCCCTCACAAGGCTATAATATATACTATATACTGTACAGAGCTCTTGGATCATACCAGCAAAACTCCGCTTCAAAAAGTGACCGGCTTTTCGATGGTTTTTTCGGGTGTCTATGAAATGCCGCGCCATCTGGAAATGCTCAATACAAGATTTTTGCTATTGCCGCCATTGCCTTTTTGGAAATCAAATTTTTCTCTCTTATTTTCTATCTTAATCAACTATATGAATGTTATCCTAATAATTTTTGCCGCTGCAAGTCTTCGACCTATTTTATTTTACATGATGGCTGTGCATTTATCAACAATCAGAAAGATTGGAATCGAGACGCAGTTTTCTTTAATGACCGCGGGTGCCGCCACCATTCGTAAGCACTTGAATTTTGACCAATAAAAACCACTGTTTTTTTATACATGGGCCCTATGGGAAGTTTTTCGACTGGTAGCATTGAAGAGCTCTGTATACTGTATACTGTACTCTATATGCTTTATAATATAAACTATGTACTATATACTATATGCCATAAGGTATACGCCTGAAAGTTCTCCTCCACAGAGCAGACAATCTGGGTATATATGTCATGAGTTGTGTAGGACTAAGTATGGATTTAGTTTCCTGTTTTTGAAGGATCATTTCTTGTTTTAAAAGTTTTGTGCTAGGAGTGGGCAATTCTCTTTTGCCTATACTAAAGCGCGTAATGTGTCTGAGTAACTGTGAAGTGGGCTGGAGTATGAGTGAACGAATGGTCCGGAGGCCTGAGAGTGGATAACTGCGCATCAAGCCTCTTTCCGTCTTCTTTCCCAATCATTAGATGACGGGCTGGGGCCAAAATGTCTCGACTATTGAGCAAATATCTCGTTTGTGTCCTAAAAATATCGGTCCATGCATGTCACTGGACCTTTTAGCAAGGCTGCGAAAGGTTGACTATGAATCCATGACAGCAAGATGCTGCTTTCTAAGCCACAGTGTTACTATTCGTCTGAATAGATTCGAAGTTTATCGGCCTTCGTTGTCATTGACCACAAGGGTGCCTCGATTCAGCGTTGTCATTCGAGGCACCCTAATGGCTACCAGAGTCATGATGCTGACGTTAAGTCCAGCACCATAAATGGAAGCCGTTCTTTGGTCTTAACCTATATTTTGTCAATGGTCTTTGGCTCTGACGACTGTTCTCACATGATGAAATTAGTGGTATATTCCTGGGATGCTACCGCATATCATGAGTGGTCGAACTGTTTGAGAGCTACCGGGCACAGCAAAGTATTTGTATAAAGGCGGAGCATAAGCCGCTCTTCCGCCTTTGAGAGGCCTTTACACGGGCGGGGATAAATGCCGTGGCCAGAGTGACATAACAAAATAATACTCTTTCTCGGGCAGCTGTCCGCACTGTGCGGAAAAGTCTTCGGACATTTACCACATTGTGTGGGCCTGCCCCTCCAACCATGCTATCCCCGCTCATCCCAACTCCACCTGGGAGGACTGGGAGGCGACCCTGCTCGGATGCTCTGACCTACAGGCCCAAAAGAACTTGGCTGAGCGCGCACAGGCAGCGGCAGACGCCACTGGAGTCCGGTACTAAGGGCCCCACTCAGTGCTTGTGAGGACTGGCCTCTTAAGGGCTGGTCCAATCATACCTCCCTGTAAATACTCTTTTGAGCCAATAAATATTTTTAACCACCACCGCATATCAATGCGCTTAATGTATTCCAAGTTAATATTACAAATATTAATGCGAAAGCATTACTTCGCTATGTTCATAGATTTCTGTCCACAGACCGTGTCTGCAGATCGCGTCCGCAGGCTATGTCCGAAAAATGTCCGCAGCAGTTGTGAGTAATTGAGAAGTGGTAGAGGTTAATGTATGGTATCAATCGATAGAAGGTGACGTAATGTGTCCGAAAAATAATTAGGCCAATAAGTTAATTAGGTAATTAATTAGAATAACTTGTTCATAGGAAAGAAATGGAGCAGTATCTGCCACCCTTGTTCGTGTTGTGTTGTTGTGGCTTTAGGAAGAAGGAAAATAAAATGCACGGGCCTGATACTGGCTATGTAGCTGAGCCACCTCCGCTGCCTCGTGCGGACAGAAGAGAGAGTGTAGAGAATAAAGAAAACGAAAAGGGAGAGAAAGACGCGCGCCGCAACAGCCGTCGTCCACCACCTAAACGGTGGCCCAATGACGGCCAACAACCCCCCCCCACACACACACACACACTCGTTCTGTGGACACCTGAACCGCGCCGTAAGGAATGGGAGGGTGGGAGTGAAAGCGGAGAGAGAGGAAGGGGTGCCGTAGTGAATATGACGTCAAGAATGTGACGTCATGCAACAGGAAGTGGAGTCGAAAAAAGGGCATAGGAAGGGGTTGGTGTGCAATTTAAAAGTACCAAAGACTAAAATGGGTAAACAAGAAGTGAATTAGTGTGAGGTAGAGAATGTGACATCACGCAACCGAATGTAGAGCCGAAAAAAGGACATAGGAAGGGATTGGCGTGCAGTTTTAAAGTACCAGAGTCTAAAATGGGCAAACAAGAAGTGAATTAAGCCACTAAATGCATCCAGAAGCAACCAGCAGCAGCATCCGTGCTTTCGAATTACTCCAGTACAGACTCTGCAGTACTCTTTCATTTGTTTCTAGTGGTTGGGGAACGCGATACCCAGTCTGTTTGGAAGGGCACTGCAAGTTGCGGTATATCCGCCAGCTTGGCATTTTGCGTGGCGCTGAGCGTTTCGGTGAGTGCCTATAGCATATTGTACGTGCCTAACTGGACCAGCAGTTCTCTGAGAACATTAATATGCAAGCGCTACGCATGTTTATATGCATTAATAATAATTTTGTTCTTTTCCCATTTTTATACAACAGGAAGTGATGTTACGTAAATTATTTCAAAGATTATTATAGCTTATACAGGTCTGATGGTATCACCTTGTAGTTGATGCTTTCTGCTAATTATTTGGCTGATCATTGCTACCTTCCAGGTGGTTTCATTGTGTCAACATATATATTTCCTACTAGGTATAATGTACCCTAGAATTGGCACTCTCTTGGTTTCTAAGGATGATATTGATGCAGATCGGCTCGTTCTTTTTCCGTCCTTCCAAAGAACGAGGAGAAGCTGTAGAGGATACAAGTCTGTCACCATTCCGCAATATATTTGTGGGCGATATTCGCTGCTTCTTGGAATGTGTCTAGTGTTCCACCGGAACAGTGCGTGTCGACCCGTACGTAATGACATCCGCGGAGAGGTCGTAATGAAAGGCTCGAATACGCCCGAGGCTCTTAGACAAGTGCTTGCGGATAGTAATGAATAAAATAGGTAATAATAGTAGTGCCCCGAGGCGTGCTGCTAGAGTCTAATTTGAGGCCATTATTGCTGGCTTTCTCTATGTTTGTGAGACACGTGGATGCAATGCTACATTTTCTAGCAACAGTTGAACTGTTAACGCTGACGAGCGTTTTGTCGTGCGTGACATTGTCAAACGCCCCTGGAGATCGAAGCCAACGACAGGTGTGCTATGAGAGGCGTTAGAACACACAAGGCCATCATCTTTGCCACATAATATATGTCCTGTGTAGGTAGCTCGGCTTTGAGCCCAACGCAGTGTTTGAGGATCCTCAAAGTGATTAAGCGTGATTAAGTAAGCAAGTGAAATGGCCTTTCACAACTGGTATCTCATAGAAGAACTTGAGTGAGGTATGCCGGATATTCCTGATGTTTAGTTATTTTCGAAGCGGAAGAGAGTAGTCAAAGGGCAAAAAGGGTAACAAATTGGATATTAAGGGAAGGAGAGCGTAGCAGGGAGCGGCAGAAGTCAGGTGGGCAGATGAGTTTAAGCACTTCGCAGGGGTGAAGCAAAGGCAGCTAGCACAGGACCGGGTTAATTGGAGGAGTGTGGGAGAGCCCTTCGCCCTGCAGTAGGTATACAGGCTGATGATTACGATGATGGTGGTTATGATGATGATGACTATGGTGAATCATTTTCTAGTGCTAGGGGTGATCCTGCCGCTGCTTCCCAGCCGGCAAGCGTGACGCCTTTTTTTTTTTTTCAAAATAGATCAAAGTATTAGGCAGAGCAGTGGGTGTACCTATATCCAGATTGTTAAGAATACCTGTGTCATTTTTACCTAGTCACGGGTGTGCATTTCTTCATGCTGATAAGCCCCGCTCTGGTCTCTAAAATTGTGAATTATTTCCCAGTTAGGAACCCCCTCGAATGGGTGGGTGCTTCATTTACAGAGATGTTAAAACGGCTATCGTATTTATGCCACGTTTTCTAAGGCCTGCTATGATAACAGGCTTTAAACTGACTTCGCGTTGAGAATGAAAACATCAGTGGTGGATGTTGCAAAAATTTCCGACAGCTCGTCCTCATAAGGACAGTACGCGGTTCTGCGATGTCGAATAGTAAAGCGCACACCAAAAAAAAAAAATATATATATATATATATATATATATATATATATATATATATATATATATATGAAGCGTCGTGCATTTTGTCAATGCTCGCTAGTTAAGAATAACATGAAGGCTATACAAAATAAAATAATAGATGACACAAAGCCTCAGCTTTGCACAGTCAGCGCATGAATCTCCCTTTCTATCCTTTTTTTTTTTTTTGGCTTGATTTCATAAAAAGAAAAAAAACAATCTGTTGCCTTTGTTGAAGACAAGTTCTACACTGGGTGAAATCGTAACGAACAAACCCGCAGAAACGACTAGAAAGAGGCTAGAAGACAGCACAGGGTGGTACTGACAACCAACCTTTATTGAAAATGCACTTGGCTAACTTAAATTAGGCGCGCGTAATCTGCGAACAAAGAGATACTGGAGCGGAAAATAGACGACATTTATGCTGCATTGAGGTCAGCGCCTGATTAATGTGTTAGTAATAGATTGGTAATAGATGGAAAAGTCCTAACGGAGAGACTAAAAATGAAATCGACTTCATAATGTGTTCAACCCCCGCCATTGTGCAGGATGTAGAGGTAATCGGGAAAGTGCGATGCAGTGATCACAGGATGGTGAGGTCCCGAATTTACCTAAATCTGAAGAAAGAACGCAACAGATTAGTAAGAAACCCATCAACGAATTAGCGGTGAGGGGGAGGGCAGAAGAGTTCAGGATCTCGCTACAGAATAGGTATTCAGCTCTAATTGAGGATGGCGACATTACCCTAGAGGCAAGGAACAATAATTTCAGAGACATCATTACTCAGTGCGCGGTAGAAGTAGGCGGTAGGATAGTTAGAGAGGATACCGGTAAGCTGTCTAAGGAGACGAAAGATTTGATTAAGAAACGCCAGAGTATGAAAGCTTCCAATCCAACAGACCAGATCGAATTGGCCGAGATATCAAAGCTAATCAATAAGCGCAAGGTGGCCGATATAAGGAAGTATAACATGGAGAAAATTGAGCATGCTGTAAAGAACGGGGGAAGCCTTAAAGCGGTAAAGAAGAAATTGGGCATAAGCAAAAACCAGATGTATGCGATAAGGGACAAGGCGGGCAACGTCATCACGAATATGGACAAGATAGTCAAAGTAGCCGAGGAGTTCTATACAGATCTCTAAAGTAGCCGAATTAGTCAGGACCGTAATGAGATTGGCGGTAGGGAAAAACAGTCAGACGTTCCACCAGTGACGAAGGACGAGGTCAAAAAAGCACTAGAAACTATGAAAAGGGGGAAATCAGCTGGAGAGGATCAGATAACTACAGATTTGCTGAAGGACGAGGGGATATCGTGCTAGAAAAACTGGCCACCCTGTATACGCAGTGCCTGGTGTCATCGACGGTACCGGAACCATGGAAGAAGGCAAACATTATCCTCATTCGCAAGAAAAGGGACTCTAAGGAGCTTAGAAATTACAGACCAATCAGCTTACTGTCTGTTACGTATAAGGTATTTACTAAGGTAATCGCTAATAGAATCAGGACAACCTTAGAGTGCAATCAAGCAAAGGATCAAGCAGGGTTTCGGAAACGGTACTCTACTATGGATCATATCCATACCATCAATCAGGTGATAGAAAAATGCTCGGAATATAACCAGCCCTTATACATAGCATTCATTGATTACGAAAAAGCATTTGACTCAGTTGAAACCTCGGCGGTGATGCAGGCATTGCGAAATCAGGGGGTAGACGAGCCGTACGTGAGAGTGCTGGAAGATATATATAGTGGCTGCACAGCAACCATAGTTCTGCATAAGGAAAGTAGCAAAATTCCCATAAAGAAAGGTGTTAGTCTAGGAGACACAATCTCCCCAGTACTATTCACAACTTGTTTAGAGGAAGTATTCAGAGACTTGGAATGGGAGCAGTTAGGGATAAGGGTAGATGGAGAATACCTCAGTAATCTGCGATTTGCTGATGACATTGCCTTGCTAAGCAACTCGGGGAATGAACTGCAAATAATGATTGATGACCTAGACAGAAAAAGTAGAAAGGTAGGCTTGAAAATCAATATGCAGAAGACTAAGGTAATGTTCAACAGCCTCGGGAAGGAACAGCAGTTTACATTAGGTAGCGAAATGCTAGAAGTAGTAAGCGAATATGTCTACTTAGGACAGGTAGTAACCGCAGATCCGGACCATGAAAAGGAAATAACAAGAAGAATAAGATTGGGATGAAGCGCATTTGGCAAGCACTCGCAGATAATGACTAGCAGCTTACCGGTATCGCTCAAGAGGAAAGTATACAACAGTTGCATCTTGCCTGTACTCACCTATGGGGCTGAAACGTGGAGGCTAACCAAGAGAGTTCTACTTAAGTTGAGGACAACCCAGAGGGCTATGGAACGAAAAATGGTAGGGGTAACATTAGGAGATAGAAAGCGTGCAGAGTGGGTCAGAGAAACAACTCAAGTTACCGACATTCTAGTGGAAATTAAGAAGAAGAAATGGGCATGGGCAGGACATGTAGTGCGAAGAGAGGATAATCGATGGTCGCTTAAGGTAACAAACTGGATTCCAAGGGAAGGAAAGCGTAGCAGGGGGCGGCAGAAAGTTAGGTGGGCGGATGAGATTAAAAAGTTCGCAGGGGTCAAGTCGGTGCAGCTAGCACAGAACCGGGTTAAGTGGAGAAATGTGCGAGAGGCCTTCGCCCTGCAGTGGGTATAATGAGGCTGATGATGATGATGATGAATAGATTGGTGTCTGTTGTCAACAGACAATTATTGTTTGTCTACATGACGCTAGGTTTTTTCTGCCTTTCGTGCTTTTTGCTGTTTTGTACCTGCGTGATTGCAGTGTTTTTATGCCTTTGATTGTTCTCCTCCGTCGCAGTTTTGCTTTGTTTGCCTCCTTTTTTGTGTGTGTGTCTTATTTCCGTTGTTTTGATGTCATCCTTATGCCGGTTGATGTCGGTTCGTTTCTATTTGAATTGGTTTGTGCTCTCTCCTGTGTACCCACCATAAAAAAGCGGCGTTCCCTTCTTATCGCTGATGTGATGCGTTTAGCTTTTGCTGCTAGATGATCCTGCCACAATGTTTGCATATTTTGTTTTTTGATGAAGTGGTAACCACAGTACACTACAACATTCAACAACGAGGTGTGCGTTCCAGTATCATAATAGATTTCAATACAGAGATTCAAATTGATTCTAGCCTATTATAAAAATCTCTTTTTTCGACGTGCAATCACACTGCGCTCGCTGTCATGCTTTTCAGCATAAAGATAAAAAAACTGGCGCATTGCTAAACTAAAATTCTCGGTAAAACAGTTTTTATATTCTTTCCGGAAAGCACTGGTTAGGAATCGTGCCCCTGTTCGGCCCCTTTAGGTTTTGTCCAAGAGGCTTAAACTGTCAATAGGTATGAGCGCTTCTTTACTCTATACCGTATTTTCCTCACACCATGACAATTGTGCAGTAATGGGGTGCGATAGATGCCGGGTAGTCAGGATTGCTCATAGTTGTTTTTCTTTTTAATACACACTGACTGTCCATTTCTTTGTTATTCCAAGCTGTCGCTGTTCCCTCCATTGACCTTTGAGATCATCTGGAAATCAGCGATCCTTCCAAGAGCGTCCCTGATAAGGCGTGACACACTTGTTATGACGGTGCGGTTTTTATGCAACACTACATTGCCTGGAGCGTTTGAATGCCGGAGGTAATACGCAAATCAGATTAGTTCTAAACCTACTCAAATGACACTCACATCAATATCAGCAAACATTTCATCCCCTTCAATGCCGCTCGGTCGTCCGTAAGTCCCCTCGTGGTCACCAGGAGTCTCCGACAGTGACGCATCCTTGGTTTCTGGCAGAAAGGCGACCAGGGACAGCGATGTCGCCGTCATCAGCACCGAGCAGAGCTCTAGCAGAGGCCGCTGCAGGCGCATCTCGAGCAGGGGTGAAGCCGTAGCGCACATGCCACCCGCGAAGTAGACGGTGCCCAGACCCGTAGCTCTCATTGCGGTGGGGTACAGCTCAAGGCTGTACGTGCACACCAGCGCGAGGTTGGTCAGAACAGAATCGAACAGCAGCTCCCTGAAACAGCATGCCCACCGACGTTACATAGGTTGCCAGTACAAAAGGCAATGGTCATCATCAGCAGCACACCTTACGCCCGTTTCCAAGCAAAGGCCTACCTCATTCCTATTTAGCCCTGCTAAGCGCCGAATGTGACCACCTTATCCCGGTGGACGTCCTCGTCGTTTCCTCGCTGCAGACCTTTTATACCAATATCACTACCACGGATACCTTCGTTTGCTCCCTACTCTGTTTCAGTTTCGTGCCGTTCTGACTATGTACCTGCAATAAACAAGTGAACCTCAATACCTACAATACACAGGCGATCAGATCCAATTACGGAGCGTCGTTATATTTGTATGGCCATACAGTAGAGCACATTATATCATGCCAGCCCCGTGTATACCACTTTACCGGCCACGCCACAGTCTAAATGCGCCCAAACTGTTAATTCTTAAGTATGCTCCTTTCCTTGTGACGCTGATGATTGGAACGATTCCACGCCCCATCCACAACGCCACAAAACACAAAACCTTGTCAAAACCTCCAGAAATATCTAGATATGTAATGATTTAAAAGACTATATTCAAATATTATTAGGTACGCATATAGATTCCTAGTTCTCATAGCACTATTTACATGTAACCTTAAACGACAGGTAAAGGTGTCGTTGCTTCCTTTAAAATAATCTTCACTTATATAAGCTGCAGAACAGAACAGACTTCTCCTGGCCTACGTCACGAATGACGTATTGGAGGAGGGACGAATGGTGCGGCCACCCCGTGGCTTGGCCTCATGGGCAAAATATCCCGCTGCTGGTGGCGTCGTGTGGAGAATTCGGTCTTGTCTAGTGACAACTAGCGGTGTTTTTCTCAATTCCACGAAACTCTCGGGCGGTTTAATGCGATATTCGATCGACGATTACCAACGGTATGCGTTTCTTCCGTTCTAGAAGCGGCCCAAAATGTGTTTTTCAAATGGTGAAAAAGCGAAGCGACAGACGTCATGCCCTGGCAGGCCTCGATCTTGACTTGACAGTAAGCAAATTTTTTCTGGTATTGTTGTGCACTCGCGTATTTCTCGAAGAGCGAACAAGCACTTCTTAGTTTGCTTTATTGCCCTTCCGAACAAATCGTGCTTTAATTCTGACCTATCGCGCTATCAAAGACCCGGATGGCACGCGATCAGTGACAGCGCTTTTATAAATTCTTGCTCGACATTGAATTTACTCCATTTCAGGCGGCCATGTTGAAGGAGCTAGCCTTTGTCACGAGACGTCTGCGAAGGGCATGCCAGTAGCATGATCGCTCAATTACAGCCGCACCCCTAGAAGGAATAGCAATATAGCGCGTTCAGCCTGACGCGTCCCTATCGAAAAGGTATTTTACTGGCATCCTTTACGTGTACTTATGATTATATACTTGTACGCCATGCATGATTATTATTATGTGGTAAAAAATGCGCTTTATTTTTGGTACCACTGGACCCATTCACGTGTTATTGCTAGCAGCGGGGAAAATGTACGCTTCATCGTAACACAGCTAAGGTGACTGAATTACGCAACTAGCGGGAACTGATTTTGCCCGCACAATCACCTACTACAGAGTAACGACAAGATATTTTGTTTGTCTGGCCGAATATGGTTTGATTTGGGTTGGGTTTAACGTCCCAAAGCAACTCAGGCTATGAAAGACGCCGTAGTGGAGGACTCCGGAAATTTCGACCACCTGGGGTTCTTTAACGTGCACTGACATCGCACAGCACACGGGCGCCTTGCTTTTCGCCTCCAGCGAAAAGCGGCCGCCGAGGCCGGGATTCGATCCCGCATCCTTGTGCACAGCAGTCGAGCGCCGTAACCACTGCGCCACCCCGACGGGGTGTCTGGCCGAATATAAGACAAGCTAAAACGTTCTGCACTTTTGAGGGAAATCAACAGCCAACCACGAATTATCTCGCGCGTACTCAGCTGGTTTCTTTCACAAGTGCCCAAGCATAGTGGGGCCTAGCACTTGCTTTTGTGAATGATATATTGAAAAAAAAATGCCTGCAGTAGGCCTGCACTGACCCCTTTTCCGCCATGTTTAAGTCATGTGTGTTTCAGGCGTTTCCTAAGACTTCAAGTGATTCGACAACGGGCTGTGGCAGTTCATGCAACAGAAAAATATTTACATGCTTGCCGAGACTTTCATATTTTTCAAGGTGAGAATTGGTAATGAGTACGTATACTAAGAAGTATTGCATATTGTGCCGGATCTGAATATGGCTAGTGCACAATATGAGTAAAAACCTACACGGCAACAGGTATCTCCCCGACGCTATGTACAGCAATGGGACCCGGCTGGAAAGGACGCTTTTGCCCACCAAGCCAGTTTCCCTTCGGCGCGCTCCCTTCATCACGTGTCTCCTTGACGTCACATCGTTTGCACACAGGGAGAGGTCTCCTGACAAGGTTACGCAGTGCCACCTGTATCGCGTGAAATGATTTCCGAGATACGTTCTAATTTATCCTCGCGACATCATTGTGTTCTTCGGGGCAGCGTGTCAATAGCCTATATGCCAGTCAACTTGCAATTAATTATTGTTTCTGCTTTGTTGCGTAATAAAGCAAAACAATTACTGTCTAAGCATCTTTTTTCACCCTATGCAGCAACTCTGCTTTCACTCAATGCCAAAAGAAAGTCTATTTCGAAAGTGAACATAAAGTCGAATAGTTTATGAGCTTCAAAGTTCCTGAAAGCAGCCCTGCAATAGCTAGAAAAGCTACATGCAATATGTAAGCATGCACTTTAGAAGAAAAATGAATCCTAACAGTCTTAGGTTTCATCGCAACACAATTTCAACCAGGTTTTTGACGTCATATAAGCGGCGGAGTTGGTAAGCATTGTGGTCTACGTCTGAATAAAGTCTAGAAGACTTCGGCACGGTCCTGTTAAGATGTTTCTTCAATATTGTAGAGTCCTTTTTGAGGTATTGCGGACCACCTCATCCTCGTTCCCTGAAAACTTAACCTCCTATGTGTCGAACAAAACAAGTCTGAATGTATTTCTGAATTCCACCCGTCTGTCCCATAAGCAGTCTTGAATGTAATGAAGCGGAAATCAAATGTTATCTTGTCTCATTAAAATGTCCCCTTACACCATTTCTACAACTGCAACAGCTGTAGCCTATAGAAACATGGGACAGCAATGAAATGTTTGATTATCATATTTCTTATTTATTGCGTAATAAAATGGAACCAATCGCACCATTTCCACCTGTTGTGTCATTTTCACGTTCCTCTGACTGCTGCCACAAGTCAGGTTAAATGCAGTTCACGCAAACACTTGCTGCTAGGCTTGTTGATTAATCCTTAACAAAGGTACAGTTCTACCGCGCTAGAGATTCACACGTGAGGAGATCTTCCCTTATCGCTGTAGGACTTAAAATAATAACAGAGAGCGCCTGGCTCTTTGTGGCGTCCCCCCTTCACCTGAGAAGGGGCAACACAGACGCAGCGGCCGTGGTTGCGGCCAATGCCTCCACAGAGGACAGCAGGCAGACCCACGGCAGCGCGAGCAGCAGGGCGTCGCGTCGAGTCCACGCAATCAGCATTTGGTCCGCAACAAACAAGCATAGCACCCGCAGCACCAGCCTCGCCAGGTCCAAAAGCTCCACGTGCATGGCGTCCTTGTCGACGGACACAAATAGGCTGCTGAGAAGCGTGAACAGTGTGAAGACCAGCACCAGCGTGCGTGTTCGAAATTTCGGGTCGATCACCAGGCCCACGCTCCCCAGTATGTGCTGCTTGCGAAGCCGCAATCGTGCTGTCGTCCTCGAGTGCTTACGGGTCAGCAGAGAGGTTATCCTGGAGGGAAAAGGGGAAACAAGTGAAGCTACCTACATCTACAAGCGTAGAAATAAATCTGGTATACAAACCTATCCTATCAACCCGGCTGAACCTATTCAATGGACGTAAGCCCTGTAGGCCTTGCGTTAGGCTACAGTACACATCAGCAGGACTGTCCGATTCAGCCTGAAGCTTGCAACAGAGTTCAGACATCGGCAGCGCAGGCACCTCATCATCCATGGCTGTATTGAGAAAGCGAGCCGCAGTTAAGGGGCTTATATACCCTCTTTGAGCAGATGTCATGAGGGCAGCGAGAGCACCTTTTTAAAACAGAGGCAAGGCAGGGGAAGAGCGCACGGTGCAGCTAGCTGGTGGTCAGGTGATTATGAGGTTGACGTCACTCGCGATTCCGAAAGCGGCGAGATGCGCAGCCATGCCGAAGCGCAGGTGAAACTGGCGCATGCGCAGTACCTTGCTTGCGCAGATGAATGACCTTGGATAATGGTAGCATTATGGCTTACGTTAGCAATAAACTGCCTTTATTGCTGCCTCAAAGTCCGTCAGCGTAGTGCTACTACTTGAACCATCTGGCCCTATTAAGGACCACATAACCGTCAACATCTAATCATCATTATCATCGCGCTGATTACACACATTCAAGGGAAAAGACTTGCCCGCTATCCTTCCAGTTAGGTCGATCGTTTGCATATTGCATCCATTTAATAATCCATGTATTCCAATTATGTGTCATTAAAAAAACCTCATCTTTAAGAGCAAACACTTCTCTGAAACAAATATATGGTTGTCACCGCAGTTTCTTCAATTAGCCATAATATACGCCTACAGTCCTAACACTGCATAACCCTCTTTGGTCGGGGTCATTTCTCGAGTATTTTAATATTTCTTGCTCATCGTCGATTAAAACAAATAAATATCTCATATTCAGCCTTCCCACTGACGGACTGGAGAAAAAGGATATTTTAAGCCGCGAGAATTTGGCTATACCTGGTACCAGTTGCGGTGTACTTTTGAAAGAATTTTTAGATGACGCTGACCAGCATCCATTTCTTTCCGTGGTATCTCTTTTTGGCACTCCTGTAACAGTTCAGCGCACGTGTGTGTGTGTGTGTGTGTGTGTGTGTGTGTGTGTGTGTGTGTGTGTGTGTGTGTGTGTGTGTGTGTGTGTGTGTGTGTGTGTGTGTGTGTGTGTGTGTGTGTGTGTGTGCGTGCGTGTGCGTGTGCGTGTGCGTGTGCGTGTGCGTGTGCGTGTGCGTGTGCGTGTGCGTGTGCGTGTGTGTGTGTGTGTGCGTGTGCGTGTGCGTGTGCGTGTGCGTGTGCGTGTGTGTGTGTGTGTGTGTGTGTGTGTGTGTGTGTGTGTGTGTGTGTGCGCGCGTGCGTGTGCGTCTGCGTGTGCGCGTGTGCGTGTGTGCGTGCGTGCGCAAACACCCTACTATTAATCACTGCTATTTAATTAATCTACGAAATCAATTTAGCCTAATATTAATTTATCCCGGCTTCCTCGTGTTTTCATGCCTAATATTCAATTTAATGTGTACGCTCTTGATTTTTGTCTCTCTGGCTGCCTGTTCGTCATCGTGGGATTCCCCTAGTGTCGGAGTGGTAGCGCTGCGCTGCAGATGAATCTTTACTCCCTTTTTTATGCTTCTTAGTGCGAATGATAAAGGGCAAATACAGCGTTGTGTCTCGCATGTTTCGGTGCTTTTCCAAGCACTCAGTTTTCACTTGGGCTAAATTAGCATTTTATGGCATTTTATGGCTTTTAACACACTGCAGTACAATAATGCCTCAATTTTGCTCCTTTACTGAATACGAAAAGCTACTGTGATCACTTCAAAGGCATAACGCATAAAAGTTTACATTCTGATAACTTGAGCTGACATTGTTTAATTTATTGCCGACATAGTTACGACTTCGAAGCCAGTAATGAGGCCAGTAACGTCACTACTATCGCTGCTATCATCCACCAAATCCACCCTCATTGTGAGCACTAATGCCATCAATATCCCAATTACGAACTGCAGCGTCATTATCACTGTTACTGTAGTCACCATCACCGTTATCACTAACTGCATCGTCATTGTCATCGCTACCATCATCCGTACGCTAGACAAGGAGAATAACGATCTGTTTCCCACGATCCCGACGTGGAATAGTGGTCTGCGCGCTCGGTTGAGTATAAGAGGGAGAGCGGTTCGTTTTCCGGCAGAGGCAGTTTTTTGTAACAGTCAGTATGGTCCTTGTTTATACCACACTTTGTCATCTGGCTAATTGAATATCAAACGTGAACCGTCGAGGACCGTGGACCCAAGTGGGGTAGTCAAGCTTTCACTTCAAAATTTAACCGCATATTTAAAGGCATGACACGACCGCGTTGACGGATCCAGTTTGCCAACTGTCCTTGCGTATCCTTGGTCACGTACAATGCCTTCTGTACCATCCTAATTACCAACCTCATAATCTGTTCCTGTAATACGTTGGTTGGTTGGTTGGTTCATAGGAAGGGAAAGGCGCAGTATCTGTCACACTTGCTCTGTGGACACCTGAACCGTGCCGTAAGGGAAGGGAGGAGGGTGGGAGTGAAAGTGGATAGAGAGAAAGGGGAGCCGTAGTGGAGGGCTACGGAGTAATTTCGACCACGTGGGGATCTTTAACGTGCGCTGACATCGCACAGCACACGGACGCCACTTCGTTTCGCCTCCATCGAAACGCAGCCGCCGTGGTCGGGTTCGAACCCGGGAACTCCGGCACAGTAGTCGGGCGTCTTACCACTGCACCACCCCGGCGGGGCACCTGTAATACCTCACACATACACTTTGCCATATGTGAGGGAGCACCTGACATGGACGGTTTAACTGAGCAGTGCGAACGTCTCTGAGTCATCTCTTGCCAAAATAGGCCTTGTCTATACAATCTACCATATTCATGCCCGAGATTTTCCGCAAGCAACGCCGACGCCGAATTTTCTGAAGGATGGATCATTTATAGCTGCCGCGTTGAAGGAGAGCTGAACCATTTTTTTTTTTTTTAGAATTTCACCTGTGCAAGCATAACAATATATGAAAATTGTAGGTTAAGCTCACGAAGTGGTTTTGCGCTGCAATTAAAAGATGTGTGATCGACCATCAAATTCGCGACGACCTTGGGCTTCTCACAGTCACAGCAATGGAGCGATGCGAAGAAACTTGACGATAACGTCACTGCCGATGACGTTTCAAATCTCAACTGCTTTCCCCCAATCCTTCTGGGAGTCGACCGATGTCATCAAACAACGCATAGCGGCCTTTAACATCGTTGTCATTGCCTTCCTTCCTGAGTACAAGCGCTTATGCGCTGGAAATGTATCACTTCTGCTGATGACGTCATCATCGGTGTTCCTATTCTGCAGCGTGCGCTGCGGAGAAGCCTGAACGCCGAAATAGTTTTGAGGCGATATCTTTATTACGCGATGATAAAGATGAGGTCACCGTGTGCGTCCGATGACCTTTTCGAGGTCAAGTTGTAACTTAAGCTACAACCCCCAAATATCGAGGTCAATGTCAAAGGTCAAATGTCAGCTGACGTGGGAAGTAGCTTGACGGGTGCGCAGCTGCATGGCGAGCACAAGATCGCTGGCGTCAATAACGTTGTGTAGTCATCACGTAATTGGGGGCCCCGCCGGGGTGGTGCAGTAGTGGTAAGACGCCCGACTACTGTGCCGGAGTACCCGGGTTCGAACCCGACCTCGGCGGCTGCGTTTCGATGGAGGCGAAGCGAAGAGGCGTCCGTGTGCTGTGCGATGTCAGCGCACGTTAAAGATCCCCAGGTGGTCAAAATTACTCCGTAGCCCTCCACTACGGCTCCTCTTTCTCTCTTTCCACTTTCACTCCCACCTTCATCCCTTCCCTTACGGTGCAGTTCAGGTGTCCACATAGCGAGTGTGACAGATACTGCGCCTTTCCCTTCCTGTGAACCAATTATTATTATTATTATTATTAGGCAACATTTCATTCGTCTCTCTGTTCAAACTCGCCTCCTCAGCATCTGCCTAAAAGCACTTTGCAAGCGGAAATAACTTGACATCCCAGTTTTCCAAAGGGCAGCCTTAAGTGACACTTCTGAGAGTACTAAAAAGAAGTCGCTGCAACTATTTAGGAGCCAATAAGAATTGCAAGAACAATGCGTGACGCATATTTTCCACTTGTGCCGCGCTTGTTGCCGTCTCTGTGAGAACATTTCACAGACTAGGTTCTGTGTGCTTGGCATTCACAATAACCACTTGTAAAATTCAGTTTTTTCCTTGTACTAACTGCGATCTATTTATTACGTACCCAAGAACAAATTACACATATCGGCCTTACGACAAAAACCTCCGCCATATGTTTGATTCTTGTCATCAGTAGCAGGATAAAAAAAAAAATCGGCAAAACCAGTGCTTGAGTGCAGGATGTGTCCACTCCTATTATTTGGTTCCCATCGTTTGCATCTTATTGGTGTTCGTTACAGTGCTGCATATATATAGTTATAACTGGTTTACAGGAAAGGAAAGGCACAGTATCCGTCACACTTTCTTCGGCAAGTGTGAGTTTGGACGGTACACCATCCTTCGTGTCGCAATGGCGTTCTTTGGCGCGCATTAAAGTGCTGGCAGGAACGCTAGACAAGATACATCTCGCGGAATCGGGTTGAATATGGCAGAGCTCGCGCACAGATCTCGCGCACAACTCTCGCGCACGGGATATCGTTTCATGAGCCTTGAAAGGATTTCGCCTTAAAAAACTCGCTGGCTGTCGAAGCAGCTCCGTACGAAAGCAAAATATTACTATTTTGTGATGTGCTTCTAATGAGTAGTTTGTCCATTAAGAAAACATTTTAGAAGAACGTGTATTGAGAACCGACATTATAAACTTGACCTGCCAGCATCACACTACTGAATACTGGTTTGATGTGGTTTGGTTTGTAGGGCTTAACGTACCAAAGCGACTCAGGCTATGAGAGACGCCGTAGTGGAGGACTCCGAAAATTTCGGCCACCTGGGGTGCTGCCGCACCTATTTCGCGTTTCTATCCGCTCACACGCTCAGCATTCGTGATTATGGCGGCCTAGTGATCTTAATGACATAGGACGTTCACATGTGCTGTCCCTGTTGCGCTTGTTTCTAATAATGCACAGCCAGCTTTACCAGCAGCATCCTAGACTGAAGCGCATTTCTTTTAATCACGAACTGCACTTTCGTCGCTTTATCCTGACTGCAACTCGTTTCGGTCTGATTTTTTTGGTCTCAAGTACAGAACATTTTGTTGCATTGGCATAGCTGGCCACAGTATAAAATATGTTCGAACTGCGCAATTACCACCAAAAGATTAAAAAGGAGGGAGAAGCGAACACAACCCCCGTAAGAATTCGTAATCCACGTTCGATATCTGGTGTGACAATGTTCAAAAAAAACCTGTGAGACTAGGACGGCAAAAAATCTGAACTGAGAGCAATTTCAAGAAATGCGAGAAATATTGGGAAAATATGAACGTTCGCGGAAGCACTAAAATGCAAGAAAGACGTCACTGTCGATGTTTCTTTTAAAGCGAAATGAGAGGATCATTTCGCGATCTATGCAAATTGTGGGTATTTGTCAGTGCAGTCTGTCACACACATACACCCTTGGAATTCACCCAAAAACTCGTTTGTCGATCATTCGAGCAGAACTTTAACGCTGTCTAAGTGCATCATCTCAAGAATATTCAAGCCCTCGAAATGGCACCTATCATTCGGATCACAGAAAAACCCACCAAAGTTCTAACCACTAGCCTTTGCTAACTAGCCGTCCTTACATCCTACTGGTTGACTTCTGATTGCTATCTGTGCTTCTGGGATATGGCGCAACGTAAAAGCACCTTTAACCGCTCTCATATCTCGGCGTATTCGTCACTGCAGGGCTGTTTGTCTCGAGTGCCAGCCCTTATATCATATTCTTGTGGCAACTGTAATTAGGCTCGACATCAGCGCTCGCATGAGAATGGGCTGTGCATCGATGACAGAAAACTCCCAACCTGCCCGTAAAGCGGTGGAACACCGTGGCGCCCATCGGCTTGGTTTCGATGCCGGAACTGTCGAAGAACACGCGCAGCCACCGTGGCGACTCGTCCACGAATAGCATCACCACGAGCAGCAAGGCCAGAGCGCACAGCAGCACGGCAAGGCAGGGGACGCGCCGGTCCAACACCATCCCGGCCATCAGCCGCGGAGTCAGGGCGGACGTGGCCACCACCAAGTGAGCGACGCACACGCGGCGATGCCGCTGGCGGTCCCCGCAGCCTTCGAACATGGTCAGCACCACGACGAGGGCCAGCGCACTGAGAGAACCCGTGACGAGCATGCGCGCAATGACGAAGGCGACGAAGGTCGACGTCAACACGGTTGCCATTGCAGCGAAAAGCGCCAGGACGAGGCTGATGACCATTACGGGCCTGCGTTGCCCGCAGCGCAGTGGCGTGCATTTATTTCTTTAGGAACCAGCTCCTATGATATAGTGCCATGATGCTTACTCAGATACTGTCCCTCAGTGAGCGACGCCGAATGTACAGGGTCCTTCAAAATATGTGCGGAACACGGCGAAGCGTTCGCACATATTCGCATATTCGCACAAATTCGCATATTCGCACATATTCGAAGCGTTCGCATGCGCACGCTATGTGCATATTCGCACATATTCGAAGCGTTCGCATGCGCACGCTATGTGCACATAGCGTGCGCATGCGAACGCTTCGAATATGTGCGAATATGCGAATTTGTGCGAATATGCGAATATGTGCGAACGCTTCGCCGTGTTCGCACATATTTTGAAGGACCCTGTACTTAAGAATGGACATTGTGAAATGAAATCAAGATTATTTAAGAAATGATCCATTTCATAACTGAAGACACTACTAATAAAATATCGCGTTAACAGGTCAGATCACCGCGCATCATAAGAGACTAACTGTACTAAAAGCGCAGTACAATTACACGTCGTAAAAACAACGCGACTGAAATAATGCAAATGGGTTTTCCCAACAGTAGAGGCGATTGAGATGTCCCACACAATGCAAATATACTATCTAACCTTGCACTTGAGCGAGATAGTGCATAGCTTTTTCCCCTACCGCAAACAAATATACTAGAGCAGCAAGAACTTTTCATTCTCAGAGTTAAGTGGCTCGTACCAACGCCCCATACGGTCTGCCATCTGTCCGACGAGTGGCATAGCCACCAGACCTCCGAGATTGTTGTACATGACTGCGATGAACAGAAGCCCGCGGCGCTCACACACCAAGTTCCACTCGGTGGTCAAAGTCTTCACGCCTGGCGACAGATCGTAGTCCCAGCTGGTGCACGGCAGCTCCTGTCGCGGAATCGTAACCGCAGTAGTAGATTCTGACCGGCCGGCAGCGCCGGCGGCGTTGCTTTGTGTTGGCGTTACGGAAGCCACGCTGTAGACTGTGCACTTGCTGTAGCCGCCGTCCTCGCTCAGCGGGATGAACGTGCTCTTCCACTGAGCTTCGCTCATGTTCCAAGCCTCCTCGGACTTTCGGCACCAGTGGCCTACGGACGGCGCTAGCAGCGGCATTGCTAACCAGTGGAACGTGAGCACAGCCAGAGAAAGTAAGGCGCAAGCCAGTAGCCCTACTCTGTGCAGTGTTTTTGGCACGATGTTCGTTTCTGCTGTCGATGGTTCGTGGCAAATCGCGAAGCTGGCAGCCCTAGGGCGCGCGGGGCGTGATGTCGGAACCACGCTGCCGACGGCCACGGGACCTGGCAAAACCGGTGCTTGGATCTCGGGAGAAGACGTTGCCGAAGGATCGCCGCCGAAGGTGACGTTGGACAAACCACCCCGGTTAAGCACCCGCTTTCGTGAGGGACTCGTATAGCGGAGCTTGTCGGAACTTTTGCCAGCCGCGGAGGTCACTGTCAAGGCTTCGGATATCAGTGGTGTGCGCGTGGCCGTCTCGACTGCCTCACCAGAGCGTGCCTCCGGCGCACTCTTGCCAGAGCCGCCCTTCTCATGATATCGGAAAGAATGCACTGGTATGCTTTTCGGGGTCTCAGGGGCGGTCACGAATGTGGACGGCCTCTCGGCAGTCGGAGGCGGCGGTATGACGCTTGAGCTGGAGACTGCGGGGGCTTCGTGGGAGAGACTTTCTTCCGGTTTTCTCGACTCTGTCTCCTCGGGAGCAAGTGTAGCGGAATCAGCGATGATAGAGCAGGCCGAGCTCGCAGAGGCGTGTCGGTGTCGCTTTTTGCCTCTTGGATATCTGGCCTTTTTCTTTCTGCGTAAAGATGGTGATGACAGCACGTTACTAAAGACGTAACAGTGAGAGTGCACTCAAAGTTAACGTGCTTCCCGCGTGTTTAAGGCGAAATCCCGTACGCGAGAGTTATGTTAGGGATCTGTCATATTCCGCGAGATCCTACGAAATTAGGTCTTGTTTAGTGTCCCTGCCATCTGTAATGCCACACTTGAACGCGCGCCAAAGAACGCCATGCGACAGGAGCGTTGATGTATCGTCCAAACTCTCACTGGAGGTGATAGGGGGGTTTAGACAACATCTTAGTATGCAAGATATTATGCTCAGAATACACCATGATATAGTAAAATCAAGATCAAAAGATGGTAATTTTAGGATTGGACCTGAAGAAGACATTTGACAGTGTAAAACACGATGCTATTCTGCAGGGCCTCACGGAACTAAACGTAGGGGAAAGGATGTATGAATATGTAAGAAATTTTCTAACAGACAGAAAAGCAAAAATAAAATACCAAGGGATAGAATCTCACATATTCGAACTGGGGAGCAGGGGCGCACCACAAGGAGCGGTGCTATCGCCCATACTTTTCAACATAGCCATGCGTGGACTTCCAGAAAAGCTAAAGAAAATAAAAGACATAAAATTCAGCCTATATGCGGGTGACATAACCATTTGGGCAAACAAAGACAGCGATGCTGAAATCGAACAAAAATTGCTAGAGGCGGCAAACAACTCTGTACAATTTGCAAAAAGAGAGGGGCATGAAACGTTAATCAGAAAAATCGGAGTTGTTTATATACAATCCGAAACACCTGAGGCAAAAAGAACAAGTGGACGTAAATATAGAAGTGGAGTGACGAGCAGTCCCGAAAGTCGACCAAATCAGGGTGGTAGGAATGGTCCTCCAAACGAACGGGTACCACGGAGAAATGATAAAGAAACTGGAAGGACAGGTCATACAAACGACAAACCTTATAAGGAGAATAGTTAATAAAAAAGGAGGCCTTAAGGAAAGTAACCTATTAAGGCTCATACAAGCTTTCGTAATAAGCAGGGTCGGGTATGCCACGCCATACTTAGACCTGAAAAAGGCCGAAAAAGACAGGATCGATAGCATGATCAGAAAATACATTAAAAGAGCACTACACCTCCCAGCAGGTACCTCCACAGACAGGCTAATGATGTTGGGAATACACAACACCTTAGATGAAATAATTGAGGCAACACTAGCTACACAACAAAGAAGGCTAGAGAAAACTAAGGGTGGAAGGAACATATTGAGGGAAATAGGTTTACGACCGAAGGAATACTGGGACACGACAGAGGAAATGAGAGTGTAGGTCCGGAAACGGATCCATATCCCCTCGTTACCAAAGAGCATGCACCCTGAATATAATAAGCAAAGACGAAAGAAAAGGGCCGAATCACGGACACGGAGATTAGAGACGGAAAATTCAGGTGGAATTGCATATGTAGACGCTGCATACTGCGGCAAAGGAAAAATGAATGCAGTCGTACTCAATGGCAAGCGAGAAATGGTTACAGCAGTTTCTATAAAAACAAAACCGATACAGACAGCGGAAGAGGCTGCAATAGCACTGACTCTTGCTCAGACCGAGGCAAAATACATAGTCAGTGAAAGCAAAAACGCAATCAGGAGCTACACCGCTGCAGTAATAGCAAAGATCGCGGGTAGAATCCTCGATCAAAAGCGAATAGAAAGAGACGTCACCCTTGTTTGGACGCCAGCCCACGCAGGCGTGCCCGGAAACGAGGCGACACACAAACTAGCCCGAGATCTCACACACTGGGCTGGAGGAGTGCCACCGGACCAAGGCAGACAAGAGGACCTAATTAACTATAGCGAAATAACACTGCACTACAGACTGAGCAGGAGGGTCCTACCACCACCAGACTCCACGTTAGGCAAAAAGGAAGCAGTAGCATGGAGAAAGCTATAGACAAATACATACCCGAACCCAGTTCTTGTCAACCATATATGGCCAGAAATACGATCAGACCTATGTTCACTATGTAAGGAAAGGGGATCTCTAGATCACATAATGGGAATGTGCAAAGTCACCAGGCAGGGATAAAAACATAACTGAAGACGCCTGGGAGACCCTTCTGCGAAGCTCAGACCCAAGAGCCCAAAGAGAAATTGTTCGACTGGCCGAAGATGCCGCCGGAGTCCAAGAACTACCGGCCTGTCCCACCTTCCGGGCCTAACCCCCGAAGGCGGGATAGTCACTCTGTTGGACGAATAAAAGTTCTCTCTCTCTCTCTCTCTCTCTCTCTCTCTCTCTCTCTCTCTCTCTCTCTCTCTCTCTCTCTCTCTCTCTCTCTTTCTCTTTCTTGCCGGTGAAAGTGTGACAGATACGGCGCCTTTCTTTTCCTGTACACAAATTACAATTATATGTAGCACTGCAACAAACGCTGATAAGAGGCAAACGATTAAACTCTTGCTCCCTTCCTTTCCTGTAAACAAATTATAATTGTGTGTAGCACTGCAACGAATGCCGATAAGAGGAGAACGATGAGAAGAATATGATAGGAAATGAAGGGAAGGTTTTCGCCATTCTCCTCTTGAGACATCTGAGACCCTCTAATTATTTATGAAGAGATTATGCGGCACGTCACTGTCCTATCTGCGTTGACTTTCTGCAAGTTATGTAAAAGTGGTGTTCAAATTTACCGAAGGGGTAACTATAAGCTACAGCTGTGCAAGAACCCATGTAGTACAAGAACCGATGAAGCGTCGCTATAAAACGTGTGTGCGCGCCAGGAAAACTTAATTTGCTTCTTGTTGGCAAAGAATGCGCAGCGTCAGCAGCGGCTACGTCGCTGACTACAAAAATTCTAGGGGGCACTTTGGAGCACTAAAGTTCACTGAGGCGAAAGCCTTTACAGCGCGGTGGTCTGTAGCCTTCCACTACGGCTCCTCTTCCTCTCTCTGCTTCCACACCCACCTTCTTTCTTTTCCTTACAGCTCGGTTCAAGTGGCCGCAGAGAATTGTAACAGATAATGTGCCTTCTCTGTCCTTTAAACTAATCAGAAACGCCGCTAATGCCTGCTTTACTGCGCCTACTATGCTATCTGGTGCGGAATTCGAGGAAGAACCAAATGAAAGGCGCAGCATGGGAGCCCGGATTTGGCGCTCGATGCGGTCAGTTTCGCATCTGTGAATCGCCTGGTAATGTCATCGGTCCAGACATGATGCCAAGAGCAGATGTAACGTCATGATGACGTCAGTTCCGGTTATTATATGTGACCGGGCGTGACGTCATAAAGAGGTCACCAGGTTATGACTCAAGTCTCGCGGTATCTTGTGGAATCTCACAGACACCGCCGGACACCGTGCCATGAGCCATTAAAGGCTTTCGCCATAACAATTCGTTTTCTTATAGAACGCTGTTATAACAGCGTGTAGAAAAAATCGAATGATGGTTTGAGACTTAAGAAGCCCCAGCATATTTTTTAAACCGCTGATACCAAGCTGCAAACTCTAAACTGCGAAAATGTGTGACAAGTATCAAGGGCTGAAACAAAGTTTTCGGACAGTAAGGTAAATGACTGCCATCACAAAGGCTGTGGGTAGGGAGCTCACTTTCGATGATGCCGCCCACTGTGAGTTCGGGCCGTGGTCTGTTCGGTGCCAGTGACGGATCCCCGTGTACTGGCCGCAATTGTCGGGGACTCCACGCCAGGCTGCGCAGAAGCCTCGGTCTCCATATTATTCAGGCTGCGACCCACAGAGAGCAGGTAAGAATGGCTGCCCTCTTCGAACATTGCGCTTCTTCTGCTTCTTCCATCTCGTGCGGAACGAGCGTCGCCGCACATGGGGCTACATCATCATCATCATCAGCCTGACTATACCCCCTGCAGGGCTGAAGCCTCTCCCATATTTCTCCACAGTCCTCCATTTCTCCGCAGGGACAGTCCTCCTGCAGCAAAAAAGAAAAGAGGTCCCGAGCCGGATCTCGAAACCCGCGTCCGAGGATTGGAAAAACGATTCGCTAAAAAAGAAGACGACGACAAAAATTTGCAACAACACGTTATGACCGATCCCCCTCTGTGGGTATGTGCTATAAGTTATTTGGACAACAACAACAACAACAACAACGACCGCGTTAGAACGCCTGAACAGTGCTATGGCAGAGATGCGGGTCGAAATGGCTAGGAGAGACGAGAGAATTCAGTTGGTTTACCAAGAGATTCATAAGATTAAAAATGGCTCTGCATCACCGTAGAAATACCATTTGGCAGTGGAACTGTAGGGGCTTCAGTCGCAAACGCGCGGTACTGGAAACTTTTTTGACGAACATTGACAAACCCGAAGTAATCGCATTGCAGGAGTGCAGTAAGCACGCTAAGCTAGCGAGTTACAAATCATACGCGGGACGAGATGACAACACGCGAGTGGTCACCCTTGTCAAAAGGAATATAACGGTGCTGCAGCATAATACCGGGACAACAAATGTTGACCATATACTAATCGAGATAATCCCACAAAAAAGAAAATTCAAAAGTCTATTCATCCTCAATGTATATAGCCCGCCTCGACAAAAACGTCAATGCAACTTCAATGAGCTATTCGCCAAAGCGCGAGTGATCGCGAAAGGAGGACCCCTGTTGATAGTAGGGGACTTTAACGCGCATCACACGGCATGGTGGTATAGATACACGCAGGTAAAAGGACGCGAACTATGGAACAGCATTCAGCAGAATGGCTTATTGCTTCTGACGGATCCCCTGAAACCAACCCGCCAGGGTAACAGCGTTTCGATAGACACATCTCCGGACTTAACTCTAACCGGAGGCTGCATTTACGCCACGTGGTGCAACACAGGTGAAAACTTAGGCAGCGACCATAAAATTATAGAAATCGTAGTAGATAACGGCCCACCGGTCGTCCGCACCAAAAAGGCAACGTTAGTGAACTGGGAGGCTTTCCGAAATGGCCGCACAGGTGACGAGGAAGGCATAAGTAACATTGACGATTGGAATAAAAAGGTCATTCAGTCGGTCAACGAAGCAACGGAGGAGGTGGAGGTTGACGAGGACATTGAAGGAGTAGACCGTCACATGGTCAGGCTATGGCGTAAGAAGAAGGATCTAGAAACGAGACTCACACAGAAAAGAGGGAATAGGAACTTGCGCAGAGAATTGGCAGTGCTTAACAAAGAAATTGAAGAATATGCGCTTGTTTTAACGAGGCAAAACTGGGGCAGCATTTGTGAAACACTGGACAGGAATATCGGGAACGCAAGTAAGTGGCACTTACTTCGGCATCTTCTAGATCCCGACAAATCTAAACTGGAGGCCAGGCAGCAAATTCACAGGCTAATACATACCTTTGATGGGACCGCGGCTACTCTCATAGCCCAAGTCCGAGACCGGTATTTGAACTGTGCAGAGGGTATAGGCCAACAAATGCCTGATTATAAGGGCCAGGAAAACCCGGAGCTAGATAGCCCGATAACGGTTGCCGAAGTCCGGGCAGAAATAAATAGACTGAGAACAAAGACTGCTGCAGGTCCGGACAGAGTCAACAATCGAATGCTAAGAAACTTGGACGACGCGTCGATCCGACACCTCGCAGCATTCATGCAGGAGTGTTGGGAGGCCGGTCGGCTGCCGGCGACATGGCAGGCCGCAAACCTCGTATTCCTCCCGAAGCCGGGGAAGCGGCCGGGTTTCGAACACTTGCGTCCGATCTCGCTCACGTCATGCGTGGGGAAACTAATGGAGCATGTTGTTCAGGCCCGGCTGATCCGGTTTTTGGAGGACAACGATATCTATCCGAACACCATGATAGGATTTAGACCGCATTTGGCCGCATGCGATGTCATGCTGCAGCTAAAAGAACAGATCATACACAATTCAACAGTAGACACCAGGGTGATCGTTGGTCTAGACGTGTCAAAAGCTTTTGACAACATGAAGCACTCGGCTATTCTGCAGAATCTCAGTGCATTAGATGTTGGAGTTCGCACGTACAACTACATACGCGACTTCCTCAGCGATAGAACGGCAACTATCAGTATGGGGGGACACACAGTAGAAGGTATTCGACTGGGAAATAAAGCCACACCACAGGGATCGGTGTTGTCCCCGACGCTGTTTAATATCGCCATGATTGGTCTCCCCTCAAAACTAGACGAAATCTAAGGGCTACACCATACATTATATGCAGATGACCTGACTCTGTGGATGTGCAGGGGCAGTGACGGTGAAATTGAACAGACACTCCAGCGGGCAATCGAAGTTATAGAAAGATACTTAGAACCGATCGGGCTCAGATGTTCGGCCGAGAAATCGGAAGCGCTCGTTCTCACGTCAATGCGATCGCCCCATCGTCGGTTTATAAAGCAGGATAACCCGAAAATAACACTCAGGGTCAACGGTAACGTTATACCAACGGTGGAAACCATTAGAGTTCTGGGATTACGAATTCAGGCCAACAGCAGGAACTCGGAAACGATACAGAGGCTAGACGCTAGCACCAGTCAAACTTGTAGACTCCTGAAGCGGATCGCAAACAAACATGCGGGAATGAAAGAAGCTAACTTCCTTAGACTAGTCCAGTCTTTTATAATCAGTAGGATAGTCTACGCGGCGCCGTATTTACGGCTTCACAAGGCAGAAAAGGAGAAACTTGACGTTCTCATTCGTAAAGGGATAAAAACGGCACTAGGTTTACCACCCAATACATCGACAAACAAGATTATGAGACTAGGGGTCTCCAATACCCTCGAAGAGCTCATTGAAGCTGCAAGGACTTCACAATACCAGAGACTGCTGCGCAGTCGTACTTGTCGGAGCATTTTGGAAAAACTGGGGTATGAGCCGCAAGCATGCTCCAGACGTACAGAAAAAGTACCTAGACAGGTTAGAGACAAATTAAAAATACCTCCGCTCCCCAAAAACATGCACCCCGTTTACCATGAGAGCCGGAGGAGTGATAGAGCAACAGCGCTGCAAGCCCGTTTTGAGGGAAGACAGGACGTCTTATATACAGATGCCGCACAATGCGCGAACGGTAGGGGACGTGTTTCAGAAGCAACTAGAGAAGACGGGGGCTCGGTAGTATGCTGCAGCACCAGAAATTCGACCACAACGGAGGCGGAAGAGGTGGCCATAGCGCTAGCTCTAACACAACAACAGGTTAAAATTATAGTTACAGACTCGAAATCAGCGATTAGAAACTTTGACGCGGGCCGCATTTCGGCCATAGCAGCAAGAGTGTTGGCCAGTGGTTCACCACCGGCAGACCAGGTCGCGCTCATTTGGACACCGGCGCACCAGGGGTTGAGGGGGAACGAGAAAGCGCACGTACTGGCCCGAGGATTAGCTACATTCCGGGATCCCAGTGACGACTTATGCGCAACCCCGTACCCCTTGCGCGATGAGGAGCCCCTGCAGTTCGACGATGACCTTAACACCTACCAAGATATCCTAAATCATTACAAATTAGGCAGATCAGTACTACCAAAAGCGTGTAAGCAACTCACCAAAAGCGAGGAGGTTATGTGGCGTAAGCTACAGACTGGAGTATTCCCGAACCCCCAGCTTTACAGCAAGTGGCACCCGGAAATTTTTAGCCCCAGGTGCAAACGTTGCGATGGCATAGCGGACATGATCCATATGATATGGATGTGTCCTAGATTTGGAGAACCTGACCGAACAGATGAGTCCTGGGAGGCACTACTTCTCAAGCAGGACGAAAAAGGGCAACGAGAAGTCATCCGTCTTGCCCTGGCCGCTGCTAAGATCCAAGGGATCCAGGTTGACGGCTGAGGGGGAGGACATGGTTGGGACAGAGCTTCGCCTCGGATCCTCACCAACCTTTTGACGGGTGCAATAAATGTTATTTCTCTCTCTCTCTCTCCACTTGACCCGGTTCTGTGCTAGCTGCATCCACTTGACCCCTGCGAACTTCTTAATCTCATCCGCCCACCTAACTTTCTGCCGCCCCCTGCTACGCTTTCCTTCCCTTGGAATCCAGTTTGTTACCCTAAGCGACCATCAGTTATCCCCTCTTCGCACTACATGTCCTGCCCATGCCCATTTCTTCTTCTTAATTTCCACTAGAATGTCGGTGACCTGAGTTATTTCTCTGACCCACTCTGCACGCTTCCTGTCTCTTAACGTTACCCCTACCATTTTTCGTTCCCTAGCCCTCTGGGTTGTCCTCAACTTAAGTAGAACTCTTATGGTTAGCCTCCACATTTCAGCCCCATAGATGAGTACAGGTAAGATGCAACTGTTGTATACTTTCCTCTTGAGCGATACCGGTAAGCTGCTAGTCATAATCTGCGAGTGCTTGCGAAATGCGCTCCATCCGAATCTTATTCTCCTTGTTATTTCCTTTTCATGGTCCGGATCTGCGGTTGCTACCTGTCCTAAGTAGACATATTGGCCTACTACTCCCAGTACTTCGCTACCTAATGTAAACTGCTGATCCTTCCCAAGGCTGTTGAACATTACCTTAGTTTTCTGCATATTGATTTTCAAGCCTACCTTTCTACATTTCCTGTCTAGGTTTTAGGTAATGTGCTAAAACGTGCAACTGTGTATGCACTGCACTCTATGTGCGTTGCAACAACTCTTATGCAAAAACAACCAGCGCATGCAGTTAATGTCGAGATGAAAGTTTTGCGGCAGAGGGGACTATCTTTACATCCGCTGTTCGTCACTGAAAGCAAAAAGAACAATACAAAAAGAATAACTAAATTTTAGTATTCGCGTTTAATGTGTAGTATTTTCCTAAATGTTTAAAGAAATAAAGTTATGCAGGTGCTACGGTTTGTTTGGTTCTTGCATATATTAGTGCCGCTTAATTTCATTGTCATGTTGCCGAAATAAATTTAGTCTACTAGAAGATCAAGGTCGTTGCTTTTTTTTTTCAATCATGGTTCTTAGTTCCTCTCGTGCCAAGCTAATCCCCTGCCAATTTATTAAGCCAATCACCGCCACAAATAACATTTCAAGTAGTGGGTGTAAGTGACGCTGAACTAACGTTTTATTATTTTTTGTTCTCGAATGAGTTGTCAATATGTCCGCTCGCGCAATCAGCATACCAGACATGCTATTTGACCCTTATACAATTATTGTCATTGCCATCATCAGCAGAGATGGAAGCGGGCAGAACAAAGATTCTTGTGAAAAGTGGAGGGTGCGCAGATAAGATAACGTGTTACGCTGTATGGTCTGGCAACGCTGGTGAGATAGACGGGGTATAAAGGACTGCAACGCAGTAAAGGCACTTTTTTTCGTGCCAGTCGCAGTATCGGTGTTCTGTCACTCCAAATATGGTGCCAAAAGTGTTTCACCGTAATTAGGCATAACTCTGAAACAACTCTGCAAGCTAACTCTGAAACAACGAACCATGGAAACGTTTCCGCCTTCTTAGACGCTCATCCTATCCGAAAGCGCAGCGGAAAATTGGAAAAAGTCCAAACAGCGCGTCGACCTGTACTTTGGCCGTGCACGCTCAATGGGGAACCTGTAGTGATGTCACAACATGGCCACATAGTCATGTGATATACGTAACCAAGTTACGTGGTGACGTCACACCACAGCTACCCATGGGTTACTACCTGTTACGTGATGACGTTATAACATGACTACCCCAGTCGTATGATATATTATCACGGTGTGAAGTCTCTGATCAGAAGTCACAGCGGGACACAGGAGTTACAGAAGTCACAGTGCGGGAGGAAAACTAGCAGGCCCGCTTCAACAGAAGAAGTTCAGTTTCTTCGCCTCGAGGAGATGAACTTCGGTTTCTTCGCCTCGAGGAGGCACACGCTCGCGATCAGCGCAGAGGGAAGATAAAGAATGCAGCGTGTCATTGCCCCCCCCCCCCCCCCCGGGTACAAGAAGCATCGCCCCGATGCTGGAAGTGTGGGTAGAGATAAAAACAAACAAAACAACCATTGCACGAAGGGCAGTTGCTCGCGCACAGAAAGAGTCAACACTATCGGTCGTAATACGGTTTCAGGCGGACCACGTGGACCACGTCCGGGAGCGTGGAGCGTCAGGACTTTTTAAATCCATCAGGAACAACCTCATAGTTTAGGTCCCCAACTTGGCTTACCACTTTGTACGGGCCAAAGTAACGACACAGCAGTTTCTCACTGAGGCCTCGTCGACGTACAGGAAACCAAACCCAGACACGGTCTCCAGCTGTGTACCGGGCGTCACGGTGTCGGAGGTTGTATCGTTGGGCATCGCGGCGTTGCTGATTCTGAATTCGCAGCCTGGCCAGCTGACGGGCCTCTTCGGTGAGGTGCAGAAAGGTGTGAACATCTGCTTGTTGGTTGCCGTCGTCTAGATGTGGTAACATGGCATCAAGCATTGTGGTCACTTCACGGCCATGGACCAGACGGAAAGGTGTCATGTTCGTTGTTTCCTGGACCGCTGTATTGTATGCAAAGATAACGTACGTCAGCACTTCATCCCACGTTTTGTGTTCTACGTCGACGTACATTGAGAGCATGTCAGCGAGTGTTTTGTTCAAGCGTTCGGTCAAGCCGTTCGTTTGAGGATGGTAAGGTGTCGCCTTCCTGTGTTCAGTATGACCGTGAATTAAAATCTGCTGCAGCAATTCGGCTGTAAATGCGGCTCCTCTGTCAGTAATCAAAATCTCCGGTGCGCCATGGCGCAGGACAACGCAATTGATGAAAAACTTTGCAACCTCTAAGGCAGTACCGTTGGGTAGAGCGGAGGTTTCCGCGTATCGTGTAAGGTAATCCGTAGCAATAATGACCCAACGGTTACCGGAGTGTGAAAGGGGAAATGGTCCCAGCATGTCCATGCCAATTTGCTGGAAAGGCCTCGATGGTGGGTCTATTGGCTTCAAGAGTCCGGTGGGCTTAGTCGGCGGCACCTTACGACGCTGACAGTTGCGACACGTTTTCACATAGTGTGAAACGTCTGAGTTAAGTCGAGGCCAGTAGTACTTTTCCTTGAGCCTTGCAAGCGTGCGGGTGACTCCCAAATGTCCAGAGGTTGGCTCATCGTGGCAAGCTTGTAAGATTTCATCCCGTAGACACATAGGTACAACAATCAGGTACGGCGTTTGGCTGGCGGAAAAGTTTTCTTCATGAGGACACCATTGCGCGCGCATAACGATGACAGAGCACGCTTGAAAGCTCTCGGAGCGGTTGTACATGCACCGTTTAGATAGTCCATGATGTGCCGAAGTTCGGGATCTGCAGATTGTCTTTCAGCGAGGCACTCTGTGCTGATGGCATTTAACAGTATGGCCTCATCAGGAATTTCATCTGCGGGGGGATCTACAGGGACACGTGAGAGGCAGTCGGCGTCCGAATGCTGACGGCCAGATTTGTGCGTGACAGTTATGTCGAATTCCTGTAATCGTAGACTCCATCTTACAAGACGGGTTGAAGGGTCCTTTAGGGTTGCAAGCCAACATAGGGCATGGTGGTCAGTCACTAACTTGAATGGTTTCCCGTAAAGGTATGGCCCGAATTTCGACGTCGCCCACACAATGGCTAGACATTCTTTCTCTGTTGCAGAATAGTTCGATTAGGCTTTAGATAGACAGCGACTGGCGTAAGCGATTACACGTTCTTGGCCGCCCTGGATTTGAACTAGAACGGCGCCCAGGCCTATGTTGTTTGCATCGGTGTGAAGCTCCGTGTCGGCGTCTTCGTCGAAGTGAGCCAATATGGGAGGTGTTTGTAGGCGGCGTTGAAGTTCTTTGAATGCTTGTTCCTGTGGTGCGTCCCAAGTGAAAGGCGTGTCTGTCTTTGTCAGACGTGTTAGGGGCTCGGCGAGTCGAGCGAAATCTTTGACGTAGCGCCGGTAGTAGGCACATAAGCCAAGAAATCGTCGAACAGCTTTCTGGTCTTGGGGCGGAGGGAAGTTGGCAATAGCTGTGGTTTTCTCTGGATCCGGCAGGACACCAGCGTGGCTTACGACGTGCCCCAAGAACTTGAGCTCCGTATAAGCAAAATGACACTTCTCGTTCTTTAGCGTAAGGCCAGAGGATGTTATGGCTTGCAAAACAGTTTCAAGGCGCCGAAGGTGCTCCTCGAACGTTGGAGCGAAGACCACAACGTCGTCAAGGTAAACGAGACATGTCTGCCACTTGAGATCTGCAAGTACGGTGTCCATAAGCCGTTGGAAAGTAGCCGGCGCAGAGCAGAGACCAAAGGGCATAGCCTTGAACTCGTAGAGCCCATCCGGAGTAATAAACGCCGTTTTCTCGCGGTCCCTCTCATCTACCTCTATTTGCCAGTATCCGGATTTCAAGTCCATTGAAGAGAAATATTTCGCGGAGCAGAGACGATCCAGAGCATCGTCGATGCGTGGCAGGGGATAGACGTCTTTCTTTGTAACTTTGTTTAGCCGGCGGTAATTCACACAAAACCTCAGTGCACCATCCTTTTTCTTCACAAGAACGACAGGTGCAGCCCATGGACTCCGCGAGGGCTGGATGACATCGTCGCGAAGCATCTCTTTCACTTGGCGAGTGATAGCGGCGCGTTCAGTCGGTGACACTCGGTAAGGTGACTGTCTGAGAGGTGGCACGGTATCATCCGTAATAATGCGATGCTTGGCGAGATCGGTTCTGCCAACACGTGAAAAGTTGGAGAAGGTCGTCCGATAGCGCTGGAAGAGCTGGTTCACTTGGCGATGCTGCAGTTGAGAAAGCGCAGGGTTAATGTCGAAGTGTAAATCGGTGGTAGGCCTCTCCATCTCGGTCAATGACAGCGTCGCAAGTCCAGAGGCTTTTCGAACATGCGTGATACCGCAAATATGGGCCACTACAGTCCCCGTGCTTAAATGCTGGTGCCCACCGCCAAAATTTGTGAGTAGGACATCTGCTTTGCTGTCTTCGCGGCGAACGACTCCTCTGGCTGCAGCAAGACTGCGTTCGAAAAGTAAGATCTGTTTGCTCTCCACGACACCTTCAAAGTTTCGCAGTGTATTCGCAGCCACAGACGTCATCACACTGGAACGAGGCGGAATAGTGACGTGATCATCAAGGATGTGCAGTGCTGTCGGTCGCTCTCAAGCACTGTGTATTGCGTTCTCAGTCGATAAGGTCACTGACTTAGTCTGCAGGTCGATAACGGCTCCATTCTCTGCTAAGAAATCCATGCCAAGGATGACGTCGCGGGAACACTGGACAAGTACGACGAAGGTTGCTAAGTACTTTTCTTCTTGCACTGTTACCCTAGAAGTGCAGGTACCGGTCGGCGTTATCAAGTGGCCTCCGGCAGTACGAATTTGTGGGCCTGTCCAGGGTGTAGTAACTTTTTTTCAGAGTGGCGGCGAAAGGCCCACTCATCACAGAATAATCGGCGCCGGTATCCACAAGCGCTGTCACGTCGGTTCGGTCCACTGAAATGTTCAGGTCGGCAGTTACGGCTGTGGTGTTGCCGGAAAGTCGCGGGGTCCGGTCACGGCTGCGGTGTGGTACTAGCTGATTTCGTGTCGTCGAAGAACTGGAGCGCCGAGGCAGCGGATCATTGTGGGGCGCGTCGTGTCGTCGTGAAATGGAGTGACCATCCGGTTGCAGCGGTGGAGGAGCTTGAGAATTTCGTCGATGAGCAACCTTCCCTCCAAAGGTTGCCGCGTCTAGTTTTCCCGATGGGGGCTAGGGGAGCGGACCCGCGTCAGGCCGGCATTACCACGTGTCTGCGAGGAGTATTGGCGCGGTGAAAGCGACCGCGAGTAGTCATAGGGCGTTCCGGATGATTCAGCCAAGTACGCATCAATGGCAGGAGGCCGTTCACCACGCTGCGGCTTTCGCGCGTCGGCGCTAAATCCCGGCAGACCCATTCGTCGGTAATAGCAATCGCGGAACAGGTGACCAGCTTCGCCACAGTGGAAGCACAGCGGGCGATTATCGCGAGTGTGCCAGACGTCGCTTTTGCGTGGACGCACCTGAGAAATTCGAGCGGGAGGTGCTTGACGAGTGTATGCAGGGGCTGCTTGGTGCTGACTGGGAGGTGGATGCTGACTGGGAGGTGGACAGGCACGAGTGACTGCGGCGTAGGTCATGGCCTGTGGTGGCATTGGCGGGAGCGGCTCGGGTGGATTGAGTGCCTGGTTGACCTCTTCCCGAACCATCTGAGAAAGGCTGGATACTTGAGGGGGTGCTGCCGTCGAAAATAATTTTTTGCAGCTCCTCGCGTACGACGGCCCGTATGGTCTCGCGGAGCACGTCAGTGCTACCAGTGTCCGCGATGGCGGCAGCAATAGGGATGGACGGCCGCTCGTAGTGCTTAGATCGCATCTTAGAGCCCTCTCAATGGTAGTGGCCTCGGATACAAATTCCCCGATGGTTTTGGGGGGACATCGCACTAATCCAACGAAGATCTGTTCCTTAATTCCCATTATGAGATAGCGAAGTTTTTTTTCTTCGGACATGTTTGGATCAGCGCGACGGAATAGCCTCGCCATGTCCTCGAAGTAAACGAGGACGCTCTCGTTAGGGAGCTGAACTCTCGTCTGTAGGAGTAGCTCGGCGCGCTCTTTGCGAAAAACGGTGGTGAAAGCTTGCAGGAGCTGGTCCTTGAAGGAATTCCACGTTGTGATAGTAGTCTCATGATTTTCAAACCATGTACGAGCTGCACCGTCGAGCGAAAAAAATACATGCTGCAGTTTCTGGTCGTCGCCTCAGCGATTGTACTGGGCTACTCGCTCAAATTTATCTAGCCGGTCTTCCGGGTCGTTGCCGGGAAAGGCTTGGAAGATGGGTATCTCCCGCGGCTGCTGCAACACGAAGGAGGGGGCAGTGGTGTCTACGTGCGTCATTGCGGGTGGTTGTGTTGTCTCCGAAGGTGGTGCTGGAGAAGATGGTGGCGGCCTCGCAGTACGAGAAAATTGTAGAGGCGCGAATTCGGGATCAAGACCTCGAAGCCGTCGGCTACTCTGATGGGTAGGCGTAATCTCGATGGTAGGAGATCCTTGAGGGCTGGGGTCTCGGCTGGTTGGAGGTGTTCGGAGCATGGGTTGCGTTACCCAGCAGCTCCACCAGATATCACGATGTGAAGTCTCTGATCAGAAGCCACCGCGGGACACAGGAGTTACAGAAGTCACAGTGCGGCAGGAAAACTAGCAGGCCCGCTTCAACAGAAGAACTTCAGTTTCTTCGCCTCGAGGAGATGAACGTCGGTTTCTTCGCCTCGAGGAGGCACACGCTCGCGATCAGCGCAGAGGGAAGATAAAGAATGCAGCGTGTCAATATGTGATGACGTCACAACATACCCATGGCGGCTACCCTTATTACGTTCTGATGTCACAACATAGCTGCGCTAGTCGTGTGATATACATGCCCCAATTACGTGATGATTTATTTATTTATTTATAAGAAGGGAAAGGCGCGGTAACTGTCTCACTTGTTTTCTGTGGACACCCCAACCGCGTCATAAGGGAAGGGAGGAAGATAGGAGTGAAAGTGGAAAGAGAGAAAGAGGAGCCGTAGTGGAGGGCTACGGAGGAATTTCGACCACCTGGGGATCTTTAACGTGCGCTGACATCGCACAGCACACGGACGCCTCTTCGTTTCGCCTCCATCGAAACGCAGCCGCCGAGGTCGGGTTCGAACCCGGGTGCTCCGGCACAGTAGTCGGGCGTCTTACCACTGCACCACCCCGGCGGGGCCCCCAATTACGTGATGACTACACAACGTTATAGACCAGAGAGAGAGAGAGAGAACTTTTTTATTTACACCAGCGGATAAAGCAGCTCCGGCCCTCCGACGCCTGGGATGGATGGCGGGGCCCCGCCTCAGACGCAGGCCGGCAGAAGTTGTACGGCGGCGTCCCAGGCCAGCTGGATGACGGCTAGCTGGAGCTCAAAGTCCGAGCAGCGCTGCATTGTCTACCAGAGTTGCGGCATCAGATTCAGACCACACCCGGGAGAAAAGGGGCAGTCCCAGATGATGTGTTTGAGGGTCCTTCTAAAGTCACAGCTTGTACTGAATTCTAATCTTTCTCCTGGGAGCATAGAGGGGCGGAGTATTTTTAAAACACCGCGAAGCATGTGGGTGTATAGGTCGGGAACACAAGTCATAGAAAAACACGCAAGGAAAGCTTTCCAAAATAATGTTCTCTGTTTCGGAGAGCATCAGTAAATACGGCAGATGGTTAAAGGCTAGTGGATTTTTGAAGAGAAAGTGTGACAAAATATGGGACGTCATTTTGGTTTGGTTTGGTTTTGTGGGGTTTAACGTCCCAAAGCAACTTAGGCTATGAGAGACGCCGTAGTGGAGGACTCCGTAAATTTCGACCGCCTGGGGTTCTTTAATGTGCAGTCATGGACAATATTTTGCGAGACGCCGGAGCCCCGTTTCAAAGCTGCCTCTGGGCCACTAGGCGGCGTGGTGCGCGCGTCGAGGTTGCGCGGGCCGATGACTAGGCGCATGCCCGTCCTATATGCGTCCGCTGGCCTTTCTCCTCGCTCGTTTTGTTTGAAGCGCTGCTTATTCCGCACTTGGGCGCGGCTGGCGCTGTTTACTGCTCGCGCCGCTCGAGCTATGCGGCCGTCGTGCTCGGCGTGCAGCCAGTCGAAAGCGATAACAGCGCTCGTGCACGGGGCCCGCCACCTTTATACCGAATCATTTAGATCTGTTTCTTTTTTTCTTTCAATAATAACATAACTTCTGGCATGCGATAAAGGTCTCGTTTCTGCAAACTGCCCACTGCGATGAAAACATCTCGATAAAGACACTCGGTCCTTATGCTTCAACTGCGAGCGTTAGCGTGCATCGCAACTCATTCATAGTTATTGTGCCGACCAAAAGCGTAAAAGAGAGAAATAATCCTTAAGCAACAAGTTTATTGTCATAAAACAAAAAATAAAAATAAAACAATGCAGACATCACTGGCAAACGAAAAATTCCTAATACTTGGTGAAACCGCCATCAGCAGCGATGACGCTTGCCAACCGGCGTGGCATCGATTCGTAAAGGGAACGAACCACATCTGTGTCCGCACGAAGCCTTTCCCATTCACCTCTGATCGCTTCCCAGAGTGTGTCTGCGTTGGCATTCCCAATGTGAGACCTCATCAGGTGAGCTTTCAATAGGCCCCACACATTTTCAATGGGACTCATGTCGGCTCCCTTCGGAGGCCATGGCAGCTGCCGCACGCCACGAGCGTCGAGAATAGCGCTCACTTTTCGAGACGTGTGTACAGGACTCCTATCTTGTTGAAAAAGGTAGAATCCATCTGGGAATGGTCCGTCAAGGACATATGGCGTTAACACACTCTCAATGATGTCGACGTAGGCGTCCGAGGTGAAGGATCCATCGACTCTCACCAGAGGCCCCAGTCCATTTCTTGACATGGCGCCCCATACAGCCACGGAACAGCGACCACTGGAGAACACATTTTGCACGTATGGCGGGTAGTATCTATATAGGAGAAGAAAATCAGTACAAACTTATAATTTGGGTCTTATGCATCAGGTTGAGCGCGAGTGAAAACTAACTTTTCCGTGTAAAAACGTTTGATTAGCAACTGTGAATCGTTTCTAAATAGTTAGTACTTGAACCACGCTACTAAATGACAAGAGTTGTTTCGGAAGAGCAATTACTTTAGAGTAAATTGCGGCATCGGCACTAAGAAGCGTTTGCTAATGGACTCTCTTCGGAAGGGCGCTTCTATCAACATCGTGCACCTCCGAGATATTGCATGCTGAGGAGGAGTATTCGGCATTGTTTACGACGTATATTTCATTTGGAAACACGAAGACAGCAGTTTGCCGCTATATCCTACTTTATTCGTATTCTTCATATAAAATATTCAGGATTTACTTAGACGCAAAAAAAAAGGGTATCCATACCTGCAATTCACTGGCCTCCAAACTCGGCACTTCTGGTCCCAGCGGGTGGAAAAAGAAGACTCGTCCGAGAATATAACTTCGGACCAGTCGTCCACAGTCCACCCTTTCAGAGAGTTGGCGAACTCGAGCCGTTCCTTGCGCTGTTTAGTTGTCAGATGCGGCTTCTGGGCAGCCATGCACGATCGGAGACCAATTTCTTTGAGCCGCCGCCTGATAGTTTTAGCAGATATATTCAGTGCAAGTTCCTTGCGGATTTCTTCTGCAGTCATGAAGGGGTCGGCCACCGATGCCGCTATGATCAGGAGGTCATCGTCTTCTGTTGAAGCTCTCGGTCGACCTGGGCGCTTGGAATCTGCCAGGCTGCCTCCATTGCGGAAAACGCGAATGGTTCGGGCTACTGCAGATTTGGAGCGACCGGTACGGCGAGCAATTTCTCGCTGGGGAACACCTTCCACGAAGAGACATGCAATCAGTCTCCTGTCGTCGATCGGCACTCTTGGAGGCATTTTGCAACTGGCAGGATTTGCGATAAAATTATATAGGTTTTCCTGGATATCGCTAACCAATCATAAATCAAGTAACGTCGATGGCTGAGCAGAAAATATAGGCGTTATGTGGGAAGAGTGCTTGCGCTATCTCGCCTTTCTACGATCAGACGATGCAAGCATGTGCTCATCAGCCTTATCACGTCAGAGTGACTTTTAAACAACTATAGTTCGAAAATTACGGTATTACATCACATAAAATGACAGTACATTTTACGGCCTTACGTCCCCGACGTGATAAGGCTGATGAACACATGCTTGCATCGTCTGATCGTAGAAAGGCGAGATAGCGCAAGCACTCTTCCCACATAACGCCTATATTTTCTGCTCAGCCATCGACGTTACTTGATTTATGATTGGTTAGCGATATCCAGGAAAACCTATATAATTTCATCGCAAATCCTGCCAGTTGCAAAATGCCTCCAAGAGTGCCGATCGACGACAGGAGACTGATTGCATGTCTCTTCGTGGAAGGTGTTCCCCAGCGAGAAATTGCTCGCCGTACCGGTCGTTCCAAATCTGCAGTAGCCCGAACCATTCGCGTTTTCCGCAATGGAGGCAGCCTGGCAGATTCCAAGCGCCCAGGTCGACCGAGAGCTTCAACAGAAGAAGATGACCTCCTGATCATAGCGGCATCGGTGGCCGACCCCTTCATGACTGCAGAAGAAATCCGCAAGGAACTTGCACTGAATATATCTGCTAAAACTATCAGGCGGCGGCTCAAAGAAATTGGTCTCCGATCGTGCATGGCTGCCCAGAAGCCGCATCTGACAACTAAACAGCGCAAGGAACGGCTCGAGTTCGCCAACTCTCTGAAAGGGTGGACTGTGGACGACTGGTCCGAAGTTATATTCTCGGACGAGTCTTCTTTTTCCACCCGCTGGGACCAAAAGTGCCGAGTTTGGAGGCCAGTGAATTGCAGGTATGGATACCCTTTTTTTTGCGTCTAAGTAAATCCTGAATATTTTATATGAAGAATACGAATAAAGTAGGATATAGCGGCAAACTGCTGTCTTCGTGTTCCCAAATGAAATATACGTCGTAAACAATGCCGAATACTCCTCCTCAGCATGCAATATCTCGGAGGTGCACGATGATGATAGAAGCGCCCTTCCGAAGAGAGTCCATTAGCAAACGCTTCTTAGTGCCGATGCCGCAATTTACTCTAAAGTAATTGCTCTTCCGAAACAACTCTTGTCATTTAGTAGCGTGGTTCAAGTACTAACTATTTAGAAACGATTCACAGTTGCTAATCAAACGTTTTTACACGGAAAAGTTAGTTTTCACTCGCGCTCAACCTGATGCATAAGACCCAAATTATAAGTTTGTACTGATTTTCTTCTCCTATATAGATACGACCCGCCATACGTGCAAAATGTGTTCTCCAGTGGTCGCTGTTCCGTGGCTGTATGGGGCGCCATGTCAAGAAATGGACTGGGGCCTCTGGTGAGAGTCGATGGATCCTTCACCTCGGACGCCTACGTCGACATCATTGAGAGTGTGTTAACGCCATATGTCCTTGACGGACCATTCCCAGATGGATTCTACCTTTTTCAACAAGATAGGAGTCCTGTACACACGTCTCGAAAAGTGAGCGCTATTCTCGACGCTCGTGGCGTGCGGCAGCTGCCATGGCCTCCGAAGGGAGCCGACATGAGTCCCATTGAAAATGTGTGGGGCCTATTGAAAGCTCACCTGATGAGGTCTCACATTGGGAATGCCAACGCAGACACACTCTGGGAAGCGATCAGAGGTGAATGGGAAAGGCTTCGTGCGGACACAGATGTGGTTCGTTCCCTTTACGAATCGATGCCACGCCGGTTGGCAAGCGTCATCGCTGCTGATGGCGGTTTCACCAAGTATTAGGAATTTTTCGTTTGCCAGTGATGTCTGCATTGTTTTATTTTTATTTTTTGTTTTATGACAATAAACTTGTTGCTTAAGGATTATTTCTCTCTTTTACGCTTTTGGTCGGCACAATAACTATGAATGAGTTGCGATGCACGCTAACGCTCGCAGTTGAAGCATAAGGACCGAGTGTCTTTATCGAGATGTTTTCATCGCAGTGGGCAGTTTGCAGAAACGAGACCTTTATCGCATGCCAGAAGTTATGTTATTATTGAAAGAAAAAAAGAAACAGATCTAAATGATTCGGTATAAAGGTGGCGGGCCCCGTGCACGAGCGCTGTTATCGCTTTCGACTGGCTGCACGCCGAGCACGACGGCCGCATAGCTCGAGCGGCGCGAGCAGTAAACAGCGCCAGCCGCGCCCAAGTGCGGAATAAGCAGCGCTTCAAACAAAACGAGCGAGGAGAAAGGCCAGCGGACGCATATAGGACGGGCATATGCGCCTAGTCATCGGCCCGCGCAACCTCGACGCGCGCACCACGCCGCCTAGTGGCCCAGAGGCAGCTTTGAAACGGGGCTCCGGCGTCTCGCAAAATATTGTCCATGACTGTGCATTGACATCGCACAGCACACGAGCGCCTTGCTTTTCGCCTCCACCGAAACGCTGCCATCGAGGCCGGGATTCGATCCCGCGTCCTTGGGAACAGTAGTCGAGCGCCGTAACTACTGCTCCACCCCGGAGGGGTAGGGACGTCATCCTGAATGAGGCAAAAATTTCTTTAACGCGGGGTTCGTTGCAGCGGAGTTCAGCTGTATCGGTCTTTACAATGCGCATTAATTGAGCTCCTTTAAAATTTGAGGGACGTCATTTTGAAGTCAATCAAATTTTAAAAGAGCTCAATTAATGCGCATTGTAAAGACCGATGCAGCTGAACCCCGCTGCAACGAACCCCGCGTTAACGAAATTTTTGCCTCAACAAAATATTTCTAATTCCCCATCAGCCATAGAAGTAAATGCGACAAATTTCTCGCTACAGCGAACAATTCGGGCTTGTTCTCATTTTAAATAAATTTTCACTGAGGGATCTGGGCTTGGAAATTTATTTTAGGATTAATTAGCTATAACGCCAACCGTTTCTAACTTCTCACACATCCCAAGCCGCTTAGACTCACCAAAAACGTGTGCCCACTGCAGCAGCCTAAACAAACTCATAGAGGGCTCCAATGTTGGGTGGTGATGACGACTTGGCTGGTCACCTTGCCTTGGCACAGTCTGAGTGAGCCACAGGCAATCCGTATTCATTCCAGATCACGCCACCGCAGACGCAACGCGACACACGACGGCGCAGTGTTGATTCGATTCACCCGATCCTTCATTTGGGCTTGCGTACCTTGTGCGCTCGACAGCATGACGGTGAAGGCTTGGACGTGAAGGCTCGAAGAATCAGCACCTAAAAGCGGCAACAGAGAAGAAGTCATTGTAGCGAACTAACCTTCTGTCCTAGCAACTCGCTGTTGTTCGCCTCTATCGACTACCGAGTTATCTGTCTTCTTCTTCTTCTTCTTGTCCTTTTTATCCGTCTTCTTTTCTTTCTTCTTCTTCTTTACCTTCTTTTTCTTATTTCTTCGCCCTTCCGACAGGCACGGCAAAATGGCGAGACTGGGCCAATGTAGCTCTCGCTACAAAAATTAGACCAATCAGCTTACTATCCGTTACGTACATGGTATTAACTAAGGTAATCGCTAATAGTATCCGGACAACCTTAGACTTTAATCAGCCAAATAATCAAGTGGGATTTCGGAAAGGGTTCCCTATTATCGACCATATCCACATTACCAGCCAGGAGATAGCAACGTAGTCGGAATATAACGAGCCCTTGTACATTGATTACGAGAAGGCATTTGACTCGGTCGAAAAATCAGCAGTCATGCAGGTATTGATAGATAAGGGTGTAGGTGAGCCATATGTGAAAGCACTGTCAGATATATATAGTGGCTGCACAGCAGCCATTGTTCTGCATAAAGAAAGGGATACAATTCCAATTCAGAAAGGTATTAGGTAAGAAGACACCATCTCTCCTGTTCTATTTAGTTTGTTTAGATGGTGTATTCAAAGACACGGAATGGGAGCAGTTAGCATCAGGGTCGAAGGAGAATATCTCAGTATCTGCGATTCCATGATGACATTGCCTTGTTAAGTCACTCAGCGAACCAACTGCAAATAATGATTAATGATCAAAACAGGAGAAGCTGAAAGGTAGGCCTAAAAATTGATATGCAGAAGACTAAGGTAATGCTGAACAGCCTGGGAAAGCAATAGTGATTTACAATACGTAGCGAAGTGCTAAGTGACACGCAAGTATATATACTTAGGACAGGTAGTAAACGCAGATCAGGACCACGAAAGGGAAATAACTGTGAGAAAAAGATTGGGATGGAGCACATTTGTAAGCTAATCACACATTATTGATTGATTTATAGGAAGGGAAAGGCGTGGCAACTGTCTCACTTGCTTTCTGTGGACACCTCAACCGCGCCGTAAGGGGAAGGTGGGAGTAAAAGTGGAAAGAGAGAAAGAGGAGCCGTAGTGGAGGGCTACGAAGCAATATAGACCACCTGGGGATCTTTAACGTGCGCATGAATAGCAGTTTACCGGTATCACTCAAAAGGAAAGTGTATAACATCTGCATCTTACCTGTACTTACCTATGGGGCTGAAAATGGAGGTTAACGAAAAGGTTTCTATTTAAGTTGAGGACAACGCAGAGGACTTTGGAACGGAAAACGCTAGGTTAACGTTAAAAGATAGGAAGCGTGCAGAGTGGGTCAGAGAAATAACTCAAGTAACTGACATTCTAGCCGAAATTAAGAACTGCTACTGTTATTGAGAAGGACATGTGGTGCGCAGAGAGGATAACAAATAGTCTTAACTGGAATTCAGGAGAAAGAAAGCGTAGCAGGGGACGGCAGAAAAATAGGTGGGTGAATGAGATTAAGAAGTTCGCAGGGCTCAAGGGGATGCAGCTTGCACAGGATGGGTTAATTGGAACAAAATATGAGAGGCGTTCGCCCTGCAGTGGGTGTATAGTCCGGTTGATGATTAAGACAATGAAAGACATATATACCTCTGAAAACGTAGCTATCTGCTGGGTGTTCTCGCAATGGCGACAGCTTCTCGTGTTGTCAGACATGCTGCCACGCAGGTTACGTTTCTTCTTAAATACTGCCGCTGAAATAATACAGACCTTTAGGTTCAAGGCAAGTAGTTCTCACACAGCACGATGAACGAACCATGCGCCGGTGGTGGTGGTAGAAAACATTTATATAGGACAAATACAGGAGGTTATGCGTGAGCTGACCCTGAAGGGGCCCACCCTCACAAACACTAGGTGGAGGCCCCTAGTTCGGGACCCCAGTGGCGTCTGCCGCCGCTCGGGCTCGCCCGACTAAGGCCCGTTGGGCCTTTAGGTCGGAGCAGCCGAGCAGGGTCGCCTCCCAGTCCTCCCGGGTCTCACCCCAACCCATGCGCCGCAGCAGACGACCAAAATGCCTCGTCTGCTCACACAAGTCGCGTTCGCGGACGCTGGCACAGCGCCCGACTAGACCAACGCTCAGGTTTTCGCATTTCTCCAAGGCAAATTCTGCAGTGCTCTCGGAATTTTCCTGGCCTGCACACCTTGAATGGCCGCTGTTAGTAATCAAATTTAGTGCATATGGCAGCATATCAGGCAGAAGCTGGTAGGATTCGAAGAAACACCCAGCGGATAACGAGCCTGTCGGTGTATGTATATACGGCATCACAGCACATATTTTTAGCGGCGTTTTAAAAATAGATTGCCTTCAGAATGGCGCAGCTTACATTGACACACACCTCTTCTCTCGCCAAAGTATAACCATGCCCACCTCTTCTGGTGCTCTGCGAAAAGATAAAAATGTTGCGGTAAGTTGTGTTTACATGTGTTTCTATGAGTCGACCTCCCATCTCGCACCCACATAGGTTTCACGGAGTTTTTTATAATGCTACGCCTTTGAAATGGTGTTTCATGCTTTCATAAGCACGGTCTAGGATATTTATGGTTACTCTGTTCCAAAAAACGACAGCATAAGCTCCCTATGAAATTAGAAAACTGTTTTGAAAAATTTCGCTTCCATGTATTCCTACAGTCGCTATGCCTACTTTTCGCCCTCAGTCTACGGCGGCGTCAACGTTCTTATAGGAACGTTGGGCACAGTTGGACAGCGTCGCCAGCGCCCCTTGTCTTTGTAAACACGGTGTTGGTCTATATTTGAGATGGTCGCATGATTACAACGGCAGCACTTCGACTAAAATGCTGCGGCAGTTTGATCACATGATGCATCAGACAGGCGGATGGAAGCGTGAATTACGAACGAAAGTAGTAAGAACATGCGCTCCTGAAACTTGACGCTTACGCAAGCAGTAAGCGTTTGCAAAGCAGCTGAAGTAAGAGAGAGATGCAGGTCTACAAAACCCACGCATGCCCTTTTGCGTTGTATATGGCGCTGGTCGCGACTATTCGACGTCGTACAGCCGGTCGCATCGCGTCTTTCGTTGCCGCGTTCGTGTGGGATGGCCGCACAGCACTTGTCGGCTGTCGTTTCCTAGGGCTCCCGATCAGCAGGAGTGGCCTCGGCACACGCTGCATCACCACACTGACGCGCGTGCTTGCTCTAAAGCTTGTAAGCACCCTTCTGTCGAATGAGTCGTACCCTGGGTGGTCTCTCATGTTGTACAGGATGGGCACGGCACGGCGCATATTCACAACAGAAGACACCTTGGTCCACAAGCGAAAATGCATATCCCTTTTACCGAGCTGTCGCCGGATTGAAAAAATTCATTGATTCCGACTTATCGGATATCAGTGCAGCCGACATGCCTGCCAAACATATTAGTGAATTAGTTGCCTGCTCCATGGCTCACGCCAGACGATCGAAGTAAGACCGCTGTGATCAAGTGGAGAGCATGGGGAGCAGGTAGGCTGCCAGAGGCATTCCATGCGAAAGGTGGTGGTGGTGGTTATTTATTGTATATACAAAAGGAAAGAAAAAATATTTGCCAGCCCCGGTATCTGCTATCTGATACCTGAAGCACCTGAACTGGGGCGGCGGAAATAAAGGGATAGCGAGGAAAAGGTAGAGGAAAGCAAAGAAGTGAGCGATAGGGAGAAAGAAAAGGGCAGGTAAAAATAACAGAAATATATACAGTATGGTACAGTATACAGTAGTTCGCTTGAATGACGTTTGGTCATGTGGGTCATCGCGCCCGACGACCAATGTGCGAATATTAGCGCTTCAGACGGCATTCTTAGCGCAAAAAAACACACACGCAACACGAGAGAAAAGGAAGGACACGGGACAAGCGATCAATACGCTCGTGTCGCTCTTAGTTGCATCAACGTGCCGCGCAAGGTACACCGCATTCTGCAAAGCGCTTGTCTTTTCTCTCGTGTTGCGTGTGTGTGTGTTTTTTGCGCTAATAATGCCGTCTGAAGCTGAAAACCATCTAGCCCGTCTAAACGTTGTTTTAAAGAATAGTGGCGCAACCGCAACAATCTGCTTTTAGTGCGTAGCGCTATAGCCGACGGATTTCACCGATGTCTCTTCGAAGCCACTCAGTTTCACTCACTCACTTTCTCTCTGAGTGAAGTTGAAGTAGAGAAAGAAAAGGTGGTGACACGCAACACGTGGCGGAGCCGCCTCGCAGCTGTAGCCGAAGCCGCTCTCTCTCTCCCCGTCTGTCAGTGAACTTGAAGTCTACGTGGTGAAGGTTGCGACAAAGTTGAAGTCGCGCTAGCGACACGCGATTGCTCAGTCTGTAATAACACGAGCTTGTAAAATGCCCAGTTACGGTCACGGCGTCCGACACTGTGACACGACCTCGCTCCCTCGCCTACTGGATGCATCTGTGGCCGATCCGCCTCCTCGACTAACACGCATGACGCGCGTGCAAAATTGTAAATTTGTTTATAAGACGGAAAGGCACAATATACGTCGCACTTCTCCGTGTGAGCATTGACACCTGGACCGAGGCGCGACAGCTGGTGGTAGCGGTGAGATGGTCTGCGTGGCCTTCTTGCTCCTGTTTGGTGTGTATATCGGATTCTCTGATTTTTTCCAAGTTAACGCAAGGCATTTGTCTTCCTGGTAATGAAAGTTGGTTGTAAAAGTCTGTTCGAAATTGAGCTTTGCTTTCCACCAACGTACTCCTGAGAGGCTTGTGGTCATAAATAAGGCAGTCATGAACTGGGGCAAGCTGCGAATAACGGACCTAATCTTGATATGTGGGGAATTAGGTCTTGATTGTGAGACAATGAGAAAAAAGCAGCGTATTATGAAAACGATGAAAAACGACGAATTCAAATTCGTTTACAATATTCCAATCCTCAAGGATGGGAATATTGTAGAATGCTGGAAAGAAAGCGAGAAAAGAGAGAGAAAATGGAGGAAAGAAAATAATAAGCGATGGAGCAACGAAAAATAGAACGCAAGCGATTGGAAGTGAGGCTAGCGAAAGCAAGTGTCAACTTTTACAATGAGTGAGGGTAGCGTTCTCGTTCTGGTCAGTTTTGAGCGCTTTTGTGAGAAAAGCAAATTTATTCATTCTACCTGGCCATGGGAAGAGCGGTTGGATGGGTGGCTGCGCCTGGCCCTTCGGGGCTGGAACATTCTGGCAGTGTCTTCTTCCTGAAGCGCTTCTCCGTCGCGTAGCTGACCTCTTCCAGCTTCCGGGTATACCGTACCAGACTGTGCGATACCTGAATCCGTTGTCACACGCAGCCGTTAACTAGTTCGTCCTCCTGCTCGTGGAGTGCGCGTACCAAGTATGGCTGGCACGCTGCGCGGCCGCATACAACAGCACGGTTCCGGGCCTCCATGAAGTAACTGCAAAGGTACGGAAGGAGGTCTCATTCTACCTGATCCGGGCCGTCTTCGCGTAAGATGCTACTCACTCCTGTGCGGGCATCACGCGGCAGCCCCCCTTTTCTGTGTAGGGCCCTCACCTCGAACAAAAAAACTTCCCCAGTCCCCACATGGCCCTGAGGGAAGCCTGCCGGAGGTGTTGACTGGATGATGATGGGCTGATGAGTTATGTGTGACTCTGGGGCACGGCACTTCCGGGTGTCAATCCCCCTTCCCATCTGACAACGGCAGGTAAGTCACTGTCGCTTGCGGTGGGGGCTAGCCTGCCACCACATTTTTATCTGTTGTAGGCCGTCATTGCACACGCTACCCTTTCGGTGGTGGACGACAGCTGTTTCGACGCGCTTCTTTCTCTCCCTTTTCTTTCATTTCGAACCCAATACTACTTGCACTTTCAAGCCTTCACGTGACCCAGCCGCAGTTACGTCCTACCCACGTGACGCTGTGACGTCACAACCCACGTGACACACGGGCTGGCAGCAGCTGCCAACTTAGGTCTCTCGTTTCACATGGGACGGTTATGTCAGAATCAGCCTGCTAGGACCCTGGCATTCACGTTACCCCTATAGGCCACTAAGGCACGTTCATATGGGTTGGTTAAAGCGGGGCATTAGATGTGGGCTGAGGAAGAAGAAAAAGAGGAGAAGAACGTTCGGTCACCCACAGCTAATGCGTTCGCTCAATATTTGGTTCAGCAGCGTTGAATCCTTGTAATTTTTTTTCTAATCAGAAGAGTGTCACCTTCAAAGGTTACAGACTATGTCATTTAATAATCTAGCAACACTTCACGCCATTGAGCCCGAATCCTTTTCGGTGCAGTGCATATTTTGTGGCCAGAAGGCAAACTTATACCATATGGTATGGGCTTGCAAATACCAGCATTGATATAGTATATAAAAGCCAGTATTGATATATTAATATAATAACCCTTTCATGGATCAGTGCCTTGTCGTGGCGGAGGGGCTTGTGAAACTCGATGAAGTGAGCTCTGCTGTGTAGGGCCACCCAAGATAGGCATATCACGGCAGAGAGTTCTGACAAAATTTGATTCACTGGAGAAGGTAATGGCAACCCACTCCAGTATTTACAGCCAAGAAAACCGCATGAGTAGTCACGATAGCATTACTGATATGGCGCCGGAAGATGAGCCCCCAGGTTGGAAGGCGTCCCACATGTTACTGGGGGTGAACAAAGGGCGATTCCTTGTAGCTCCAGGACGAATGAAGCGGCTGGGCTAAAGCCAAAAGGACGCTCAGTTGTGGATGTGTCGGAAAGCGACCGGAAAGTCCGATGTTGCAAGGAGATATATCACATAGCAACGCGAAATGTAAGATCTATGACGCAAGGTAAACTGGAAGTCGTCAAGCGAGAAATGGACAGATTGAACATTTATATTTTGGGTATCAGCGAGCTCAAGTGTACCGGAATGGAAGAATTAAATTCCGGCGACCATTATGTCTTTTATTGTGGGCACGAATCCAGGAGAAGGAATGAGGTCTCTCTTATAGTAAACAGAAGAATGGGCAAAGCAGTGCTAGGGTACAACCCTTAAAACGACCGAATGATTTCACTTCGGATCCAAGGTCACCCTTCCAATATAACAGTTATCCAAGTCTATGCACCAACCACCGCTGCTGAGGAAGCTGACATTGAGAGATTTTATGCTGGCCTGCAATGCCTTTTAGACCGCACTCTATCATCAGACGTCCTTTTTATCATAGGAGACTGGAATGCTAAGGTGAGGAGGGAAGAAATATCCGGAATTACAGGCAAGTTCCGTCTTGGTGAATCAAATGAAGCTGGGCAGAGGCTAGTCGAGTTTTGTCAAGAAAACAACCTGACCATAGCGAATACTCATTTTCAAAAGCACAAGAGGCGCCTGTACACATGGACTTCACCGGACGGTCTGTAGAGGAATCAGATTGATTATATTCTTTGCCGGCAGAGAGGGAGAAGCGCTATACAAGTAGTAAAAACAAGGCCTGGAGCCGATTGTGGCACCGATCATCAGCTTCTTGTTGCCAAATTTAAGCTTCGATTAAAGAAAACGCAGAAAACTAGAAGACCTTTCAGGTATGATCTGGATCAATTTCCATCAGAATATGCTGTGGAAGTGAGGAATTGATTTCAACAATTAGATCTACAAGACAGAGAGCCTGAAGAGACGTGGACTGATGTTCGTGATATAATACAAGAAGTTGCTACTAAAGTAGTTCCAAAGCAAAAGAAATGCAAGAAAGCAAACTGGTTATCTGAAGAGGCTTTGCAAATAGCTGAGGAAAGGAGGTTGGCAAAAGTTATGGGGGAGAGAGAAAGATACAAGGTTCTCGATGCGGATTTTCAGAAAATAGCAAGGAGAAATAAGAATGCTTTCCTGAACATACAGTGCCAAGCAGTTGAGGACAACAGCCAATTGAGGAACATAAGAGCGCTGTATAGGACAATCAAAGATATCAAAGGAAGCTTCTGTGCTACGCTGGGCGTGATAAAGGACAAACGAGGCAGGCACCTCACTGAAGCCTCAGAGATAAAGAAGAGGTGGCAGGAATACACAGAAGAACTGTACAAGAAGGACTCGGATGTGAAAACCCAACATAAGACGGTTGTGATTACTGATCTCGAGCCGGGCATCCTGAAGAGTGAAGTTGAATGGGCCTTAGCCAGCCTTGCTAAGAAAAAAGCTAGCCGAATTGATGGCATTCCAGCTGAGTTGCTTCAAAACCTCAACCATGACGCTGTTAACGTTCTGTATACGTTATGTCAGCAAATTTGGACAACCCTGCAGTGGCCACGGGATTGGAGGAGGTTAGTTTACATTCCCATTCCAAAGAAAGGCAGTGCCAAAGATTGTTCCAACTACCGCACGATCGCGCTTATTTCACATGCTAGCAAGGTGATGTTGAAAATCCTCCAAGGTAGGCAGCAGTATACGGATCGGGAGCTTCCGGACGTGCAAGCTGGGTTTCGCGAGGACAGAGCAACTAGAGATCAGATTACCAACCTTCGCTGGATCGTGGAAAAAGCAAGAGAGTTCCAGAAACCCATCTACTTCTGCTTTATTGATTATGCGAAAGCGTTTGACTGCGTAGATCACTGCAGATTGTGGCAAGCTGTCCAAGAGATGGGCGTTCCAATTCACCTCATCTGTCTCCTCAGGAACCTGTATGAAGGGCAAGAGGCCACAGTCAGAACTGAGCATGGTCTTATTGATTGGTATTCGATTGAGAAAGGAGCGAGACAAGGCTGCATACTGTCGCCCTGCCTATTTAACCTATATGCTAAGTGCATCATGAGGAAGGCCGGTCTGGACGAGTCTTCAGCTGGATTGAAGATTGTTGGAAAACGTATCAACAACCTTAGATATGCGGATGATACCACTTTAATGGCAGAAAGTGAAGTGGAACTCAAGAGACCTCTGATGCGCGTACAAGAAGAGAGTGAGAAGTTTGGGATTAAACTGAACATTAAAAAGACAAAGATCATGGCGTCTTGCCCTATCAAGTCCTGGAGCATCAAGGGACAAGAACTGGAAACTGTGACAGATTTTCTCTTCTTGGGCTTCAAGATTACCCGGAAGGAGACTGCAGCCATGAAATTAGGAGACGCCTGCTTCTGGGAAAGAGAGCCATGGCTAGCTTTGACCGCCTAGTAAAGAGCAGACATTAGACTGCCATCCAAGAACCGTATAACTCGTGCTATGGTTTTCCCAGCTGTGATGTATGGATGCGAGAGTTGGACTGTGAAGAAGGCTGACCGTCGAAGAATTTACGCGTTTGAATTGTGTTGCTGGCGGAGACTCTTGAGAGTTCGTTGGACTGCCAGAAGATCAAATCTGTCGATATTGTCGACCATAAACCCTGACTGCTCATTGGAGGGTCAAATTCTAAAGTTAAAGCTCAGCTACTTTGGTCATCTGATGAGAAGAGAGGAGTCGCTGGAGAAATATTTCATGTTGGGAAAGGTTGAGGGTCGCCGAAGAAGGGGTAGGCAGCGAACGCGATGGTTAGATGGCATCCTCGAGGCGCTGCAGATGAAGTTATGTGATGTTAGGAAGATAGTGAGAGATCGGAAAGCGTGGCGTGATATGGTGCATAGGGTCACGAAGAGTCGGACACGACTAAACGACTGAACTGAACTGATGGGCTTGTCAACAAAATACCAGTATTGATATAATAAATCAGCCAACGTGGGAAGGCTGGGAGGCGGCCCTGTCCATCTCGGACGTCGAGGAACAACGAGCCCTCGTCGAAAGAGCACGGGCAGCGGCTTTTACCAACGGTGTCCCGGACTAGGGACCCGACCAGCCTTCCCTTAATCTAAGCCAATGTCAATGAATGTTTTCATCGTCATCATCTCTATTTTCTCTTCTGTTCGCACGAGGCAGCGGGGGAGGCTGCAGCTACAGAGCCAGCAGCAGGCCTGTGCATCTTCCTTTGATTTTTCTTTCAATCGCTACAACAACCTGACCGTGCACAGCTTCTCTTGGCAGGTTTACCTTGCGAGGCAGCCGACGTGCTTCCTCGGCTTAGTAAAGAGGAGGTGGACGACAACGTGAAAGCAAAGGCAACATTGTTTAAGAAGTACCGCCTCTCGGACGACGCCTGCACGGTTCAGGAAGGCGGGAAATGGCCTTCTGAGTTTTTTTTCCAGAGTTTACTTACAATTTCAAGGTAAAATTGATCGAATTAATCAAGGCCGCCGAGGTCTATGATGACAGTGACAAAGTTGTAGAAGAAATATGCCTGGAACAGTTTTACAACAGTCTGAATGAGGAAGTGCGGATGTGGGTGCAATACAGACAAGAAAAGAAAAGCTTGGAAGACGCCGCCCAGCTCTCAGAAGAGTTTTAGGTCAGTTGGACGGAGCAAGAGAAGAGAGGTTTCGTGCAGTCGCAGAGCACCACAGTGATTTCATGAAACGCACATTGCGGAATAGAACCGAGTACCTGCCACGAGTGCAGGGAAAGGAATAGCAAAGACCGCAAACACGGAGCAGCAAGAAACGATGTTGACGATGAAAAGAGGGAGAAGTACCGTGCTAAAGCTTTTTAAAAGAGGGAACCGAGAGTCTTTTTCCGCTGTGACGAACCCGGGCACGTCGCGAGCGGCAGTCGAACGGAGAAGGAAGTTCTTCCGCTCGGCGTCTCCTACGCGGAAAGCATGAGTCTGCTGGAGCTGTATACATGAGCAAAATGTCCGCAGTCGGGAAGCAGGGAAGCAGTGTCATGTTCTGAGCGACTCTGCCGCCACGGCAGATGTAGTGCACTCTGCACTTTTTTTACCTCAGGATTTCACCTGTGAGTGCGTATAGGTCAGACAGGTGGCGCAGGAAAACAGCGTTTGTCTGCCTGTCGCGCTGCACAATTGAGGGTCCGCTTGCTATATTGCGTACAGAGGCGGCTGTGCTAAAGCCCTCGGCTGTTCCGGTGACCCTGTCGAAGCAGTCGCCTTAGCTCTTTTCTAATCATTCAGAGTCTCAGCTGCACAATAGGGAACTGGGCTACGGGGACCGCTCCGTACACGCGCTTACGTGTTCTGAAGGCCGCAAAATCATGGACCAGATGAAACATTCAGTTGAAGATGAAAAGCATGCTTCGTTAGAAGGAAGGGCTCGCATAGACGCAGTGAAAGCTGAGAATGGGACGCCTTTCGCGTCTCCTAATGACTCTCACAAATAATGTGCAACCTCTCTATCGCCTTCATAATCGGCAGAGGCGGAAGTGCTGCGCAATTGTGAGTCAATGTGACCTGTTAAGCCAAGCTGCGCCTAAATGGCAACCAACGTACGCGATAACTGACCATCGCAAGTACACCAAACTTAGCGCCGTATTATTGTCGGTGAGCAACACTGGGCGCTCGCTACAAAAGAATGTAGCCTCGTCTACGTACAATATAGCTTGGTTCACTAGTCGTGTTTGTCCTAAAGCTGTAATCGCCACCGCTTTCACGAAAAGCTGGTGGCACGAGCCTTTCTTAATTGAAATTAATAGCAGCTGATCGATTCCGCTACTGCTCGTAGTAGCGGTATTTTGTCTACTTTAATTCTTTCCTGAATCCATGCAAAAATTCTCAGAAGCATTGCATTCCTAAATAATTCCGGGCCAATCGGATACAGAGTCAATCGCCATGCAGTTTTTAAACTAAAGTTTATTTTGGCTCACGTCAATGCAGCACTAGGAACTCGGATCCGGCCTATGTCCATGGAAGTCTATGGCGTCGGACGCTCATTAATTTGGACATGGAAGGGCTCACTCTGGTTTTTTCACAGGAGTATCGATCAAGCTGAGAAATGACCAGTGCTGCCAGCGATCACATAAATATGCCTCCATTAAACTTAATAGCATGTAACAGTTGCGCCCGCACGCACATTGCGCGCACTGTGGCATGTATGACGAAGATCAGCGGTCTGAAGTAAAGCTCAATCGCATAATTTTGGGAGCACTTTTTACATTGTGTCCTCCCGCGGCTGCAACTGGGCGCGCGCATCGAACACTGAACTGTGGCGTCACTCTCCTTTTATTTTTGATTTGGGGTGGTGTAAAGCTTCTCTAACACACACGCATATCTCGTTCGTATGTATACGTTTTTCTGCTTCCAGCTGGGCATGCGCCGTTTCACCGCAATGCTTCACAGTCGACTCTGTGGTGAAGCATCCTCAAAACACGACGGGGCCGTTTTAGGCAGAGGCATCGATAAGTCGCACGGTAGGGAGACTTTTACGATTTTGTAGCAATCCTTCATCGTTCCTGACAGGGTGCGCGAATCAAAACGCTTGATAAAACCGGATCAAACTCGTTTTTCCTTGGGTTCATATGAAATGCATGAAGCTGTCATGCAGGTGCTCATGAGATAAAATTACTGCAATGCAAACTGTTTTCAACAATTTTTGAGCCCGTTATGCGCTTAGCAACATTTAATGCAATCAGCCTGCTCCAAAGCGCTCTGAAATAGTCCATAAATTTCTCCAAACAAGCTCTGAAATCAAACTTTTGCTGTTCCGAGGCTGCTTCAAAATAAGACTGCTGCTCCCGTTCCCGCTCCAAAAAGCTAGTCTGCTTCTACTCCTGCAATCGGACGGCTTACCCGAGCTGACGAGGGTAGACAGGGATACAGTAGCGGCTAAACAGGCGGGCAATGACACTCTCTGAGTTTTGAGACGACCATGTCAGTGAAGGAACAGCGAGAAACAACATTGTTCTAAGCCACAGATCGTCAGCAGCCTCGCCGACTCTGACGACGATGGTTTCATCAGAGCGGCGAGGAGGGAACGCGGCCGGCCGAGGTCACGTATCCAATCCTAGGTGTATTTCCAATCGACGGGTTTCACCGATGGATGGCTGGATGTTAAGAGTGTCCCCTTTGAAACATGGTAGTGCTAGTCATCACAATTCTCAACCTTTCTTTTTTTATGCTTTTTAATATAAATGAGTCTTCAACTCGTTTGTCTAGGGTCGGCTTCTTTTCCATTAAATTATTCCAGTATCTGGTCTCTGTTTTTTTACCTGTCATTTCATCTTCTTTATTTCCCTGTGAATTCAGTCCACTAGAAGACACGGTTCGATGTTTTTGTTAGTCATAGTTTGGTGTTGCCCTCATGCCATTCTATAGACCTACCACCCCAACAAATAACATTTAAGAGGTGGGTATACGCGACACTGAACTAAAGTTTTTGATTGTTGGTTTTTGTCCTTAGATGAGTTGTCGAGATGTCCGCTCCTGCCATGCCAGTCATGCTCTTCAACCCTTATGCAAATAGTGTAATTTCCATCAAGACAGCTGGGCGCGGAGAGAACAATGTTCTTGTGAAAAGTGAAAGTGGGTCGTAATAGTAGTGTACCACAATACTGGACTCCAAAACCATGACTTGAGCCCTCTAAAAAATAAGGGGGGGGGGGGGGGGGGGGGTGAAGAAGCCTTTCTTGAACCTACGAGTGAGTTGTGTTAAGCATGGTTACGCATGGTTTGAAGGTTTGGACAAGGGTGGCGAAACCCATACTGCCATGAAAGCCAAAAGTAAAGAAAATCATAGAGCAGCATGCGGGCGGCCTTCGGGCTGCCGGCTGTGTCGTCCAGGCCTTCCTAGTCGCGACCTCATCTGTCCAAGCAACCAGCCGAAGTTGGACGTCGGACTCGGGCCTGGACAAAGCAGCCTCCCACTGCTGCGGACTGATGAGGTGCCAAGAATCAGGGGGCAAGTATGCCGAACATGAGTACAGGACATGAGAGTAATCGGCACGGGAGCTGTCACATAAGCGGCAAGACGGCGAGCACCTCCCGTGGTGGATGAGGGCAGGACCTGTTGGAATAAGATGCGGGCCTGAAGGTGGCACCACAAGTGCTAGTGATAATGGGAGACAGATTTGTGCGGAGAGGGGAAGGTGAGATGAGAGAGGCGATAGTGCAATATGATTTCGTGGACGTGAGGAGCGCGTCGCGCGTATTCATTCCTTGTTTGCTCAGTCGAATCTCGAGTAGTCGAATCTCGAGTAATCGAACTGGTCGCCTCGTTGCCAGGATCTACCTCGTGAGCGGTACCCAGCCAATTTGAATAGGACGAAAGGGGATGATGCCGGAAGGAAAGATACCGATGGTCGTGGGTACCACCCTTCCAACCACGTATTTGTAGGTCACAGGCTTCGAGTCACTGAAAATGTACCCGGCGGAGGTTTGCGTAATAGCAAGGACAGTAGCTGCCTCCTCGGCCTCGGACTGGTGCAGTCGGAAAGAACTGCAAGGGCGTGGGATGCGTAGCAATGCTACGGGGCGGCATCCATATAAGCCATGGATGGCTGCCGTCCGTAGTGACGCCAGAGCACGGAGGCTTGCGCTTTTCTGCGGGGGGTGGAGTTCGAGATGTATATATTTAGGCAGAGGATTAACGGTTTGGAGGGAGGAGACGAGGGAAGGAATGGACCATGATGGGAGAAGATAAATAAGGGGAGAGCTGAAGGGTGGAGAAAAGCGCGCTACCCGGACGGGTAGAGACGGAGGAGCTGACCTGTGCTACGGCCTTCTGTCAGCTCTGTAAAGGAGTTGTGTAGCCCCGTAGAGAGTAATCGAGCCTTCGAAAGTTGGTGTTGAAAGGGCTACGCCCGCCGCGCCTTGAGAGTAGCCGCGATAACCCCTATAACACCGTATTTTCAATCCGCGATTGTTTTTTTTTTTGTTTGTTTACCGGAAAACAAAAGGTGCAGTTTCTGTCACACTTCTCTGTGGACACCCGACCTGCGCCATAAGGAAAAGAAGAGAGGTGGGACTGAAAACGGAAAGAAGTGAAAAAGGTGACGTAGTGGAGGGCTTCAGAGTGATTTCGACAACCTGAGGATTTTAGCTTACATTGAATCGCACAGCATGCAGACGCCTCTCTGTTCCGCCCCCATCCAAACACAGCCCCCGGCGGTCATATTTTTTTTTTTTAAGATATGGGCAAAGGAAGGCACAGTATACTTTTTGGTGGACACCTCGGAATATGAAAACCTACACTTAAGTTAAAGGTCATAACGCCTTTTTTTAACGCCAAGCAGCCGGAGAGGTGACCCCACTGATACATGGCGTAGTGAAGCTTTCGCCTCATTGGGTGGCCATGTAATGTAGCTTTCGCCTCATTGGGTGGAGATAACGGAATGGTGAGCTCCTACTTTTGGGACACCATGGAATAGTGGACGCGTGCACTTCATCAGGTCAAGGTCACGCCACCTTTTTGAAGCCCATGAGACCGGACAGGTTGACCTTGGATAATGTATGGCATAGTGAAGCTTTCGCTTCCAAAAGTGCTAAGTTCGGGGCTGCATTTGTAAAGTTTATCATCTAAAAGCCTACATTTGCTGCTGAATCATCAAACTTTAAGGAATTCTAATGTGCACTTAACAATGACGCGGATAATGCAGCAAGTGACTGGCATGGAATACAAACCATGTATTGCACTGTCTTGCGGCCACAAAGAACTCAACAATTTGGTGATGGCAATAGCAACTTCCGTTACCATGTTACATGGGCGTGTCAAAAAACACAAATAGCGCCAATAAACACCACACCAACACCGGAGCAGTGGGAGGCTGCGCTGTCCTTCTCGATGCCTGATGACCAGCTCAAGCTGATTGACATTGACAGAGCGCGCAAGACGGCAAAGGTCACTCAGGCCCTGGACTGAGGATCCCACCCACACCAGGAGAATTCCCTTTCGCTAAATAAAGTTTTTCATTCATTCATTCCGTATTAGACTGCCATCGACAAATTTCAGGAGTGCACCTTATCAGCCATATAAGACTTTTGTCTTAAAGCATCACTTTCTGGGCGCAATGTAAAGCTTCCGGTTTCGAGTGATCGGTTCCATAATGTGATCACGTGGCTCATAACAGTGATAGTTTGAGAGTTTCGCCGCAAGAGGCGGCATCATTCGTGTTCGTTCAACTTTGAGAGCCCAACTGAATTTATAAATTCTTGTTTCTTGGATATTATAGTGCTCGATCTATACCATACGGGGCAAGGTCTTTCAATTTTCCATCATAATCCGCATTACATTTCGGTCAATTTTCAGTCCTTTTAAAAAAATAAGCTGGTGGTTTAACTTTGGTTAACCCTGGAGGAAAGCGAAAGCTTCATGAACATGGATGGCTACGCTCATTGTCAGGCTTAAACACATTGTGCGTTTCTCCAAACACAAAGCCCGTTCTTCATTGGTCTCTTCGGCATGCCGCCTTTTGCAAGACCTCATTCCAATGTGCTTTCTTCGCATTCTGACGCGCTACTGTAGCAGTATGTTTGTCCTCCATCTCGCGCAGTTGTAAGCTAGGCAGGAGCCCGGGGGCCCCTATACTTATACACGTATCACCCCTCTATCACCATCTACTTCCACATCACACTGATGTCAGCGCTACTGTAGCAGTATGTTGGTCCTCCATCTCGCACAGTTGTAAGCTTCTTGTTTTTTGTAAGAAGCTTCTTGTTTCTTTTCTAGTGAACGAAGAGCGGATGTCACGAAACACGAGGAAGAGAACAACGAAGTGCCGCTGCGCTACTCGAGCTCGCTTGTTTGTGCCTAGACGGACTGTGTTTCTGTGCTGTTCGCCGTGCTGCTTACAGAAGACTATATTCCGTTGAACCTTCAGTAAAACCCATTTCACTTTGTGGAGGTGAGGATTTCTGTCCGCCCTGGAGCTTCGCAGCCGCACACTACCGACAACAGCCATGACCGATGCTACCACTCCTAGTCCAACCGCCTCCTCGTCCCCAGTCTTCTGCGCTGGAGCTTTGCGCCAACGGGACCCTCCTATCTTCAGCGGAACCGGCGACCACGACGTGGAAGATTGGCTGTCCTCATATGAGCGGGTCAGTACGCATAACAAATGGGACGACGGTCTCAAATTAAATAACGTGATATTCTACCTAACGGACATTGCCAACCTGTGGTTCAGCAAACACGAGGCCGATATCTCCTCGTGGTCTGCTTTCAAGGCCACTTTTTCCGATATCTTCGGCAGGCCTGCAGTGCGCAAGCTGCGCGCTGAGCAACGCTTGCGCGGCCGTGCACAACTACCCGGCGAAAATTTTACAAGTTATGTTGAAGATGTTGTAGACCTGTGCAAGCGCGTGGACGCTTCAATGACAGAACATGCCAAGATTGGTCATATTTTACAAGGAATCGACGATGACGCGTGCCAGATGCTTCTGGCCAGAAACCCAGCAACCGTGGTCGACGTAATCAATGCTTGCCAAAACTTTGAGGAATTACGCAAGTGCCGTCAAATCACTCGTTCTTCGCTCTCACACCAGGAGCCTCATGCAGCTTTAACAGCTGACGCAGAACAGTCCCCCTTGCTGCAACAAATCAACCAGTTCGTTCGAGAAGAAGTTGCCCGTCAACTGTCCCTCGTTCCCCATCGTCCTGACGCTTCCTCTCCTTTGGTGCCAAAGTTACAGCAAATCATCCGCGAACAAGTCGCAGAAGCACTTCCCACGCTTCCCGAAGCTCCTGCTGTCGCTCCCTTGACATACGTCGGAGCACCAGTACAATATAGCCAAGCTTCTGTCCCAGCCCCTTTGACCTACGCGGCAGTGGCTGCGCGGCCTCCGCCTGAGCCGTTACCTCCCATGCAGCCTGTCCTACGCCATGCACCGCTTCCTCAAACGGCTCTGCTTCATCCTGCGACTCCGCGCTATTACAACCCGTGGCGCACTTCGGACAATCGCCCAATTTGTTACTACTGTGGTTGCCCTGGACTCGTGGCTCGTCGGTGCCGTCGCCGCATGGCTACGCGTCTCGAGCCAGCGTCTTCGGAGTACTCCCCACCACTGCTTCGTTCTGCTCCGTCTTCGCCTGCATACGCCGCCGAACAGCGTTCGTATACGACCCATCGTTCTCCTTCTCCACGTCGCAGGTCACTGTCACCAATGAGCCGGCCACCACCCCCTGCTGATGAGGGAAACTAAGTTCCGCGGTTCATGAGGCGAGAACTGCGTGCTCTGCGAAAAGCTCAAGGCCTCATATTTTGCCCACGAACGTTATAGTAATCTCTATCGATGGTCTGTCTGTATATGCGCTGGTCGATACAGGTGCTGCAGTGTCTGTGATTCATGGGCGACTTTGTCGACGATTACGAAACGTTACAACGCCATTTAACGGTTTGTCGCTCCGCACTGCCAGCGAAGAGAGGATTGCACCTTTAGCAGCATGTACAGCGCGTGTCGTCATTGAAGGTCTTTTATACAGTGTCGAGTTCGTAGTTTTGTCGTCTTGTTCTCACGATGTGATCCTTGGATGGGACTTCTTGTCTAAAAATAACGCCGAGATCGATTGCGCCCGAGCTGAAGTGGAATTTTCTGCACTGTGCGACGTACTGCACGACGACAACCATTCAGTGTATCCTCAAAAGCTCACCATCACTGAAGATGTCGACGTAGCTCCAGAGGCTTGTGCCCTTGTGCCTCTTTCGTGTCCTGCCGTGTCAGCCGTTAGTGTTCTATTTACGCCGTCTGCATCCTTCATCCACCGCAAGCACCTGCCGCTGCCGTATGCTGTTCTCAATTCACGGTGGCTTCACGGAGCTACTCCTCCACAATCCGTCTCCGCGCCCGATTACTTTGCTACGTGGGGAATCTCCCGGTTCTATTGAACCAGCCCACCTTCTCTCTGACCTGGATGCCTCCGAGACCAACCATGGTAACTACATCGATGTTCTGCAGTCCGATCCGACTCCTGATTCGTTGCCAGACGACTTCTTCCGAACCGCCATCGATGACGCCCTTCCTTCCACCTACCGGACGCAGCTTGTGGTCCTTTTACAGACGTTTCACTCCGCGTTCGACGCCACCCACACACCTCTCGGCCGCACTTCCACAGTCGCGCATCACATTCAGACCGGCTCTAACACGCCTTTTCGACAGCGCCCCTATCGTGTGTCAGCGGCAGAGCGTCGCGTGATAAATGAGCAAGTTGAGGACATGCTACAACGTGGTGTGATCCGTCCATCTCAAAGCCCCTGGTCTTCACCAGTGGTGCTAGTAAAGAAGAAAGATGGTTCGTTTCGCTTTTGTATCGATTACCGACGCCTCAACAAAATTACCCACAAGGACATTACCCCCTTCCGCGTATAGACGATTCTCTTGATTGCCTCCAAGGTGCCGAGTACTTTTCGTCCCTTGATTTACGTTCCGGTTACTGCAAGTACCAATGGCCACCTGTGACAGAGAGAAGACCGCATTTGTGGCGCCGGATGGCCTTTATGAATTTAATGTGATGCCCTTCGGTCTGTACAATGCGCCCGCCACATTCGCGAGAATGATGGATAACATCTTGCGAAGTTCAAGTAGCACATCTGCCTCTGCTACTTGGACGACATTGTTGTCTTTTCCACTGACTTCGCTAAGCACCTAGAGCGCTTGCGGCAAGTTTTAATTTGTCTTACTGACGCTGGCCTACAACTGAATCTTAAGAAGTGTCACTTCGGTGCCCAGCCGTTGACAATTTTGGGTCACATCATCGCTAAGGAAGGTGTTCGTCCTAATCCGGCCAAGCTGCGCGCAGTCGCAGAGTTTCCTAAACCGGTCTCACTCAAGCAACTTCGAAGCTTCATAGGTCTGCGCTTGTATTTTCGGCGCTTCGTACGGAACTTTGCTTCTATATTGCACCCCTGAAGAAGCTACTCGGGGGAAACAGTGAGTTAAGTGACTGGTCGGCCGATTGCGACGAAGCGTTCACCGCATTGCGCCATCTTTTGACATCGCCACCAATCCTTCGCCACTACGACCCGACAGCACCCACCGAGGTCCACACTGATGCGAGTGGCGTTGGCCTCGGAGCTGTCTTGGCTCAACGGAAAAACGGCTTTCACGAATACGTCGTCGCCTACGCGAGTCGTGTTCTCTCTAAAGCTGAATGCAGCTACTCAGTTACAGAAAAGGAGTGTTTGGCAATTGTGTGGGCACTAACGAAATTCAGACCCTACCTGTGCGGTCGCCAGTTTGACGTCGTCACTGACCACCACGCGTTATGTTGGCTGTCCTCTCTTAAAGACCCGTCTGGCCGCCTCGCACGATGGGCCCTCCGCCTTCAGGAATTTTACATTCGCGTTGTATATTGTTCTGGCCGTAAACACATGGACGCCGATGCTCTGTCTCGTTCTCCCCTATCCAGCGAACCTGCTTGCTCCACGGCGGCTGATCCCGTCCTCTCGTCTCTAACCATCGCTGATATGCCTGCGGAGCAGCGAAAAGACCCGTGGCTCGCATCTCTTATCGACATCGTGTCCACTTATGCCAACGCAACGCTGCGCCTTCTCGGACTTTACGCCGTCAAGCACCACACTTTGCCCTACGAGACGGTCTTCTCTACCGCCGCAATTATATGACTGATGGTCGACGGTGGCTTCTCGTCATTCCCCGCCATTTACGACATGAAATTTGCGCCTCTTTCCATGCCGACCCTCAGTGTGCCCATCCTGGTGTAGTCAAGACGTTTCAAAGAATTTCTCAACTCTACTATTGGCGCGGCATGTACGGTTATATTCGCAAAGACGTCCGCTCCTGCATCGCCTGTCAGCGCCGCAAGCCATCTACACCTCGTGCTTCTGGCCCCTTACAACCCCTTCCATGCCCGGCCCGTCCTTTTGATCGCGTTGGCGTTGATCTTTACGGGCCACTTCCCTGCACGGTCTCTGGAAACCGCTTGGTTATCGTTGGCATCGACCACCTCACCCGATATGTGGAGACCGCTGTCCTACCTGCCGCTACTGCCCGTGAGGTTGCCCTGTTCTTGCTTCATCATTTTATTCTTCGCCGCAGCGCGCCGCGTGAGCTGCTTAGTGACAGAGGCCGAGTCTTCCTTTCCAATGTCGTTGAAGCTCTACTGGCCGAATGTCGCATCATACATCGGACCACCACAGCATATCACCCTCAAACTAACGGGCTGACTGAGCGCTTCAATCGTACTCTCGGAAGTATGCTCACTATGTACGTTGCCGCCGATCAGACTAACTGGGACGCTGTTCTTCCGTTCGTGACGTACGCTTACAACACCGCCACGCAATCAACCACCGAATTTAGCCCTTTCTTCCTCCTTTATGGGCGTGAGGCTTTGTCCACAATGGACACTATATTACCCTATTGTCCCGACTTCTCCGAGTGGACTCCACTTTCTGACGCTCCAAAGCATGCGGAGGTATGCCGCCAGCTGGCCGGCAGTTTAACATCGGAATCTCAAGGCCGCCAAAAGCATCGTCACGACAAAGATCAGACGCCACATGTCTTCCCTACAGGGTCCCTCGTTTGGCTCTGGGTTCCTGGCACGCCACCGGGATTGTCATCGAAATTTCGAACTTAATACCAAGGCCCCTACCGCATCGTTCACCAAACTTCCCCTGTAAATTATATCGTAGAGCCACTCACTCCCTCTTCGGACATGCGTCATCGCGGCCGCGAAACTGTGCACGTGAGCCGCCTCAAAACATACTACGACCCGCTCGTCTTGCCCTCGCCATAGGTCGCCGGGGTGGCTCCTCTTCGCTCCCGGGGAAATTGTAGTGAACGAAGAGCGGATGTCACGAAACACGAGGAAGAGAACAACGAAGTGCCGCTGCGCTGCTCGAGCTCGCTTGTTTGTGCCTAGACGGACTGTGTTCCTGTGCTGTTCGCCGTGCAGCTTACAGAAGACTATATTCCGTTGAACCCTCAGTAAAACCCATTTCACTTTGAAAAACTTCGTTTACAACCCCTAATGGTTGCATTCTTTGCAGAGATACAACCGTAACCCCTTTCAGGTCGTTCAGCTGTGTGATATAAGCCCAACGCACCATCACCTGACCAGCGCAAACCTACAGTACCGACACTACGTCTGATATTGCCTTCGATGTGCAAGCTAATTTAAACGCCATAGCAGCTTTACCTGCCAATCCTCCTTTTAATCCTGTCCACCTAACGACTTACACTTAAGAAGCCTTAAAGCATGTAAAGAAACTGCACAGATACCTTCGGGTTGCCCAGGCCATACGCGCTGCTTGTCACTACTAGTTACCCAGTGTCTATAGGCACTGTGCCTAGGTAGCTAGTAACTAACACAGAGATCCTTACCATCGCATGTAATTCTGTTTATCGCGCAACAGACATGCCACAAACCTCCTTGCCTCTTTGCCACCAGGTCCACTTGTGGCGCATTTGGCATCTTCAGCATTCCTCAGACAGCATACACGTGCTCTCATTACCCTGTGTGCCATAATACATTTTGGGCGAGTTGGTTACATACATTCATTATTACAGCGCAAAGATGGCACGGAACAAGAGGAGGACACAACAGCGCTGACTGTCAACTAAATTTTGTTCCAGACCATAGGGTTTTTATACCTCCTGGCGATCAGAAACGGAAAAAAACAGGAACACATGCAAGAATAGCAACAGGAATGTGCAAGGGTACAAGAATGAAGATTAGCCGACACGTATCAGATTTCACATTCTAGATACTTGGGCTCTTTCTGGGACAATGCCACTGATGGTGCGCTTATGCAATCGTCCTGCAATCTTATAATCATACAAGCTTCTATAATCTCTCTTGTTAATGCGTCTCGGTGTTTCCCTATGACACTGCATTGCCTGTACATAGGTTCACATTGATCGTCACTATCACCTTCTGCGCAGCAGTCCCTGCAATGTTTGGCTACGTGGCCAGAAGTAGCAACACGTGCGACATTATCACTGTGCTCTTTTAGCCTTTTGTTGAGACAGCGGCCAGTCTGCCCGATGTACTTTTTCCCACAGGACATGGGCAGAGAATACACCACACCTTCTTGACACGGGACAAAATGATCCCCATGTTTAACTTTGCACCTGCGCGGCTCAAAAGTCGTGCAATTAACTTTTTTGCACATCCTGGAAAGTTTTTCCGGCGCTCCAAATACTACATCAACCCCCGCCCGACTTCCAATTTTTCGGAGGTTGTGCGACACCTGATGGAGGTAAGGCAAACCAAAAACCTTCCTTCTTTCCCTTTGCCTAACCGGTTCACTAGTGTGGCGAGGTCTCAGGTTTTTCAGCTGCTTTTCTGCCACCGACACTAGCACATCGGACGGATAACCAGCCATAGTAAGGCGATCAACTTGTTTCGCAAAGCTTTGTCCCATACTATGCTCGCAACACTTCTTTAAAACATTATTAAAAACAGAATGAATAATGGCCCTTTTTACAAGTTTAGAATGAGCTGATGCGTAAGGCAAGATGGGTTTTTTAGTTCGAGGCTCGTACGACCAACACACATGGGAGGAAGTGAAATGAAGGGCGAGATCTAAGAACCTGATAATGTCATTAAGTGGGGTTTAATGTGTTATAACCAATGGTTCAAGACACTCTGTGAACACTGAATGAATCTTTAGGAACTGCTGCTCAAAGCTGAGGTTGTCGTACTGTACAAACACAAAGTAATCGTCAACAAATCTAAAAATGCGGCACACACCAAACCCTTCCAAACGATCTTGCAGTGTTTTGTCACGCACGGCCAAAAACACATCGCTCAAAATCGGGGCTAGGCACGAACCAATACATATCCCGTCTTTCTGAATGTACATATCCCCATTCCATTCTACAAAAGTCGAACTAAGATAAAATGATAACCATTCTAGGAAGGCATCCGCAGCAATTCCGCACTCGTTTTGGAAAGCTATGACACCATGCTTTTCAATGCGGTTATTCACAACTGACAGTATCTCCGCCTGGGGAATTGTGTAATTGTGTTGATTTAACTAGAGATGTGTACGTGTCGAAAGCAATGGACAGCGTCCTTGCAGTGTTTGACAAGCGCGATGATGTAAAAATGTCGAAAATTAAGAGTCAAGCAAAAAAGCTAACAGACAAGTTCAATATAAACAAGTTGTCGAGTATGATTCAAAACTGTCACAAGAGCAACCTTGAAATTTTCTTCTCTGCAAAGACCCATAAACCCAACTGGCCGTTTCGTGCAATAGTTTCAGAAGTAGGGACATGGCAGAAGCAGGTCGCAAAATACTTGCAACAGAAACTCAACGTTTTAACTATCGATGGCCCTTTTAGAATAAAAAATTCTGACGAAGTAATCACCTTCATAAAAGGATGGGATCAAGATAAAAAACTGCAGGGATTTTCACTCGACGTAAAATACTTGTATTACACAATTCCCTAGGCGGAGATACTGGCAGCTGTGAATAACCACATTGAAAAGCATGGTGTCATAGCTTTCCAAAACGAGTGCGGAATTGCTGCGGATGCCTTCTTAGAATTGTTATCATTTTATCTTAGTTCGATTTTTGTAGAATGGAATGGGGATATGTACATTCAGAAAGACGGGATATGTATTGGTTCGTGCCTAGCCCCGATTCTGAGCGATATGTTTTTGGCATTGCATGACAAAACACTGCAAGATCGTTTGGAAGGGTTTGGTGTGTGCCGCATTTTTAGATTTGTTGACGATTACTTTGTGTTTGTACAGTACGACAACCTCAGCTTTGAGCAGCAGTTCCTAAAGATTCATTCAGTGTTCACAAAGTGTATTGAACCATTGGTTATAACAGATTAAACCCCACTTAATGACACTATCAGGTTCTTAGATCTCGCCCTTCATTTCACTTCCTCCCATGTGTGTTGGTCGTACGAGCCTCGAACTAAAAAACCCATCTTGCCTTACGCATCAGCTCATTCTAAACTTGTAAAAAGGGCCATTATTCATTCTGTTTTTAATAATGTTTTAAAGAAGTGTTGCGAGCATGGTATGGGACAAAGCTTTGCGAAACAAGTTGATCGCCTTACTATGGCTGGTTATCCGTCCGATGTGCTAGTGTCGGTGGCAGAAAAGCAGCTGAAAAACCTGAGACCTCGCCACACTAGTGAACCGGTTAGGCAAAGGGAAAGAAGGAAGGTTTTTGGTTTGCCTTACCTCCATCAGGTGTCGCACTACCTCCGAAAAATTGGAAGTCGGGCGGGGGTTGATGTAGTATTTGGAGCGCCGGAAAAACTTTCCAGGATGTGCAAAAAAGTTAATTGCACGACTATTGAGCCGCGCAGGTGCAAAGTTAAACATGGGGATCATTTTGTCCCGTGTCAAGAAGGTGTGGTGTATTCTCTGCCCATGTCCTGTGGGAAAAAGTACATCGGGCAGACTGGCCGCTGTCTCAACAAAAGGCTAAAAGAGCACAGTGATAATGTCGCACGTGTTGCTACTTCTGGCCACGTAGCCAAACATTGCAGGGACTGCTGCGCAGAAGATGATAGTGACGATCAATGTGAACCTATGTACAGGCAATGCAGTGTCATAGGGAAACACCGAGACGCATTAACAAGAGAGATTATAGAAGCTTGTATGATTATAAGATTGCAGGACGATTGCATAAGCGCACCATCAGTGGCATTGTCCCAGAAAGAGCCCAAGTATCTAGAATGTGAAATCTGATACGTGTCGGCTAATCTTCATTCTTGTACCCTTGCACATTCCTGTTGCTATTCTTGCATGTGTTCCTGTTTTTTTCCGTTTCTGATCGCCAGGAGGTATAAAAACCCTACTGGTCTCGAACAAAATTTAGTTGACAGTCAGCGCTGTTGTGTCCTCCTCTTGTTCCGTGCCGTCTTTGCGCTGTAATAATGAATGAACCCTGTGTGCGCGCACCTTCCCCCAGTCTATCCCGGGTGAAGGAGGTCTCTCTAAGGCGACTGAGAGTCGGAGTGACCCCTACACATGCAGTTCTGCACCAGTGGTGAAGTGAGAGGATACCAGGGCCGGACAAATGCCCTCACTGCGAAGCACCCGCTCTCGACACCACTATGCGCCTTCTCTTATGGACATGCCCAGGAACTTCGCTTGTGCCCGATACTGTTCTTCGAAAGGCAAGACTTTCATCCATCGATGAGTCCTATTTCCATGTATGGTGGTGAACTAAAAACATTTATGATCGAATTTTGTAAATGTTTGCACATAACTGAACTGCGCGGATTTTTGTACCGCTTCATAACGTTGCCTTTAGTAGCACCTTTTATGCCCTGTGGCAAACATAGCCTCTTAAATAAACAAATAAACTTCAGTACCGCAGCCTATAAAAATCACGCGCATACTTCTGGCAGGCAGTAGTTGTCAGGTGACAAGATCCCGGACCAACAGCCTCCACTGAAAAAAAGGTTACAAGCGTGCCACTGGACGGGGTAATTGGCAGGTAACATGTTAACACCGTCACTTTATCAGTCCTTTTTCCCTCACGGAAGTCTCCAGAAGTGTGATTGACCGACCGGTTATGACGTTACGAAACCAGATGGCATTGTCGGGCTGGAAGGAACTACCAACCCAGGCATTTCGTCTCATACTGAAGGGTGAGATGGGAACCAAACACATGAGATCATTGGGACTTCGTATGATGCCTTGACGCGGGCATGCATGAGGGCTTATGGCTCTTATTATGCCATTGGGTTTAAAGCATTCACTAGAAAGAAATATCCACACTACGTAAGGGATATTTATGCATCCTAAGGTACCTAAAATGCATGACATGTCTTTACATAGGTGATCACATAATCGTGTATCAAGTTATACAGGAGTATAATGCTTTCACGTATGCTGCATGGGTCTCATCGATAGCCTGTGACTTTTTTTTGACCAGCGAAGTAAAGAGGTCCGCTAATTCAGTTAATTTATAGCCATGTGGTGCATCACTGCCCAGTGACAGAAGTGTTGTGCTTTGCAGCGTTTCTGCTTCCCGAGTTAAATTTTCCCAGCAAGTCATTAGGACCGCTGAATCACATCCCATGGTTGTGTTTACTTCTGTCTCCTTACTGCTGAGAATGTGTTCAGAATACGAAGGGAAAGGCATAAAAAATTTGAATGCAGAAACAAAATTTCAACTGACAGGCCCTCACATAATTACGTAATTGCATGTAATAGGTTTTTATTTTTCATAAGAACAAGAACACCGAGAAAATAAGACATACTTTGATAAAAATAATAACGCACCACTTTCAAGTACATATACAGGGGGATTCGGTTAGAGAAATATTTATGCAGGACGCACCTGTTCGTCCTATACGTAGCGTTTCCGTATAAGCCGATACAGAAGACTATTTTAAAACATACTTTTCCGGAACGTTGGAAATCACAAACTACCTGAAGTTGGGGAAGGGGGGGGGGGTTCGAAGTGCCAGGATCGTTTTTTGTCATGATTGTTTCTTCCTTCTATTTGTTGTGTGCTCGCACAACTGGTAGTCGAGACAAGTGACGTCATTCGTCAACTACGGCATCGAAAGTGCAGCGGACCAATTAGTGACAAGAAAGCAAAAATGTAGAAACAAGTACATATACAGGGGGATTCGGTTAGAGAAATATTTATGCAGGACGCACCTGTTCGTCCTATACGTAGCGTTTCCGTATAAGCCGATACAGAAGACCATTTTAAAACATACTTTTCCGGAAGAGTTAAAAGATATAGTAGCCCCATCTACATGAACATGTCAGCGCCATATTGTGCTATAATTTTCGGAGAATACAACGAAAACATTCAGCGCCTCAGTAGTGGGCAACAATGTTGCAGATGGTTATTGGCACGCATGCCTGTATGCTAGCACGCACCTGAGTATCTGCGTGCGCGCGTGTGTGTGTGTGTGTGTGTGTGTGTGTGTGTGTGTGTGTGTGTGTGTGTGTGTGTGTGTGTGTGTGTGTGTGTGTGTGTGTGTGTGTGTGTGTGTGTGTGTGTGTGTGTGTGTGTGTGTGTGTGTGTGTGTGTGTGTGTGTGTGTGTGTGTGTGTGTGTGTGTGTGTGTGTGTGTGTGTGTGTGTGTGTGTGTGTGTGTGTGTGTGTGTGTGTGTGTGTGTGTGTGTGTGTGTGTGTGTGTGTGTGTGTGTGTGTGTGTGTGTGTGTGTGTGTGTGTGTGTGTGTGTGTGTGTGTGTGTGTGTGTGTGTGTGTGTGTGTTTTGGAGGTGGAGGATGGAGGCAGAGTTACATCAACAAAATACGCACAGAATAGTTGGAAGCATCTGCCGACAAAAGTGAAAAACGTACACACTAATTAGTGCAAAAACTACGAGTAGTATCTTGCTAAACAGGTACATTTTTTGTTTCCTTTCCTTCTCCCCCGATTATACCATTCCTAACAATCCTAGCTCTTCACTGTGCCAAGGATCTGGCAGTGTTCTAACATGTATTTTCGTTCACTAGAAGTCTCAAAAGAGAAACGGTTCTCTTCCTGCATCCTGCAAGTTGTAACGTCAGACTCTAGTTAGGCATAAGGACTGCGTGAGTGATTATTACTGTAGCTCCAGCGAAAGAATGCGACGTACGTGCAGAGATTATGACGCAAATATAGCGATTGTTGCAGTACCCTGCTGCAGCTATACTTGCCGTGTGCTTATCGGAGTGCGTAGCAGTAACCGTCTTCTGTCCGTTTGATAAAACACGACACCACAACCAAAATCGTACATAAACGTCCTCTCACTGCACAACATGTCTATCTCGTTATAAGCGCTCTAACGCTCAGCAAGAGGCCTTTTTTTCACCCTGCTAATTCTCAGAGCCATGATAAAAGTTGGCACCGTAACACAGGTACGTGACAGCAAGAGAAATGACCCTCATGTGAACACTCGACTTCCCAAGCACTTCTTTACATACTGTTCAGAACATCCCACGAAGTTATGCATATGCTTTTACGTTAGCGCGGGCCTTCCCATCTATAGTCGATACGTACTTTCAGTATACTTTCCATTTCTCTTCCGCTCACACTGGCGCTTTGCGTTTAAGCCTTTGTATCTGGTCGTTAAGTGGTTTAGTGGCGACCTCTAGCGGCCCTTGCGGTAGCGGCGGCTACGGCTTCAATGAGCGCTGCACGGAAGCCAGCTTTCTCCAGAGCCCACAGTCCTTCGCAGGTGGTCCCGGCCGGAGAGCTCACGTCATCCTTTAGTGAACCAGGATGCCGACCCGTTGACAGCACCATCTTGGCCGCACCCTGCAACCACGAAGATGTATCGACCCATTCGACTGCTAACTTCAAAGGCGAATTGTGGAGGGAAAATCATTCGCTAAAGTGCGGCGTCACTCAAGCGAACAGGGGCTTTCAGGATAAGCTGAAAATATCTCTTCCTGAGCCTACTGCACTTATTTGGCCGTGCTTTTGCCACCTATTTCGACGCCGGTGTGCACTGGTACAGCTGCAATTTCCAAGCTTGTATCAACGAACAACTGGCCACACAGTTATGCTAAGTCGAGCCATCGACGTGGCAAAGTGTCAGCACTTCAAGGCAAGACACAGGCATCCTTTCTAAAAAGCTGTTCCATTTTTTTTTTCGCGGTCGTTCTGTTCTCGGCCATATTTCAGTGAGGTCTGAGCAGTTTTCATTCTGTGTCATTCGCAACACATTTCGTACGCAACGTGTAACTCAGCCCAGAAAATTAGATCAATCTCCACTGACTCCTCTCAGCCGCTTTACCAAACCCTCCTATCCTCATCTTATCTTTTTATAAAAGTTTATTAGCAGCCGTCATGATTTTGAGCCAGCAAACGTGGGACTCCGCATCTATGTTTTGAATCAAATTGTGATTAAATTGTGTTTTCGACTAATTTGTTCCCTCTGTTATTGTCCATAGCCGCAGCCACCTTCGCTTGTTACTGTGCTAGTCGTCAGGTCACCAATGACATTTTAGTTTCTATTATGCTCACCATAACGGTGTTCGCAGCTAATCTGTACGACAGGTCTCTTGGCATGCCTTGCCTGACTGCACCATCAGCCAGGGCTTCAATGAGGACGAAGATCTGCAACAAAAAGTAAACGGCGTTTTCGTTTCTCAAGCGCCACAAAATCAGAAGATACTCTCGGCATCTTATAACGTATAACCTCTTAAGGCTACTCGACAATAGCTAATATCCACGCTGTGAACCAGACGATATAAAAATGCTCAGAATATAATCAACCCCTACGATAGATTTTATACATTAATAGAAAGCATTTGACTCAATAGAAATAACAGCATTCGTACAGGCATTGCGGTATCAGGATATGAATGGGCCATATTGCCGTGAACCTTAGAAATCGTTGTTATTTTCAACAGCCTTCAGCATGGCCACCAGCATTCGGGCTTTTCACTGTGATTTGCGCTTTTTCTTCATGCTCGGTATGGCGAAACGCTCCGTCATCACTTTCTTTATAACAAGAGATGCGCCGAGAGTAGGCTAGAATTATTGCAAGCAAGCATAATTGTTTCCATATTGTTCCCAAGTTTTCCAGGATCTCTTGGCTGGTTTATCAAGATGTTTCTATGCCGACTTTAAATTCAGCACTGCCGAATTGAATTACGTGCATTGCCTTGCTAAGACAGCTAGGGCGAAATTGCAAAGGGTGATTAATGACCTACTTAACCAAAACAGAATGGTCGGCCTAAAATCTAGTGTACAGAAGGCTGCAGTAAAGTTCAATTGCCTAGGAAGGGAACATCAGTTTACGAGCGATGCATAACGAGGCTCTGGGAGCGATAAGAGAATACGTGTGCTTAGGGCAGGGACTGACCGCAGGTCCGGACCACGACAGTGAAATACTAGGAGAATAAGACTGGGATGGAGCGCATTTGGCAAGCACTCGCAGATAATGACTAGCACTTTACCAGTATCGCTCAAGAGGAAAGTGTACAACAGTTGCATCTTACCTGTACTCACCTATGGGGCTGAAACGTGAAGGCTAACGAAAAGGGTTCTACTTAAGTTGAGGACCACGCAAAGGGCTATGGAACGAAAAATTGTAGGGCTAATGTTACGAGATAGGAAGCGTGCGGAGTGGGTCAGAGAAATAATTCGAGTTAGTGACATTCTAGTGGAAATCAAGCAGAAGAAATGGGCATGGACGGGGCATGTAGTGCGTAGAAAGGACGACCGATGGTCGTTTAAGGTAACAAATTGAATTCCAAGGGAAGGAAAGCGTAGCAGGGGGCGGCAAAAAGTTAGGTGGACGGATGAGGTTTAGAAGTTCGCAGGGGTAAAGTGGATGCAGCTAGCTCAGGGCTGGGTTAATTGGAGAAGTATGGGAGAGGCCTTCGCCCTGCAGTGGGCACATCCCGGCTGATGATGATTATGATGATGATGATGATTATGGTGGCTATTATTATGATGATACATAAGGCTCCTTACTGATAGATGCTATTACCACCACCAGACGCAAAGCGATCGAATGGCGCATACTCACATATGCCGGCCCACTGCCGCTAAGTCCGGTAGCGGCGTCCATGAGCGACTCTGGCACCTCCTCGCAGTGGCCCACGCTGGCCAGCAGCCTGGACACGAGGCTGGCGTCGTCCGCGGTGGCAGCGCTGCCGCGCGCGAACACGCTGGCCCCCTGACGCACCAGGCACGGTGTGTTGGGCATCACTCGGATCACGCGCGTACCGGAAGGAAGCCTCTGCGCAGAATTTGTGGGGGTCTGTGTGAGTGGGAGGACAGTGTGTGCGAAAATTTCAGATCGTAGAGAATCGTCGTCGATCGGCACTAAAGACGTGAAGAAGCTCTCCGACGTATGCTCTCCGTCCTTGCAGCTGAGATGATAGCTAGGAATGCGAGGCGATGGTTATGATCTCAGATCTCTGCAAGCTGTCCCCACGCATCTGTTAGCTCGGATTCACTAAGTGATGTAAGGTGGAATTTAACTACCGGCGACACCAATTAAGTCGAAGTCTCTGTTGGAGCAGCTTCTTTTCCTAACGGTGGAAGGGTGTTGCCAAAGGAAGCGCTGGGCGGGCAACGCGCGATACCTGAGAAAACCTGTCCCACCAGGCCATTGATGAGCTGACGTCAGCGCTCACGATCACACGCAAGCAAGCAAGACGATTGTGGTAATGCAAGCTCTGAAAACTAAATTATGACCACATGCTCACATATCCACTGGTAAAAATAGCAAGGTAAAAATGGGCCTACCTAATTTTTGCAAGAACAATGAGGCCATCAAAAAAAGAAAATAAGAAATGACTGCCCCTGTTCCTGTTTATTCGCATGCAGCAAAGCGCTTCCGTATTAAAGCCTTTTTATGCACGAAGAAGTTCAAGGTACAATTACAAAGTTATCTTTAAACACTGAAACCGCTCTTCCATCAATTGCAGACCGTGTAGACCTAATATTTATTTGAGCCTAACAGTGGCCTTGCAAAATTGCAGAACTGCAGCCGTGGTTTTACTGTGTATAATTGGTCCCTCTGGAACCAATTATAAATCAGTATTTTTAGGGTCCTTTGGATCAGTGCCCTCATGGAGTTTCTGCAGTTAATTAAAAGGAATGTCTCAAAGAGGGACGTGTTAGAAATTCGAAAATAATTCAATATTATTAATTACATTCCTGTTTATTTCTTCTTAAAATGTAAATGAAAGTGTTTAAAATTGGAAAATATTGAAATATTAATAATTTCATCTCTGTTTATTTCTTTTTAACCTGTAAAGTTTTGGTGAAAACTGTGCACTTTGCTAGTCACATGTCTGCGCTTGGGTGGACGTCAGTGAGGAATCACTTCGTTATCTCATATTATGTCCAATATCTTTTATGGGTATCGACAAGGTCTCTGGCATTCCTCTTAACGATAAAGGCTTCATTAAGTTCATTAAAAATGAACTGTTTATTTCACGCTTTGCTATGAATATGAAAGGAATTTACATTCCAAATAATACATGCCTTCCGAAAATCTCCCTCTGCGATGTATCGATTGACACAGCGACTTCCCATTTGAAACTTCTGCCTTATATCCAACGATTGGTAGAATTGTTCAAGAGAATAATTTGCTAATAAAACTGAAAGCGCTCCCGAATCGGCGGCAGCAAGTAATGCGCTGAAGTTCTGAGCTCGCGAAATTAAGTATTTTTATCTTCTGCTCCATATGTAGTGCTAGAGAATCTTCCATGGCAGGAAACGTTGCCCTATGAATTCCGTGCGCACTTTGCTGCCAAGCACTGTTCCCATCACCATTGACGCTGTAGACTGTGAATAAAGTACGCAGTTTAGAAATAATAAACAGGTAAGGTTAAACTAAAACAACGATTGAAAATCGATGTTTTCTTCTCAGGAAATCACACCATTGAATAGCCACGTTCTCACCTTGCCGCTAAATTATATGTTACTAATCATGGCATTAAAAACTGAACATTAAAAAGACAAAGATCATGGCGTCTTGCCCTATCAAGTCCTGCAACATCAATGGACAAGAAGTGGAAGCTGTGACAGATTTTCTGTTCTTGAGCTCCAAGATTACCTCGGAAGGAGACTGCAGCCATGAAATTAGGAGACGCCTGCTTCTAGGAAAGAGAGCAATGGTTAGCCTTGACCGCCTAGTAAAGAGCAGAGACATTATTCTGCCAACCAAGATCCGTATAACTCGTGCTATGGTCTTTCCAGTTGTGATGTATGGATGCGAGAGTTGGACTGTGAAAAAGGCTGACCGCCGAAGAATTGACGAGTTTGAATTGTGGTGCTGGCGAAGGCTCTTGAGAGTTCCTTGGACTGCCAGAAGATCAAATCAGTCGATATTGTCGACCATAAACCCTGACTGCTCATTGGAGGGTCAAATTCTAAAGTTAAAGCTCAGCTACTTTGGTCATCTGATGAGAAGAGAGGAGTCTCTGGAGAAAGATTTGATGTTGGGAAAGGTTGAGGGTTGCCAGAGAAGGGGTAGACAGCGAACGCGATGGTTAGATGGCATCCTCGAGGCACTGCAGATGAAGTTATGTGATGTTAGGAAGATAGTGGGAGACCGGAAAGCGTGGCGTGACATGGTCCATAGGATCACGAAGAGTCGGACACGACTGAACGACTGAACTGAACTGAACTGAATCATGACAGCATTTACACAAAGCCCACTATCTCTCTCGCTGCTTTTTTTCATAACGTATGGAGCGGTGGATACCAAGAACTGTAGTCGAAACAGCTCTGTATGTGACGCAGCATATCACAGCTTCAATGTGTCCAATGTTTATTACAAGCTTTGCATATTAGGCTCAAAATATGCAACTAATTCTGGCAAAATCACGCTTCAATATTCGGCGGATTTAATAGGCAGCCAGAAGGTGTGCTAAATGCAAATACAATTAGAACCTAAATAAATCTCAGAGCTCCAAACATTAAATCGTTCTGCTTTCTTCCCTATAGGCTGATTTTCGTACACATACTTCAGTTTCAGTATTTTTCTCCCAGTTTACTCAAGGCACTGACAGTTAAGCTATCTAAGGCCTCGCAGGACTAACTTCTGTATATCTCCCCTTTGTACGTATTGCAAGTTGTAGTTTACCTCACATCCTTCTCAGATCTGCCTCTCGATGATCCCTTGTATCAGAAGTTCTGAAACGCTTGATATCTGCCCCTTTCTTTTTCTTCTATTTTTCTTTCGCCCTGTTTCTCACCTCTTATGCATAGCATAATCTGTTTCTCCGTCTTCGTACCTCGAGACCCATACGTGTGATTTATCTCCCTTAGCTTATCCTCTCCGGCATTCAGACGAGTGCCGTGTAGCGACGCCCGCGCTAGAAAGATGAATTAATGTAGCCTGACGCACGCCTTCACACGTACCTGGTCTTCTCTTTCGACTCCGACCAATGTGCGCACAAGGACTACGTCAAGGTGAAAAATCATGGCTCCGTCTTTCAGCAGAATCGTGGCTGCTCGCTACCGCTGACGGCGCTAGTTCATGGTTTGCCACACCACGCAGCTGTGCGGTCCGCTTTGTGATTCTCGGTTTTCTTAAATGCTGTGTTCTCTGATTCCAAACCTGCCCTGAAATGTCTTCAATCGGTCTTGAGCCATGGCGACCATGAGCAACTTGTAGCGGAGGTTCGACGTCTGCACCCCCAGGCATCGCAAGAGGGTCACGAAATAATTCACCAGTGGATACCGGGCCATAGTGAAATTGAACAACTTTGCTGACGATGCTACTCGATCGGCTCACGATACAGCCAACATTATCGAGATACCATTTACAAGAGCCGACGCAGCAAGGCACCTTCGACTGATCGCCCGAAGCGTGACTAGACAATCATGGTCTACGCCTGGAGGCTGGACGTCCTGCTCGCACCACTTCGACTAGTTACTTCAACTGCAGGTACCATTCGTTCTCCCCCGCTGTGATCCTACAATGTTGTGTCGCCTGTGACTAGGAGTGGTGTTTATAAACGCCTATTCCTATCTCAACGAAATGGCAGACTCTCCAACTTGTGAGCAGCGTGGGTGTGTTGAAACTATTGAGCACATAATTTGTGACTGTCCTCGGTTTGACCGTGAGCGTGCCTTCCTGGCTACTACGCTCCGCCACTTGGACTCTTGCGCTCTTACTGAAGCTAAGGTTCTGGGCCCATGTAGGTTCTGGGTCCATGTATGACTCCTTCATCCCAAAGGAGGTCAGTGAAGGCGCTCCTTAAGTTTTTTAAGGACTCGGGGTTGAGTTTAAGACGTTAAGTGTAAGCTGTCTACCCCCTTTCACTACAGTTCTATGGGCAGGTGACAGACTCCTTTCCTTGGCGCTCTTTCTTTCTTTTTTCTCCCTTTGTTCCCCTCCTTATGTGTAGGGTAGCCTACTGGGCATCGCCTGGTTAACCTCCTTGCATTTCTATTCTATTCTCTCTCTCTCTTTAATGCTGCCCACAAAGACACTGAGCTCAGCTACAGGATTTTGTATATAAGGTTTAACGTCCTAAAGCGACATCGGCTGTGAGGGTCGCCTTAACTACCTCCTTCCTACCACTGTCGGCTATAGATACACTCTTTCTAAAAAGTAACTAAGCTATATGGTCTGCTTCTCGGTCGTATAATAGAGATTTTATGCCACACCGCAAGCTGTAAATATTTGTAAGCGAAAAGTCAAAACTTGAGCTCAATTTTGGAATTTTTCTCCCTCTTCTTGGAAGCCTTACAGAATACAAAATACAAATGATATGCAGACCACGCAGCCTGATTCCTTTGGCAAAGACGGTACCTATGGCTTGCAGTAAACTTAAAGTATCGATGAATTCATCTGCCGGAAAATGTTCCTGGAACTATATGTTTGAAGGTTTGAAGTTTTATTTCCGCAAACGGTGTTGCGAGGACAGGCAGAGAAAAAGCTGTATGGACAGCTTGCGATGTCCTGGCTTCCTCTTACAGAGCAGCATTGACGGCAGCGCAGTAAAACGTCAAACAAGATGTAAGGGAACAAAAAAGTGTTCGGTACAAAGAAAGAGACATGTACGTTCAGTATGCAGTACATAGCACTTGTACAGTACAAAAACGACACGAACATTTGGGCCAATTTTTTCAGAGAAATATTGTATACATCTATATTTTTGATGCAGTACAACTGGTTCAGAAGTATCGGTAAGGTATGCTACAACATTTGTTTGCCATAGTTTGTGCGGCATTTCTTAACATGCCAAGGTTCTGCTGCGCGGGTATCATACACAGTTCTGTTTTGCTCTAACCCAGCAAGTGTAAATAAGAAGTCATCATTTTTCATTATGGCGAGTTTATATTTATAGCTCAGCCTATAGTGATACATAGACTTCATTTGCATAACGTTGTACTGATGGAAAAGCCTTGCAGTGTGGAAGAAATACGGCACTTTACATGCAGTGCGTATACGTTTTTGTAAGACAGTGAGTTTGTTAACATTTTTAGCTATTGTTGTTGCCCACAACATACATCCGTAGTTGGCTATGGAAGAGAATAAAGAGTAGAACAAAGAAACACATGTTCAATGTGTTTCACCGACCACTGTTAGTAAAATTTAAATCTATGTTTGTTGAACATGAAAGGCCGTTTTCTCTGGCTTAGTATTGTAACGGAGGCGGACATCAGAAAACAGTTAACATTTGTTAACTAGCAAATGTGACTACCGAGAAACTGATCAACTTTTTTTAACTTTCATTTACACGGCTCATTTAAATCAGAGATTTGTAGCTCCTCGTTGATATAATATCCATATTAGTTTTATATTTTAGGTAAAGCAATTCTCTTCGCGCTGTAAAGCGAGGGATTCTGGTCCCGTGTACACACAAAAGTGCAATAGCGGCCCTGAGATGTGCCCACACCTATATGCCTTCAAGCGCATGTCAAGTGAAGGAGGATGTGGAGGAGAAGGAGGAATAATCAAGTTTATTGTCGATATATTATATATGTGCGTCATAGGTGGAGCCCCTAGTCCGGGGCCACCAACTCCGATCGTGCCACCAGTCATTTCTGACAAGCAGCCGTGGGGTCAGTTAGCCGCTCCGTCCAAGAGGTTTGAGAACGGTTAGGAATAGGTGCAATAGAAGGTATGACCTGACATTTCCATACCATGTCGAATAGGGTTGCACGGTCCCCGCAGTGCGGACATTCAGGGCGACCGTGAGAGGGATGCAGGTACGAGTAAAAGAAGGGAGTCGGACGCCTGTCAAGTGTTAGATTTCAACTAGCCACATCAACCTTCTGCAGGCACTGCCGAAAAAGATGGCAAACACTTAAATTCTACGTCTTGCGAATCCTCATTCACGTCCATTCACTTTGCCACTCAATATAATCTCTATTTGTGCCTCCATTATACCCTACACATGCTCACTAACACCGAGTCATAAGCTACCATGCACATTATGTGAGAGACCGCTCGACACAGGTATAAATCCCTGTTACATTCAGGCGCTGCGAGCCTGCTTGCGTGGCCTACAGAGGTAACGTGTGGGGGTTAAGACACAGGGGTCCCTACCCTTCTACTCTACCCTAGTTGGCTGCTCCTACCAAATCAATGTCACGGGGTCTCGTGACATTGCACATGCTGCCGACTCCGTACCTGCAAAATAACGTGGCCAAGTTAAAACGGCCTTCGATGAAATCGTTTATGTGCAGGATTTTTGTAGTCGGCAATCGATCCGCTGCCTTATTGTCATACCTGCTGGATGTCGGCGAGCGTGACGCCCATCGCCAGGGAAACGACCAGGTGTCGCTGCTGCACTGAGGGTCCCACTTCGTCAAGCACACGGGGCACCACGTTAGGCTTCAGTGCCACCAGCAGCGTGTCACACTGGTCCACCAGCTCGAGGTTCTCGTGAGTAGTCTGGCAGCCCAGCGCCTGGGCAACGAAAAAGACACGATTTTTCAGAGGACGCAATACAAAAGTAATGGAAGCATTGGGCAGCTACTTATAAACCATTTGTTTATCCTTTCATATTTTTTTCTCGCCCTGCAAGTAATTTAAGTGCGCAGGTGTTTTTCGATACTACACATTCGCACAAATGGACTCAATGGAGTCTGTGCTGAAGTCGTGGCCTCAAATTTCGCGCAGAGCTACCTCCATTGCGTGAACTCTCTCTGATAGGGCTGCTCGGATCTCTCGTTTACATTTAATTTATTTTAAATGCGATATGCGCAACTTTCTTGGGAGATATCTGGCTCTTGCGGTGTTATTTCGCACGTGGAGCGTCTGTACTTGAATGTTTTAAAACATTTACATTAAAAACAGCAGCGGCATGGAGATCGCCCTGCAAATTACTCAGGGCCTGAATACCAAACTGCCAACTGTATATAAGGGCATGAAAGGGAACAGCAATCACTGCCACCAAGCAAAGGAATCCCAGCAGAGTTCTTTTAGCGCGAGAAAAAAAAGACTACACAGTAAAGACGAGGAACGGACGATACAGAGCTTCTTGTTAGTGTGTGTGTGTGTGTGTGTGTGTGTGTGTGTGTGTGTGTGTGTGTGTGTGTGTGTGTGTGTGTGTGTGTGTGTGTGTGTGTGTGTGTGTGTGTGTGTGTGTGTGTGTGTGTGTGTGTGTGTGTGTGTGTGTGTGTGTGTGTGTGTGTGTGTGTGTGTGTGTGTGTGTGTGTGTGTGTGTGTGTGTGTGTGTGTGTGTGTGTGTGTGTGTGTGTGTGTGTGTGTGTGTGTGTGTGTGTGTGTGTGTGTGTGTGTGTGTGTGTGTGTGTGTGTGTGTGTGTGTGTGTGTGTGTGTGTGTGTGTGTGTGTGTGTGTGTGTGTGTGTGTGTGTGTGTGTGTGTGTGTGTGTGTGTGTGTGTGTGTGTGTGTGTGTGTGTGTGTGTGTGTGTGTGTGTGTGTGTGTGTGTGTGTGTGTGTGTGTGTGTGTGTGTGTGTGTGTGTGTGTGTGTGTGTGTGTGTGTGTGTGTGTGTGTGTGTGTGTGTGTGTGTGTGTGTGTGTGTGTGTGTGTGTGTGTGTGTGTGTGTGTGTGTGTGTGTGTGTGTGTGTGTGTGTGTGTGTGTGTGTGTGTGTGTGTGTGTGTGTGTGTGTGTGTGTGTGTGTGTGTGTGTGTGTGTGTGTGTGTGTGTGTGTGTGTGTGTGTGTGTGTGTGTGTGTGTGTGTGTGTGTGTGTGTGTGCGTGTGCGTGTGTGCGCGCGTGCGTGTGTGTGTGTGTGTGTGTGTGTGTGTGTGCGTGTGCGTGTGTGCGCGCGTGCGTGTGTGCGCGCGCGCGCGTGTGTGTTTCGCAAAATGAACGCTGAGGACGGACCGATACTAGCCCGGACTTAACATATATATATTAGAGGATTTTCATGAGAAAAGAACTTTATCCGAGTCATTGTGGTACGATTACCTTTTTACAGAGGGCAGAAAAAAAGACAAATAGTGACGCTAGTGGAAGCCTAGTTAATCGGCGATTTCGACACGTCGATTACAGCGCCCTACGAGCGGGGGCGAGACGACGGCTTCCTGCCTACCGAAGGAATTTATTAAATGCGCCACATAAAGTCACACCACAGCACTGGACGTGGCGCACCCTGTCATACCGCAACTGATACGTAAGAAACGATAGAACATGGAAGGCGAGCGCTGGAAGAAAATGTTCTGCATGTCTTTAAGGTCCCATTCAAATCAGCCCCAAGCTTATTATGCGCCAGAATTTCATCGGATGGGACTACTTTTGCTTTATACATCGTTCATACCTACGCGCGCGTCTCGCCGCTAATATTACCGCATTACGTGCTGTGGTTTTGTATGCTTTGTGGTTAAGTTCAACCTTTAACAAAAATAGGAGAGCCCTCGACTTCTAGGGACTCTACTACTCTACCTCGCGACTGTCATGCTGGACAAGGACGCGCTGTTTTTATTCTGTATCAGAACCATAATTACTCGTGACCACATCACAAAAAGCCTAGGCTCCAAAAGCCAATTTTGTGGCTGATCCACGCCCAAGTTAAAGTTACGAGTTGTTGCCAATTTCAGGTATTTGGCATGCGATTCAAGCACTTTCATTATTATCTGTCAGATCGACCCTGCATGCATTTTGTACAGTGCACTCAACAAAACAGCTTGCATTTTGCACTCAAACAAACAGCTTGCCTTGATCTCATCCAGTAGATGTTTGTCGGCGACTGGACAGCTGGCCATGATCTTCGACGCACTCGCCACACCTCCAGATAGAAAAGAACATGCTAAAACCCCACCGCAGCATTCTACGCGGCGTACAGGTGCACTGGCATTTGTAGAGATTTAAGCTCCATTAATGAAAGCATGTTGTGTTCTCAATTCTTGGTAATCAACTGACTTTATTAATTCGCTTAACAACCAGGAAATGCAATAAAATGTTGTTACCAAATAAGCTAGCACCAAATAGTAACACCGCAAACATCGTAATATTAGCCTCGATAGCTTTGGCTGCGAATTACAAAATTCGCGCCATGAAGAAAGCGTGCAAGGTAGAGTTTTTTTTCCGTTACAGGAACGAAAAGTTTCTATCTCGCTTCAAGAGCGCTTCACTGTCGATAGCATGAACGATGCACAAAGATTATCGGTAGAATTAATATCGATGGTGTTACGACAGTTAGCTTAACTTTACTTTAGATCGCGTTGTCAATAAACAGTTTTGCCATTCTTAACTAGCAATTTTACAACAATTTCGTATTGACTGTCTTTCACTATGACGCTTTATTCGTGTAATTTCGAAACATTTTTTTTTTCTCGAATGACAAAAATAATTAGCCTCCGCTCTCAAGGCGCCAAATATCACGATATCCGTTCTCAAAACAAAGCAATGACATCACCATTACACCCCTAGATCTGCAAGGGCGCTATCCCTAGCTACAGAATTACTCGCTGATGTTTCTTTCTTCAAATATCAAATTCCTATAACAATTCGTTGCAGTGCAGTTAGGCACATCCGCAACAGTTTTCCACAATGACAAAGCAGCTAAACATGTAGTCATCTTACGTTAGTCAGCCAGGCATTCAGGCGGAGAAATCCAAATATGCCATCTTGCCCTTCAGCCTACCCTTCCCCTCTGCAACTAACTATAAGCTCAGGTGCTTAGAACACTCGTTCGGCTGGTACCGACGTCGCTGCAACGCACAAGTACTTCATAATCTCTCAAGAGAGGAGCGGTGTGGAACTTTCGCCATACATTCAGAATTCTAAATACATTGCTGTTCTCTGCCGTCGAAACTTTAAATATACTAGCGAAACGCCGTTGCTAAGTTGCTGTTGAGGACTCCTGATGGTATCTCTCGAAGAAACGCGCTATTCGGCCGCCTTGCAGTAACCTCTGGTACTGCCTGCTGGCTAGGCCATGTTGCAGTACAAACCGTATACTTTCCGACATTAGGCCGATTCCGGCCTAATTAATCAAGCGAACAAGCATTGGAGTGCTCTGCGCGTGTTCTGACTAAAAATGTTATTGATCCTGTGTCCATCAATATATCAACCGCCTGTCTTCATAACTGTTCACTCTGTTATGCAAACAGGAAACGCACTCCTAGAAACGATTCCTTACTAACTGCGGTTTTCATGCGGACCTCCATGTGGACCTCCAGTCATGTGGACCTCCAGAAAATGACACTGATTTGCCTGCACACTCCCATATATGGCGTCCCATTCCCTTGTTTTTCTGAAGGCACCCCACACTTCGTAACGAACATTTTGGCACTGACAGCTGGTTTTTCTCTGCGCAACCCTCCTCCCATTAGTAACTTAGATACATCTAATCTTGGTCCCTGGGGAAACTCCTGCCGGTGATTTCCCTTATCCCATTAAGAGGCGAGGTCACACAAACCTGTTTTTCTTAAGGCGTGAACTCATAATTCGTACCATTTCTCTTTTTGCACAGACCAAGGCAAACTGCTGCTTGTACTATACGTTTACCACACATCTCCAACCCCAACCCCACCTAGTTTAAAACAGTTAGTCTAAGCACGCCGTAAAGAAGTACTCTGAATTATTAGTACGCTGACATCTGCACAGCGCGCGTGGTCTTCGCGTGTTGCTTTCATCGAAATACTGCTGCCCGGCAGGAGTTGACTAAACATACGCTGGTATCCGAAACAGAATGTCAAAGCCACTCGGCCGCCATTAGGCGGATAAAGAGAAAAATCCCTCCCGGTCTTCAATCTCAATAATATGGAGATCAGATAAAGTCCCCCTTCAGGAACTTGCGAATACCGAAAGGACAACGACAGAGTGTCGAAGTATACGCTTTCACTCTGCCGGTCGCTGTCCATTCCGTAGTCTTTTTTTTTTATTATTATTATTCGAAGACTCGCCATGTGGCATAGATTGGGGCTGTCTTAGTCTATTGTCTTAAAGAACCAGAGCAAGATCCGGCTCTTAATATTGTTCATTACCACAAGTGCAGGTCTTCCTCCTTTGTAGCGGACAGTCCAACCGCTTGTAGTCGTCTTATTCTTGATGGCTGTGCTACCGCACAACTAAGTGAACCAACTGACCCAACAAGCAACTCTTTCTTGAATACTTGCGCCCCTTAATTGCCTTTAGTTTGATTTCCTTTTATGCAGGGTTAATACACAATAGTTGTAACATAACGAAATTCGCTAGTCTAATCTTACTCCGTGAGGTTCTGTCTGCGCATGCGTAGATGAAGGGTAATGCCACGGTGTCTCAGAGGTCAGTACGCCCGACTATTGATCCGGGAGACCCAGCTTCGATCCCGGCCGGGTTCCGGTGGAGGTAAAACATTGTGTGATGTCAGTACAATACCGAGTGCTTTTCTTTTTAAACGTCAGTGCGGTCTGTGCAGGTGGATTGCACAGCAAGGCGGGCATTATGTAGGTGATAGCTAAGTAATTAAGCAATTAATTAACGAAAATTGATTGACTCCGCACTTTTGATTTTAATGGCCAATATTTTAGTACGAAAGGCCATCAGCCCCAAATTTGAATCCAGTTTCTTTATCGACAATGCAGTTCGAAATATTAAATGTCAAATATACGCATCTTTAACTCGTAAAGCTGGCTTCCCACAATACACATTTAAAATGTCGTCGCTTTGTCTATTTTATGCCATAGAAGCAGTGATTTCCGCGACCATACTACAATACCACATATAGCGACGCCTTCGTTTTAGCCAGCCTTATGTGCCAAAAAATTTGTTTAACGATTTGTGAACAGTTTAAGAAAAAAAAAAAAAAAAGCCTGTTATAGGGCCCTAGGCGGTCGAAATTATCCGGAGCCCTCCGCAACAGCGTCCCTAATTATAGCCCGAGTCGCTTTAGGACGTTAAATCCCATAAACCAAACCAAATTAACCATTTGAACTCTGCGTGTATGTGTGATAGAGCTCAGTAATCAAGCAATTAACGGAAATTGACTGACTCCCGCATGCCCGCACGCATGCGTCCGCACGCATACGCCACGTGTGCATACATACGCTCGCATGCGCGCGCAAGCGGGCGTGTGGCACTGCTTAAGTTTTCTTTTAATATCTGCAGGACGTGCACGAGCACATAAACTCTTATGTATACTGGCACAATCATGTTTTTGTACAAGCATGACACCAGGATGTTAGCAGTAGGCAAGAATATGCTGGGCTGGCATGGTGCCTCACATGCAGGTTTGAAATAAAACAAAAGTTCGAACAGATGACACATCTACATATAAATTATTAGAAAATTCACTTGAATCTTGATTAATAGGAGTGTTGTTTTATTTTTCGATGGTATTGAGACACAGACCACAGAAAGCCATGAAAGTAGTTATTTTTCCTTGAGTATTATTATCTCCATATGTGAGCTGTCTTGAGAAATCGAGGTACTTTAAGTAGGCTAGCACCGTTTTCTTTTTTTAATGTTTTGTGTTAGCCTGGTACAAGAACGTGCACCGACATTAAATTGGGAATGACACCAAGGTCTGTCCTTTGATTGTAGGTCTTTATTGGGACAAACTTAATTTACAGCTGCTATGATGATTTTGCAGTCGTAAAAACCTTGAATGCAATAAATATTCCCACATGCGAAGAATACATCCTTGTATTAAACCTGGGTCAATAAGAATCTGCTGGCCATGTGATGTCACCTGGATGTTACATCACTATGCAGCTTCATTATGAAATTTTTTTTAGGACCTCGGTAGAGGTGAGAGCTATATGTCACATAATCTAAGTCAGGCTTGCTTTTTTTACTTAGATAAAATAAAATTTAATGGTTTCTTCACAAATACAGCTCTTGTAAGTGTAATCTCACCTATGAATTTATTTCAAATTCCCAGAGCCAAACAGCCAAATGCATAAATCCAGACCCAATGACAATGTCTGTCTTGTCATAATATTCACTCTATGACACAGATCAATAAGAGCAGTGTCATACAATCACCAGGATAAAAACAACCTTGGCACATACAGCCCTATGAAAGCGGCACATCACGAGACTAAACGTAACGATAAATTACAAAAAGATGCACCATAATGTTGCTCGCGGAGAAGTTTCCCACAGCCTAGCAGACTCCACTAATTCAATACTCACTAGGTAATGGCATGAGCACGCTCTCATGACAACACACAAAAAAGTCCTCATTGTTCTGATCCACAAGTCCTGAAAAATAACACCACAGTACCGATAATTCTTATGTGGAGCTTTGCAATGTAGGTACTCTAAAAAACAACCATGCAAGCAAGAAAACTGAATATACGGAAATCAAACGCCAATTCCTGGTACTGCAAACTAAGCATTAAGCTATTTATAGCTACTCAGCTAGTTTAAGCTGTGCTAGAAACAGAGTGCATGGTACAGTTATCCTTTCAACTACAGAAGGAAATTGCACAGAACACAGATTCTACAACTGAAGTTTGCAGGCCAACACAGTTGATCGTACGTATGCCTTCAGAAAACGGCAAACCATACAAAAAAAAAATTATTGTAGAATGTTGTATTGGCTATAAATACACATGAGGGTGTCAACTTAGGCTGCACAGAAGACAATGCAAAATATAACATTACAGTGACAAAGATATGAAAAGATGATCAAGCCTGAATTATAAAACAAAAAGAACTGCGTAAATTATGAGCTGAATATTTATTATAGTAAGGTGCGTTAAAGACAAAAAACCTACTAGAGTGCAACCATTCAAAATACAGACACCACAGACACATACCCAAGAATACTGTAGCAAAAGCTATATATGCCACTAAATCTGTTCAATTTCATACAACTGTATGCCCAGCAATGGTTTCGCTGATAGTATAGCGGCAATAAAATATCATCCGAAATGTCAAAAAGTGCAGAGGTAATGCATGAAAGAGAGACTGCAAAGCACACAAAGACATCATCAGCAGCTGACACCCAATCAGTGCAATGTGCGAGAACAAGTTTCATAAAACCTCCATTAGTGCACTGCTACCTACAATGCAATTCACTGGGTGAAGTGCTGTGAAAAGCACGTTAGGTGCAAGGTGCACAGGTCTACCACTATACTTAACGGCCACAACACACTGAAGTGAAAGAACGATGGTTTCAATGTTCAGGTTTGTGATTGTAATACCATAAGCATGGAGAAGTTGGTATCTTGCTTTTACACTTGAACTACTAACCAGCTTTAACATGAAACAGTTTTATCTGACCACTAAGCTATGCATTTGTACCACTTTTACACAACATAGCCTTAGCTGCATTCCTGAAAGAGAGTAACATGAAAGAAAACATAAAAGCGTGGTAAGAACAATGCAAATATGAGACAGCAACACTGTCAATAATACAGGAACCTCATAAAATGACCATGGTTAGTTGAGTAGAACATGTTCATGCGACAGGGCAATACATTAGGCTAGGTAATTACACTGTAAACCTTCACGAGCTTTTGCCAATCCACCTAGGGCTGTAGAGAGCGAGAGATAAACATTTATCAACAGCAGGCAAGAACTACTCAGCTACAAGCATTCCACGCAGAAATAAAATGCACAGAAAAACTTGGGTGGTAGTTTAGAAAAATTACCCAAACGATGCCCATTTCAGTACCAAGTTAACTTATCCTGCAAGAAAGAAAAGTGAATTTTTTTGTGCAAAAAGAATACTTACACAAGGCGACTGCCCTATACCTCCTCTAATAGCAGGTAAAAACAGCTTGTCAATAATAAAGATGTCCATTTCACGCAACTATAGCTTATTTTGCCTAATTTATTTGTGACACTTCATTTTTGTGAGCTGTAGTATGCAATTCACAAAAATTAGGCCTTTGCAAAATTAAGCCATTAAGAGTAAGGCATATCCTGTCTAAAAATTGTGTAGCCAATGAAATCGTTCCGGAACAGCAGCCCGAGGCGTTTTCCACTCTAAAAATGATGCGCACTCTGTACTGTCGAGGTCAATGACCACGTATCTCTGAATGAAGATTAACCAATTAAATGTGAAACTCATGAAGGCAGCCTGTTGCATTCAGCAGCTATAAAACATGCAAGAATTAGTTGTCCACGTTGGCGTGCTCGGTGACCGTAGATCTAGTTCACGTGAACATGCAACACTAGGTACACCGGACAAGAGTAGCTCAAATACATTGTACAACTCAAATGCATGTGCCTCTACTGTTTCTTATTTATTGCTGTGTGTCAACATCATGTAGTAAAAACTTGCCAACACACACACATTTAAAGCAGAAATGTATAAAATATTTGTTTCAAACTAAACACTAACGTGGGTAGAAGTGAACCTCACAGGCCCTACTCGGTGACTGCATTCAGGAAGCGATAAGCATTTGATGTAAATGCTGGCAGGTCAACTTTGCAAGAACATTCGGTGTTGCGGGTAAACGACACATTGATGCTAATGTAGCAAAGCAGCAGCAAGGAAAGCACTAAGATCCACTGAGTGCATGGCAGCTGATCATGAAGTACAGAAATAGCAAGTTGATGCCACATTCTAGAATGAGTATTTTCCAGAAGTTTTTAACAAGTCTATGCACCAAAACTCAACCCCAAAGCTTATAAGCAGACTTCTAGATCATAAACTAGGGTAGCAAAACCTCGAAACACATTTTACCACTGATGCAAAATATGAGCAGGATGAGCAGGTGTTTGTAGACTCAACTCCAAGAATTTTCGTAACTAATACACATATACCAAAAAAGGAATCACCAGTTATTAGAAGCCCCCTATTTTGACTGTTCCTGCTACACTAGATGCCATGCATTGCTCACGATGTTGCTCCACCCAGTGTCTGTGATTTATATCTTTTCGTTGGCACGCATATTTCAGTTAACATTAGTTTGGGCCCACAAATCACCAGGCCTGCTCAGCCTGCCTTGCCTGCAACTCCATCCTCGCAATGTACAGCCTTTGTCAAAAGTGCAGAACCACTTGCAGGTCACGTGTGTGTTATGCATCATCCCCATATCCCCATCGCGCAGCCTTTGGAGAGAGAGGAACTCATTCACCAGATCGAAATGAAACCACAAAGCTATCACCTCTCCACTCAGCTATGACAACACAGGGAGTGATCACAACAGGGCTAAAGTAAGGCGAGCAGTTGGCAAGGTGCAAAAAATGGAAGACAATTATCAGAGAAAGATTGTATGCATTTTGCTGTGTGCATGACTTGTCTGTCTTTGATAGTCATTGGCACTTAAGCTAGTTGGAGGGTTTTCATGCTGTATTCAAAGAGCGCTACACTCCCCTATTATACAAGGCCCCCACTTGCCACAGTAGCCTCTTTCGAAATGCAGACCACTGACAGCACTGAAGAAATGTCATTATTGAGGGTCGATCCAATTGGCACTTGCAGCAGTTTGACAGACAGGCCTGGAAAATGAGAGTACATGACAAAAACCATGCCATGGCAGACCTTTCACTACACAAAAGGAAGCAAAAGAGGCCAAAAGAAGAGAGTTCTGGGAGTGCCCACTTAGTATATCCCTAAACAGACACAGTAAGGAAACATAAGGCTAGCAGGAGCAAAACACTTTTTTCAGTCACTGCCCAGAGGCTGTCTTGTCAATAAACCATCATTTCCATCAAGTCTAGGTAGCATCAAGAATTGAGACTGTAGTAATAGCGCAACATCATCAGACCATGCAAAGAAAGGGCTAAGAGTGCTGAGGTCGACTGAAGTAGAACGGGGAGGTTAGCAAAGTGCCAAAAGCAATTACGGGTAGGGCAGAACATTGCCAAGCTGGGCGTACAACCTTATTACGAGTTAGTTTATCCCAAAGTAACTCGGGCTATGAGAGGTGCCATAGTGGAGGGCTCCGGAAATATCAACCATCTGGGGTTCTTTAATGTGCACTGGCATCATACAGTACACAGCACCTTGTTTCTTGCCTCCATCGAAAAGTGGTCGCAAGGCCAGGATTGTTGAGTGGTCCAGAAAGTAAAACCTTCACAAAGTGACTCGGGCAATGAGAGACGCCGTAGTGGAAGGCTCCGGAAATTTCGACCATCTGGGGTTGTTTAATGTGCACTGGCATCGCACAGTAAACAGCACCTTGCTTTTTGCTTCCATCGAAAAGCGGCCACCCCGGCCAGGATTATTACGAGTGGTGTACAGATAGTAAAACCCTGTCTTTTTTATTCTCGAGCACTCTTTATTCAATATTTGTGAAACTCATAAATATTACACCAAATATTACAGCCACATACCTACCGAACCAACATTACTTCTCAATGTTGCTTCAGTCAATGTGTGTAGCTCTGAGGCACCAGTAAACAAGAGCATGCGTGCCTTCTTTGAACCGGCATATAAAATTACAGCTTCAACAGTCCTGTTAGATGGGAAAGTCAGTGTCAGCATAACTAGAAAATTCTGAGAGGTAAATAGGCATTTTGACATAGTTATATTACAAGTAGTGATGTCCCTTAAAAGGAAAAAAAAAATTTACATTACAAATGTAAGTAGGCTTAACAGGGTTTAAAAGCAATGCGTGAAGGCAACAATTGTGTCACTAACTGCAATAGGGTGGAGACTCTCAATTAACCCCAACAATCTTTTTTTTTTTTTTAGTTTAATGGCACGATAATATGAAAGGAAACTTAAGTTTCCCTCAAATTATTTTCGTCCTGGTGTACCCCTGTCCTCAAAGAATGACGCTTTTATTCACAAATCTGGATCCTGGATCCATAAATAATAATAATAATTGGTTCACAAAAAGGGAAAGGCACAGTATCTGTCACACTTGCGCTGTGCACACCCGAACAGCTGTAAGGGAAGGGAGGAAGGTAGGAGTGAAAATGGAAAGAGAGAAAAGGGAGCAGTAGTGGAGGGCCATGGAGTAATTTCGACCACCTGGGGACCTTGCAAAGATGAAAATCAGAAGGTCAGGACTGTAAGGAGCATATGGCAGTATAGACCTCACTAAGTTGATAATTGTTTCTGTTTATGCATGTTGACTGAGACTACATTGAAAAACAATATAGGTCCAGCAGATGTGTAAATGCAATATTTGTAAATTATAGAAATTCTGAATGAATGGTGTATGAAAAACATGGGCATAACTTTCTATCATATTTCCCACTATATTTTTGAATACAACTGTGTGTAACAAATATATGGAGTTGATGCAGCACTTTGTACCAAAACCAAATAACTAAATAACACACCTGCAACATGTGTGTAGCAACGAACAGTGACGGCACCCTGAGACAACAGGATAGCATGACAAATTCAGGTGACTGAAGTTACGCAAAGCATTAACTCCACTACCTTGTTGCAGTAGCGCATGAGCTGAACTTACACAATTAATCCAATAAACCTTACCGCAAATGCTATCAAGCCAACATTAACACAATACAACTAATGTTATCATTGTCTATCCTATAAAACTGAAAATAAGCAGTGCAGCAGTTCTGTTAAAATGCTTTTCCAGTGGAACTATCTCATGTCAATACACAACAAATTCTCACTGGCCTGGCAAATGATTGTGTATCATAAGGAACTCTAAATGCTAAACCACTTTTAGCATTATATATGCTGTATAGGTTCATATACACTTGCCAAAGGTCTGCTTATATATTACATTTAGGACAAGCCTGACCTAGGTCATTACTGTGAAGTGATGGCTGCACAAGAGGAAAAAAAAAAATTTATGAGGTGGGGAAAACCACATTTGGTCCAGTGACCTCCTCCTCTGGAAACCCTGATAACGGAACAGTAACATCAACAGCAAACATCACAACACGGTCTGCAAAGGTCAGGGCAATAACTCGCGTCGCAGCAGCAGGGCACAGGTCGCATCGCGCCTCTTCATATGAGCGCCTCGGGCTGCACCTTAAGCAGAGTGTCGGCGTACTGCAACTCGCAGCTGTTCTCGTACTCGCACATGTCCAGCGCGACGGCACAGCTCTCTCGCACCAGCGGCTCCTCGTCGCCCTCGAATCGGCGCAGCATGTCGAAACAGTCGCCCGTTGCGATGGAACCCAGTGCCTCGGCGCATTCGTGGCGAACCATGCCGCACTCCTTTTGGTCGGCCAGCACCTGGCCAAGTCTCTCAACGGCTGCCTCGTGCCTCGCCTGGCCCAGCACGTAGGCGACCTCATGCCGGAACAGCGCGCTGCTCGGGCAGCGGAGCCCCTCGGCCAGGGCTCGGATGGCCGGCTCAGTCCCCTCGTTGCGGAGCGAGAACATGGCACGGTAGCGTTCGAACAGCGGCGCCGATTTGTCCATGAGGAGACGCGCCTGCTCCTCCACGCCACCCCCGTCGTCCAACAGCGGCGGCGCTGGGTCGACCGAGCTGTACGGGCTGTCAGCGAACGCCTCGAGCCGGCTCTCAGCACTCGCGAGCCAAGCGATACGGGCCAGGGCCAACTGACACGTTTCGGCCACGACGGCGGTCGGATCGGCGGCGAACTCGCGCAGCACTTGTATACTCTCCGGCTCGGCGATGGCACCCAACGCCTCGGCGGCCTCGTGCCTCACGATAGCTTCTTCCTTTTCATCTCGCAGAAGCCTCTCGAGTGTCGGGATGGCGCGAGGATCGCGCATCTGGCCCAAGCAGTACGCGCACTCGTGCTTTAGCAGCGCCGACGGGTCCGTAAAGCAGCTGGCGATGCAGTCGATAGCGCACTCACCGCCCAAGTTGCGAAGAGTGAATAAAGCTCGAAAGCGCTCTTTCAGCGGTCGGTTCTTGTCGTTGAGGACCTTGCCGACAGCTCGGATGGCCGCCTCTTCCACGTGCTTCATACTTACGGCCTTCCTCGATTATCACCAGCAACCGCACGTTGCACCGGCAGACGTGTGCGGTGTGTGAATCACCGCGGAGACCAAAATGGCGGCGCGCGTCATGCCGTGCTGCCGCTTTCGATTGGAACGTGGCGATTACATCGAGCCCAGCGTTTTCGGTTTCGAATGTCAGTAACGATGGTTAGTCGGCGACTAATTGCAGGGCAAATTATGGGCTCATTATGAGATTCATACAAAAGGAGCCAAAGGCCGCTGACACCATGAAACCCGCACGGCCATCGATGTGCGGTGGACGTCCGAGAATTCGTAAAGTGGATTCGTTTAGTTCAGTTTACGGGGTTTAACGTCCCAAAACGACTCGGAGTACTCTAGAATATATTCTAGAGCACTATAACTCAGGCTATTAGATACGCCGGAGGTGGAATTTGAACATCGACGAAAAAACAAAACTGCGCTCAGACTTTCTGCCAAAGAGGGACGTCCGTGCGCTCACAGATGCAGTAAAAAAATCCAAACAGATTTTAAAAATCCCATGGCCTGTTGGCATGTGAATTGGTACTAACAACGTTACTTTAGTACGTAATGCCTGTAGTCGATGGAATAATAGGTAAGGATAAGAGAAAAAGAACGAAACCAGGCATCATCATCAGCCACAACTGCAGGACTTCTCCCATATCTCGAAATAACCCCGTACTGCGCCATCTGTATCGTCATAAAATCCCTACAAACTTCCTAATCTCCCACCTAACAAATTTTTTCTACGCCCTGCTACGCCTGCCTCCTATTCATACCCGCGGTCTGTCACCCCAAGCCACAATCGGTAACCTTAAATTCGTTTCAAAAATTCAAAAAAAATATTGAGCTCGAAATAGCAAAAAAAATTATAATTGTAGGAACAAATCCTTCTGTGTGCTGTTCACATTTGCTGCAAAGCTATTCTTAGTGAACTGACTGAACTGATTCTTAGTGTACAACTAATTCACTAAAACCCACTAATTTAAATTTTATTTATCGGACTTATGAAGAGTTCGAAGTGTGAGCAAGGCTAATAATAATATAATAATTGGTTCACAGAAAGGGAAAGGCGCAGTATCTGTAACACTTGCGCTGTGGACACCTGAACCACGCCTTAAGAGAGGGGAAGAAGGTGGGAGTGAAAATGGAGCGAAAGGAGAGTAGTAGTGGAGGGCTACGGAGTAATTTCGACCACCCGGGGATTTTTAACGTGCGCTTACATCGCACAGCACACGGACGCCACTTCGTTTCGCCTCCATCGAAACGCACCCGCCGTGGTCGGGATCGAACCCGGGAACTCCGGCACAGTAGTCAGGCGTCTTACCACTTTACATGCAGTTCGCAGTGTCTGGCCTTCACCTTGCTTCAATTAGCTGCGAGGCCATGGAGAAAGGAAAGTTACGTCTGCGAAGCAGAATAACACACACGTGACGGGGCGCTATACTGGTTTCAGTTTGAGCTGACGGCCTCAACCACTGCACATTTTATCACCGGACTTCTTCCTGAGCATGTCGTGCGTTTAGTTTCATTTTCACGCGAAAAAAAAAAAGGCATCGGATTTCATCGCGCCGCACTGCTTTAAAATTTTGTTTCTTCGCTTCAAATATTGATATGGCATTATCTTGTTCCAAGCTATGAAATTCCTTTTATGAATAACCACCAAACTGCAATGATAAGGAAGTAATTACCAGGTTTTAGTTAATCAGTTGGAATTAAAAGGGTAGTGCAGCACATTAATTGTGTCCGCCGTGCATCAGAGTTTGTACCTGCATATATATATATATATATATATATATATATATATATATATATATATATATATATATATATATATATATATATATATATATATAGTATTGCATTTCGAATTCACAATTTTCAGGAATATTTTAAGTGTTCACTGAAACACACATTATAATTAGGAAGGAAGGGAACCTTAAATGGGCGCAGATTAATTAAATAGTTTATTGTGTCCCAACCTTTCTTTAGTTTTATAATTAATGGCGTTTTTAAGCTTCAGATAATTTCCCATTTCAACCTCTCAAATTGCGCCTGCCTTAGATTGAATAAGCAGCGAAAACTGTCATTAAATGGGCCCTGTTGTCGACACACATGGCCGCCGTTCGGCGCCATTTTTTTCTCTGATTGGTTATCAGAACTATCAGAACAGTCATGTGTTTCAAATTTGTGGCGCGAAATTTTGATGTGTCGAAATGGCTTTTTGCGGTGACGTAAAAATGACATGAGCGTGAAAACGGATTTTTAACAGCGGCATTCATGATGCATGGAGAGTATATATAAGTAACTGTGGAGGTAAAACAGAGGTATATATGATAAAAAGGGAAGCACTTACGCTTGTAATACGAATGGGCTGAAATGAACCGCCCACTGTCACGAGCCGACTCCTGAAATTTGATTGGTCGAACTTGTACGGCGAGAAATACGTCATGCATAAACATTTAACGATGACGTCAAAATGACGTTTCATTACGCAGAGTATGTTCTGCCATTGCTGCAAGGGACCAGAGTTGGGCGCCTCATATTGAACCAGTTGAGAACTTGAGGCGACCGCGAAACAAACACGGCGAATTCGACGTGCAGTATGGGCGGCTATCAGCTCACCGCAGTTTGGTAGAGAGTTTGGTGGGTGGTGAAGTTAGCTGAAACATCTTGTTGTAATTGCAGAAAGCACTGAAACGACGTTATAAGGGAACTTTTCAGCTGCGTCATCTTCCAGAAGGCAGGCAGCGTTTTAAAATTTATTAAAAGAAACTTCAAACAAGCCCCACAGAACGTTAGGGAAACACTTTATGTTACCAATGTCCGGCCTATTCTTGAATATGCCTGTATTGTGTGGGACCCTCCCACACAGCATCTCATTAATAGTATAGAAGCCATTCAAAATCGTGCCGCCCGCTTTGTAACTAGTTGTTACCAATTTCCCAGTAGCATCTCCGATATAAAACGTCAAATTAACTGGGAGGACCTTTCCCTGCGCCGTGAACGATTTCGCCTTTTATTCTTGATGGACGTACTGTACAAAGAAACATCGTTAGTTAAAAGTAGATATGTATCTGAGCGGCGAGATCACAGCCTAAAGATCAAAGAAATTTTTGCTCGCACGTCTGTTTATAAGAAGTCGTTTTTTCCGCACACTATCAGTAAATGGAACCGCGCTGCGTCCTGACATTGTTAAAACTGCTGATCGTGCAAAGTTTGACGATGCACTTAGTCATTATGCGTAGCTTTCTCCATTTTCCCCTTTCGTGTCCACTGATTTGATTACCCGTGTTTGTTGCGTGTGTTTATTTATTACTTTGGAATAATTACTGATTGCCAGCGATTGTTTTTTTGTATTTGTTATTACTCTGATGCTTTGAAATAGGTTTCTATCGTTCCACACTTCTCCAATGCCAATTAGGACGATGTATTTGATGTCTGTACTGTTTTCACTTTAGAACTTCGGCGCTGACAAGTGTTCCAGTTTTTTGCCTCGTCCCCCCTACTGTAATGCCCACCAAGAGAGAGAGAGATATATATTTTAATGGCAACAGGAGATGTCTGCCTGGTGGTAAGCCTAGCATGCTACTCCTGATGAGGGTTGAGGGATGAGGGTGACAGAGTGTGGGAGGGGAAGGGGAAATAAATGAGAAAAAAGAGAATCGGTGTCGCACACGTTCACACGCACATAAGCACACACAGATGAGTTTTAAAGGGTATTGATCAACCCTGTGTCCTTAAGAAAAGTTAACTTTTACACGCACATAATCACACACAGATGAGTTTTAAAGGGTATTAATCAACCCTGTGTCCTTCAGAAAAGTTAGTAAGGCCTTGGTAGCTCGCGCAGCAGACGATCCGTCGCACCAAGGACCCAGGACATGTTCAAGGCGCAAGGTTGTTTCTTTAGGTAAGCTTAAATTATTGCGTAGTGTCCTGCGATGTGCAGTAAACCGTTGACAGGAGGTTACCAAATGTTCAAAATTTTCACACACATCACATTTAGAGCACAGAGGACTGCTCGCTATGCCTATTTTATGTAGGAAGTAGTTTGTGTATGACACATTTAAGCGGATTCTGTGTAGACAGTTTCGATGCCACCTGTTCAAATTGTGAGGAATTCGAAAGACGCAAGTGGGATCTATTCGGTGTAGAGGTCGATATTGATGGTTCGGGTCACACCACAGAGAGCGTTGCAATCGCCATGATTCAGTTGCTACAAGTCTTGCTGCATCTCTTCGTGAGAATGGTATTGAAATAGTCCTTGTGGAATCTTTTAGTTCTTTTGCAGCGGCGTCTGCGAGGTCGTTGCCCGCGATGCCGCAGTGAGCAGGTAACCTCTGTAGCACAATGCTGTGACTCAGGTCATAGGCCTCTGTGTGTAGCTTATTTATGTCAATGACGAGCTCTTCCTGAATTCTTGATGATTTAAGCAATTGTAGTGCAGCGCGACAATCGCTGAAGATAACCCATGCTTCAGGGCGTTGTTGTAGAATATATATAATTGCTTCTCTCAGAGCTGTTAATTCAGTAGCCACAGCTGAAGTGCGATGACTGAGTGTTGCCGAGATTGTGGTGTGCATTGATGGTATCCACACGCCGATGGATGAAGAAATAGCTGTGACAGAGCCATCAGTATAGATGTGGCAATGATGACTGTAGCGTGCACAGATGTGCTCAAGGGCGAAGTATTTAAGTGCGGGTCCTGGGGTGTGGGCTTTTCTTTTGATGCCAGGTATAGTTGTCGAAATTTGCCATGAAGCAAACCTCCATGGTGGGAAAGATGACGGTACTGCGCGTTGATATTGCGCAGGCAGTAGATTGGAGAGTGATGTCATGCTTTGCTCTGAAAACGGGTGGGTAGGTTCACGCGCAAAGCGCAGCTGGGCGCGAAGCAGCTCCTGCGGTATCAGCACGGTTACAGATAAACGTCTGCTCTCCGCCAGAGTTCCCACTGTGGAAGTGTTTTTTGGAGACATATATCGCCCTCCAAGGGCGATATATGTAGGTACTTCAATAAATAAATAAATAAATAAATAAATAAATAAATAAATAAATAAATAAATAAATAATGAAGACGCAGATCTACAGCCGCATGAGGATGTAGCTACCCTCCCGTTGCAAATGATTTGCTCTCATTGAGAAACCATCGATCCGCGCAGTCGTTTCCAAACGTAGCAATGCGGCCCGCTAAATCAAGCGGTTGATCTGCGCGAGACGAGGCATTTCAGAAAGCAACAGAAGGGGAAGTTGGGCGAGTTGTAGGTTGTTCTTAATATGGTTTCGTGGGCGTTCTTTAACACAGAGACAAATAAAAGAAGAGAAATAAAGGCACACGGTCCCGTGTTTTCTTCCTTTTGTCTCTGTGTTAAACAGCGCCCACCAAATCATTATGAATTTCAGAGAGTATACCGCTATTTTCTTTCTAATTATCTGTCTGATCGGTTCGTGAGTACAACCTGAGGGGTCATATGATTCGATGGTTGTGCAAGAACTTCGCGTAACAGGCAGCGAGGGATCACCAAAGACTTTCTTAAACAATCGGCCATAAACACTGCCTTTTTTGCCTTGCACAATGCACTCACTGCAATGTTAATGAATTGAACAGCCTTTCCAGGATGAGCAAAGCAAGCAAAAATACTCACAGCTTCTATTTTGATAAAGGAATGTATGTTTATGTAACTTGCAACAGGTGATGTGTTTAATACATAGAACTTTCTTTTAATATGCATGCGGGCTCACTATTTTCTTATTTTTATAGAAAAATAAGTACTCCGGAGCACGTTATGACGGTACGCTGTAATCATATGATGTAGTTGAATCAGTTGAAGGACATTTTGTGTTGATTCCTTTTTTTCTACAGCCTGAAAATAATTTTCCTTAATTGATTTGCATTTTACCGTTTCGACTGTAAGGAATACGCGCGCGCGGCGCAGTCCTAGCTTCGTATACCATAATTTCTTGAGTCATCTTTCGCTTCCTTTCCTTATTATCCGTTTTTCCCCTCTGCACGTGTACGGTACACTGAGAATCGTCTAATTAACCTTCCTGCTATTCTGTTTCTCTGTTTCTTTCTATTTCTCGGACATCTTTTGCGTTTCGTTTCAAAACCTCAACCATGATGACGCTGTTAACGTCCTGTATACATTATGTCAGCAAGTTTGGACAACCCTGCAGTGGCCACAGGATTGGAGGAGGTCGGTTTACATCCCCATTCCAAAGAAAGGCAGTGCCAAAGATTGTTCCAACTACCGCACGATAGCGCTTATTTCGCATGCTAGCAAGGTGATGTTGAAAATCCTCCTAGGTAGGCTGCAGCAGTATGTGGATCGGGAGCTTCCGGACGTGCAAGCTGGGTTTCGCAAGGGCAGAGGAACTAGAGACCAGATTGCCAACCTTCGTTGGATCATGAAAAAAGCAAGAGAGTTCCAGAAACCCATCTACGTCTGCTTTATTGATTATGCGAAAGTGTTTGACTGCGTAGATTACAGCAGATTGTGGCAAGCTCTCCAAGAGATGGGAGTTCCAATTCACCTCATCTGTCTCCTCAGGAACCTGTATGAAGGGCAAGAGGCCACAGTCAGAACTGGGCATGGTCTTACTGATTGGTTTCCGATCGAGAAAGGAGTGAGGCAAGGCTGCATACTGTCGCCCTGCCTATTTAACCGATATGCAGAGTGCATCATGGCGAAGGCCGGTCTGGACGAGTCTTCAGCTGGAGTGAAGATTGCTGGAAAACGTATCAACAACCTTAGATATGCGGATGATACCACTTTAATGGCAAAAAGTGAAGTGGAACTCAAGAGACTTCTGATGCGCATACAAGAAGCGAGTGAGAAGTTTGGGCTTAAACTGAACATTAAAAAGACAAAGATCATGGCGTCTTGCCCTATCAAGTCCTGGAGCATCAAGGGACAAGAACTGGAAGCTGTGACAGATTTTCTCTTCTTGGGCTCCAAGATTACCTCGGAAGGAGACTGCAGCCATGAAATTGAGACGCCTGCTTCTGGGAAAGAGAGCCATGGCTAGCCCTGACCGCCTAGTAAAGAGCAGAGACGTTACACTGCCAACCAAGATCCGTATAACTCGTGCTATGGTCTTTCCAGTTGTGATGTATGGATGCGAGAGTTGGACTGTGAAGAAGGCTGACCGCCGAAGAATTGACGCGTTTGAATTGTGGTGCTGGCGGAGAATCTTTAGACTTCCTTGGACGGCCAGAAGATCAAATCAGTCGATATTGTTGACCATAAACCCTGACTGCTCATTAGAGGGTCAAATTCTAAAGTTAAAGCTCAGCTACTTTGGTCATCTGATGAGAAGAGAGGAGTCGCTGGAGAAAGATTTGATGTTGGGAAAGGTTGAGGGTCACCGGAGAAGGGGTAGGCAGCGAACGCGATGGTTAGATGGCATCCTCGAGGCGCTGCAGATGAAGTTAGGAAGATAGGAAGATAGTGACAGACCGGAAAGCGTGGCGTGATATGGTCCATAGGGTCACGATGAGTCGGACACGACTGAACGACTGGAATGAACTGAGCACGCCAGCGCATGAAAATTTAACCGACTAGGTGTAAGGCCAAGCGTACGCCTTTCACTTCGTGTGTTGTATATGTGTAGACTCTCTCTCTCTATCTCTCTCTCTCTCTCTCTTCATCTCTCTCTCTGCGCTGCTTTCAGCGCTCTACCAACTCAAGCCGACACAATATATGTTAGAAACTTAAGCAGACTTGGTAACCTGACGCATAGCTCATAAAGTGGCCTTTCGAAAAAGGTGGTTAGCACAGCCAGTATTTCAGTTCAGTTCAGTCGTTCAGTCGTGTCCGACTCTTCGTGACCCTATGAACCATGTCACGCCACGCTTTCCGGTCTCTCACTATCTTCCTAACATCACATAACTTCATCTGCAGTGCCTCGAGGATGCCATCTAACCATCGCGTTCGCTGCCTACCCCTCCTAATTGATATTTTGAGTCTGTTATCGTTGTCCTCCGAGATGGACATTACCGGCTGCGCCGGCGCCTCTTCATCAGTGCTGGAGCTACTTTGGAAATCTGTCGATTACTTCTGTTTACGACAAAGTCCTTAAACGTTTTAGTTTCTGCATTTAAAAGACTCTGTTAAGTGAACGTGAGAGGTCATCAGCGCTTATGAACAGCAACGCTACTTTCCGGTCCCATTTTGCACCAACCCATTGCGAATATTCCCTTGCCGTTCTTGCTCTTCAACTGAAACTCGCGCAGCCTTTCCGTGCGTAGCTGATACCGAATGTTCGACCGCAAGTATGTCATGATACACTAATACCGCAACGCCACAACATACTTCACTTACCTCACTGCGACCCGAGGGTTCCGAATCACGGAATGCATCGTAGAGTATCGGTTCCTGCAGGAGCACCGTCGTTTTTCATACTTGGCGCCAATATATAGGAGCATACGACAGCGCACTTTTTTGTCACTTTATTTCTCTTTTTCTTCAGAATGCGTAACCCGATTGTGTGCTTACGTAACCTGGCAACGTCCTGATGCACACGTCACGCGTACGTCACAATTTGAACAAAATGGCGAATTGTCGAGAATAGGGCCCCAGGACTATGCTCGTTTGACTACTGACCAATCGCAACCGCAAACAAAATCAGTTCTTTATGTGTTTCTTTCTGAATAAAGCTAGAGGAATTGTAATTTCGTCTAGAAGTTAGTAAGGTTTATATATATAGATAGATAGTTGGATTTATTGGAAGGAAAAGCAGCCAAGGTTTATAAATAGACAGATAGATGGATTTATTGAAAGGAAAAGCAGAGAGGTTGGCCGAAATAATTCGAATCTGGCCTGATACTGCACTGGGGAATGGGAGAAGAAGATCATGATGGGTGACGATGTGGGAGAAGGCATGTGAAATATACATACAGGCACTGTAGCTTGCCTCACAAGCGCGAATCAAGCCCGCTGGCGCACAAAAAACGGCAAAGAACACGCACTGCCTGGACACCCTTCCCCTTGTCCTGCCAAGCGCCCAGCAGCAGTTCCTCCGACAAACTTGTCCAAACGCTTCAAAGCGGCTAGCGCACTTCTTTCGCCCTTATACACTGGGCACACCAATAATATATGGTCCATAGTCTCTGGGATGCCACAAGTTGAACATTCCGGCGAGTCCACCTGTCCGATTAAATGAAAGTACTTGCGCGTAAAGCCACGTTTAAACGAAGTCTATGTAGCAAGCATGCCTGATGACGCGGAGTATCACGCGGAACGTAACATTTCAATGTTCGATCGAGCCTTTTTAGACGCATGTGTCGGGTTTCTGGCTGGGCCCAATAAGCTGCTGTAGTATTCTTCATACATATCGTAAGAAGGCATGTCGTATCCGCTCTTGAAAAAGGCACAGCTGTTTGGAGGCCATTGTTGAATGCGCTTTTCGCTTCAACATTGACCTGTTCATTCCCATGGAGCCCGCAGTGGGCAGGGATCCATTGAAACATTAATTATCCTGGGACTCTGGAGCTGGGCAGATGTGAGGAGCTCCATAATGTTTAGTGCCAGGGACTGCATGGTAGGCAGTGTGGCGCAATAAGTTTCCCCAATTTTGCAATGCAGTATTTGAGTCCGTGAATATACACCATTTTTGAGGTGGTTCCCCAAATATGTAGCGAATAGATTCCCGAATGGCTACAAATTCAGCAGCGGTTGATGTTTATAAATCGTAAGTGTATAACCGAGGATCGGTATGGTTGGTCAATGCAGACTTAATTCCCTTTTGGGCTTGGAAAGATGGGCCCGTGGTTTCCGAAATCAGGGTAAGAGTTGTATGCTCTATAATTGCGCTGTGTTATATAGAACTGACACCCGCTCAGCGTTGCGCATTTTTCACACACTCATTAAAGCGGTCACTTGTAAATTAAAAACAACCTGTCTAAAATTCTCGGTCTGCCAGCCTGCTGGATTGCCTCACCGTTTTTGTGAGAGCTGCAGCTTGTGCGGTAATTGTTCAATGGGCGTTGAGAATTGAAATTTCAAGGATGTATTAATTGCCGTTTATAATATTGCTTTAGCACCTGTCACACACTGGCCAAATAATTTGATGCATCCGCTTTCAGACGCCTGACGGATGAATTAGATGCGATATGATCTGCGGCTTTTTATCAGGTAGCAAACGCCTGGGTTCAGTTTATAGTGCAAGATTTTCAGAGCGCGATCTGAATATATATTACTGCGTTTACTCAATGGAAGGACCCTGTAGTTACATGACCTCTCTAGTTCTGTACGCGATCTACCACACAATCGTCCCAACGAAGACCCGGATGCGCACTTCGACACATCGAGGCGCATATCGCACACGCGTATCGCGTGTGGAGATTGAAGAGTTCTTGGAGAACACCCTTATCAGTTGCGAGGACGCAGGATCTCCTCCACTGAACTGCGTACGCATGCAAGATTCTTTACTCGTGCTCTTAGGCGCGTGCGCCAGAGTGGAAGGCGCGACTTGAGTGGACGATGACGGTTGAGCACTGGTCCCGTTTTCTGCGTGGCTGGAAGCTTCGTTTTCCCCATTTACGTTTAGTGCGCGCGAAAGAGTGCCTTTTATCTCTATCGAGAAGAAAATATTCAGTCATACTGACCGCTGTGGAATTTTATTATGTTATGCGCTGGTCCGCACACAGTAAGGTCCATTCACGACGCGAGCCTCTCTGCTATGCCCAACATTTTAAACTGATGCGACTGCAGATTTGTTCCCATGGGCGAATTCAGTAAGTGAAGTTTGCGATAGAGTTATTATGATGCTAAACAAAAATGCCTATGGGATCATATCGAAAATTTATTTTCCTTCATATTACGGTGACCTTTTAAAAGCCGGGACAGGTCACATAATCGGAGGGTATTATAAACAAGGTTGGTTATAACCATTTATATGTATATATCTCCTTTTTTTTTTTTCAACTTGAAAATTTTACCAATCTTTTCTACTTTTCAAATTTTTAGATAAGTGAGAAAAATGCCTTAAAATGGGAAACAGCGAGAATTTTCCAGGTGAGGATCTTAGCAGGTCTAACCGATTTAAGGAATTCTCAATTGATACCAGTTTTCTGGTTCCCAATTGAGTTCCAGATGGACGAACTGAAATTCAACTCGAAACCAGCTAATTTCAACACCAACTGGGGATTGTTCCTTAAACCAATTAACATTTTTCAGTTGGGAAAGCACCGTGCTTACGCGTTGTTGTTTCAGTTAATGGATGCTTTTATTTAGACTTGGCCTCCGGTTACTGTCCCGATGTCGTAAATTCAATTTATATGTATTTATATGTACACACACACACACACACACACACACACACACACACACACACACACACACACACACACACACACACACACACACACACACACACACACACACACACACACACATAAATATATATATAAAAATGATTTATTTCCGACCTTTCGGCCAGGCCGCGGCCGAAACGTCGGAAATAAATCATTGTTTTTGTTCGTGCGCCCCCCCCCCCCCCCTCTTCTTACACATATTTCTGGATCCTGCAAGATTTCTACGAAATATATATATATATATATATATATATATATATATATATATATATATATATATATATATATATATATATATATATATTATATCACAGCTCGAACGGTTATTTAGCTATTATGTTGGTTGTAAAATATCCACTCACGGACACCTGCAGTAATTAATGTTTCGCACGATGAGTTATTAATTTATCATTGTTTTTACGCGTGTCCAGCGATGTATGCATTTAAAAAGAATACGATTGCGCCTGATAATATACTGGTCCTCTCTGTGAATTACCGGCAATGCGCGCGAGCCGAAGTACCTCTCAAAATAATTTAAAACTGCATGCACATACCTGATTCAATGAATCCTTTAGCCATGGCTTGTGCAATTCGTCCAGCGCCAAGAAAACCAATCGACATGCTGTTTTCTCGCGTTTACACCGCGTCTAACCGCTGTCAGGATTGGAAACAGAATGAGAGATCGGCAGTAACTCGAAGGTTTGTCGGAGCGCTGATATCTGAAACTGAAACTGGGCAACAAACCATGTCGATTGCAGCGCTCCTAACGCTTAGTGTCGGTTGCTATGACAACCATCATGGCGGACGTCTCGAAGCTGCGGGTGAGTTTCCGACCTGAGCAGCTGCCGGCAGCCAGCAGTTATCGGTTTTCTTCGTGAGAAAAACAACGACTCGAATGTCGCGTCGCGTTCTCTCTGACGACATTTGAGCGCCTTGTTGTCGTCGAGGGAGTTGCCGCTGTCGTGCGAGCGGCAGGAGAGTCCCGTCGTCGGTATTCCGCCGACGCCGTAGACTTTCTTGGTGCAAACATCTGAATGAAAGGGAACTTCAAAACGCTGTAAATTAGTTTTGAATCGACGCCTTGCTCGGAATATGCACTACGTCGACAAAAATCAAATGACTCTGGCAAGCCGAAGTTAATTAATGCGATGATCAGTGCATGCATGCCGTGCCGCAGACATTTTTTAGTAATACTTGCGTAATAAAAGAGTAGGCCAAATTAAAAATAAAAGTTTAATCACGTCAAAAAAAAACGTACTCCAGCTAAGCACCTGCGCTTACAGAATTTTGTAAAATCGTTAAATGCTAAAAGTCAGTCGTGCGTTACAATGCCAAACCATTTGCACGCGTCCTCGCGATACGTGCCACGGAGGCACTGGCGCGGGCACGACTTGCAACCCGAGTGGCTACCCGCAACTCTGCTAGGCTACCGGTATTTAGCATGGCTTAGTCAACTGCGATCCGCTTTCCGTGTCGGTCGCTAACCGCTGAGAACGCTGCTCCACTCAGGGGTCTGCTACTGAGCATGGTCGAACTCCTACTGCCATGTTGCACAGCAAATAGCGAGATAAGTTTAAAAACATGCTTCATCTATCAGTCCCATTTTCATCATATATGGTGGCACGATGTAGGCACCTTGAAGCAGTGGACAAGAAGTTTATGAGTGCTATTGCCTTTTTTTTCTTCTTCTTCTTCTTTTTGTGCCCCTCATCGTTCCCACACCATTTATATGTAAGGATGTGCAGAGTGGAAGATTTTCTACTGGCACGCAAAGCTCAGAGTCTGAAAGCAAGCCTATCACATTCAAAGTACGCACCCACTTATTGGGTTTGGGCTTCATCACACACGTTAATGAGACTACCGTGGCTGCCCTATCAGTAATTTATGCATGTGACATAGGTCGATTCTCATTAGGTTGTGGATTATCCCCCTGTACCTTCTACCATGGCAACAAAAGATATGGAAGATGTCTATCCATTGTCACTACATAGACTTCCAGAACGCAAAATTTCATTAATCGAAATCTGAAATCCTCACTTTTTGCTCAAAAACACTGGTTTTTGTTTAATTTGTTTGACTGATCACGGAGTATGCTTGTTGTGTGTGGGAAGCGCCTTAAAAAACTTTGACCAAATCGAAACTATACAAAATAGAGCGGCAAGGCTCTTTCTAAGGTGGTACAAGCGATGGGAGAAACGCTAAAAAGAAAAGTGAGCTTTTTTTTTGGCAAAGAAAATTGTGATTTTAGATAAATAAAAATAAGACTGCAACTAACAATAATGCTGAAATATCGGACTAGAATAAGGTTGTATGTTAATTCCCTTTTTCCAAAAACAGAGTGGGATTGTTTGTCACTTAATCGAGCGTGCTGCAAAAACAAAATCTTTTATTAATTTTTTTTTATGTTGTAACAGCCCTCCCCCTTTTTGAAACTCCCTAGGGAAAAACGGGGGTACCTCAGAGCAAAGAAAAAAAAGAATAAAGGGAGTTCGCCATAGATTAACTGCGTCATGAAAATCAGTTCGCGCCATTGGCCGATGGCCCCAGTGAGGGGCATCTGCTGTTTTTTTTCACAGCTTAGATCTCTTAGCAAGTTCACGTTGAGTGCATTGTACACCATGGTCAACACATGCGTTTACAACATCTCACTTTCGGACCCCCATCTGAGCCCTGGAGGGTTGTTTTTGATGCCTTATAGCTGTGCTTGCTATTTGTGATTTAAAAGAAATTCCCTTCCTTTGCAACACTCATGGGCTGCAAAAATCCAGGATGTAGCACATCGCAGCAGGCGATGTTTTTCTTTGGGGACACAGCAAAACCCAGGTAGTATCAAACATATAAACAAAAAAGGATTTAATTGAACAGCTCAAATGAGTTTTATGTTCTGCAGCATGCTTGCATCATTTTTCTCCATTATGCGAGATCTCTGGCTGCTAAAAGTGTTTGGCTGACATTGAGCAAAATTGTGTGATCAAGTAACTGCATCTTAAACTTTACCTAAAAAAAAAAACATAATTTGGCAGAAGTGCTTGCGTGTGTGAATGTGAAACCAATATAGTCTTGCAAGTGATATGTTTTCAAGTGAGGTTTTTGACACGTATTAAGTTTCTGTCTGCGAATGTTGCATTTATGTGAGTATTTCCTGTAGACTGCCACGCTTCCTCCAGCATCTGGGAGTGATATTTGCCGCAACCTCAGCTTGAAGCATGCGATTGGAGGCACATGGTTGGAGGCCGATGGTTCGAACCCCTGTTCCAGACGGGCCTCCACCTTTACTAGCACATGTATGCCATATGCAACAAGAAATCGTATTGCACTACCTGAAATGCTGTACAACAAATGATTTCATAACAGTTTTGATAAAAATGGCAGGAAAACTGCGCAACGTGGTTAGCCAGTGGCGAGTATGTAAAATCTCGTTACAAGAGACACTCGGTTATAAGAGACACTTGAAAATGGTTTAGTTGGTTTTCCTATTTTTGCCATGTTAACAACATTGCATACAAAAGACATGGTTACAAGAGACATTCTGTTACTAAGGACAATTTTTGTAGGTCCCTAAAGTAAATTCTTCACTATCTATAAGAGACACAATTAACCCAGGTACACTCATGCAGTGCAGCTGATTCGTACCAACTCGTATGTGCAGCAGTTTAGATTGCCTTATCCAAATTTTGTTCTATATCATATCAGTGTCCTGTTTTGTTGCAATATGTCAGGAAGCAAGAAGGAGTGCCTCCTCTTGACTGGGAAGTCAAAATGTCCCTGTTGTGTCAGTCACACAGGCATGTGACGACATTGGCTGAAACAATAAAGACATTTTGATTTCCCAGTCAAGAGGAGGCACTCCTTTTTGGTTCCTGATATATATTGCAACAAAAAAGGACACTGATATGGAACAGAATTTAGATAAGGAAATCTAAACTGCCGCACATACGAGTTGGTAAGAATTTTTGGTTACAAGAGACATCTTTTTGGGGTCTCTTGAGTGTCTCTTGTAACAAGGTTTTACTGTGTAAACATACAACATGGATAGGATTGTCTGACGTGGTGGTGGCCTCGGTCACAGGTGAGTCTGGACGCATGCAATGATGCATCATGGATGCTCAACCTACTGTGTGTGTCATACGTCTGCTTGGTAACATCTTTTTTGACGTTGCTAGGAATTTTATGACTCTCTCGGAAGCGCAAACAACACCACGGGCTTTCGTCATAAAAGGAGACGTAGCATTTTCACATTAAATACAGCCAGAAAATATCTATGGTACTGGGCCGCATTTACGGATGCAACGTTGATAGGTTTGGGGGCTCCTCTATTTCCATGTGGGATGGTTTCTTTCATTCTTTCTTTTTTTGCAGAAATCAGATTGTTCCCCATTTGAAATGATGGTCGTTTTATTTTGCTCTTTTGTTGTTTCAGGTTCTTTGTCTACATGGCTATCGGTGAGTCAGTGCTGCTATAGGCTGCTTTTTCTTGTTATGCACTTCGCACACATGCAATTGGCAGCTTTTTGCAGGGAAAGCTACACTACTGTTGTGACGACGGTGCATTTAATCCAGGTGTCCACAGAAAAATTTGCTGCAACACTCACAGCTTTTGCTCTATTACCAGGTTCAAGCCATGCTTAAACCCCCACAGTTTTTTTGCTTCATACTGAAGTACGACCCCGTTCAGTCTAGCCAACTTCACTTGTGGTTTCTGTGAAATCGGACACATTCAGTTCACCTGTTATCAGAGGCATATGCCTCAAAAGCAAAGTTTATTCATCGCTCTGATATGTAAGGTTTGCTTTTGAGTAGCTCTTCTTTGTTTTTTATGTCTAGCCTACAGTTACAGGTATCGAGCATGTTTGTACTTTTTCAGTGGCAAATAAAGAAGAGGCCTCTGACACTGAAATCCTCTTAGTACATTATGATTCTGCTATCCTGAAAGATTCAGATCAATAGCTGAACCGGTGGAGCAACCTGGTGTACATGTTCCAGTCCTGTGCCAATGTCTCCAATGTGGTCATGCATTTGCCAGCTTCACTGTAAACCAGAATATTGAAATAATAAATAAAAGAGCACTTGAAATATGAGGAAAGGAGAAAAGAAAAAGAAAGGGGCTCCTGATATGTGCTTTGCTCACTTGCATTCAGATTGCCAGAACTGCAAGCTCAAAAATGCTTTATATGCTAATTTTAATACTTATTTTGAGAGTGTTGGTTTGTTATACATGGCCCTAAGCCGGAAGTTGAGATTACTTAGGCTAGGTGTTATATCACACAACTTCCCAGCTATATGAGACAAAAGAGTTAATAAAATTCATAGTAAGCGAGTAGTGTCTTTCTGATGAAGCAAAACTTTGCTTTACTTAAATGAACAAGTCTTGCAGTGTCTAGTGTCTAGCACAAAACATTTTTTTTCTGTTACCCTTACTTTATTGCAAATGTGCTTTCTTGTACCAGCACTGCTCCCTGTAACATTTCGATAAAATGTTATTTTGCGTTCTCCATCTTCAATCTTTTGCAGTATCCTAGGGTTGTTAGCAGAGTATGTTGCATTGCCTAATGCTTGTAGGTTCATTTCAGGCATATCCTTTGAAATAGTAGAATAGAAGTACTTTTTTCTCTCTTTTCCTTCACTGCAAACCTCTCACTGAGAGCTACCAAGCAGGGGGTCCAGATATCATGTCTGCACAGTTCATTACTGAATTTTTGTCCACTATTGGAGAGATTGCATGGTGGCAACGCATCTATCAGTTGTTGGCCATCTCCCGTATCATAGTTTCCTCGTGTCTGTACTGCAGCTTTATGTCACCAATGCTGTACTTAAGCAGTAAGAATAAGTTTCATCATTTTACGTGGTTCTTTGGGACGGCTGTGTGCTCAGCTGCAGTTAGTCCAGACAGGCTAGTAAGCCGGCTGGCAGGTAATCGCACAGATCACATAATGTGGCAAAAGCAAGGTGTTGGGCTAATTGGTACTGCATAACAAACAAAACTATTGTTGTATTGTTTGCACTGAGCATCAACAAGGGAGCTTTTTATTTTATTATTTTTTTTATGAAGCCTTGTTATGGAAAGATCTTCCATGGGGGACAGAACTGTCATTATGGGGAACCACAAGTGCCCAGAGAGCTTACCATATATTTGCCTCAGGCAGGATGCTGCTGCATTCAAGTCCAAACTTGGGGGGTTTCGGAAGGCAACAAAATCCCTGCTGGATTTGGGTAAGCACGACCCTTATTACTTTATTGGTATTGTTTGTACTCAGCAGTTAAGCCGTATCTTTAATTTTAACACAAGAGTTTGCTGCGTCAAGCGGAGAAAAATTCTTTTTTTTTTTTTTTGGAAACAGAGGAGGGCTATGTCGCCGATTCAATAAGTGTGATACACTGTGTTGTAACTGCACAGCAGTGCAAGGAATCTATTATTGTCATAAGCCATACTTACCTTGCTAAGCTTCTTGCATGCAGCAACGTTTTTAGCTAGTTGTGCTGCATATGGAATAGTTGCATATACCTTCAGTTTCTTGTACACGTGACAGGCCTCAGGTACGAAATGTGCTCTTCTGGAGTGACTCTGCCACTTCTACAATCTATAATTTCATTTCATATTTTTGGGCCAAGGAGAAGTGGCTCCAAGTTTGGTATGTCTGGACATATATTTTCCTGCAGAATGGGTGTCCTATTAGTGGAAGTTAGTCATTGATCACTGAATTCATAATTAAATGCTAACCCAGTGTTCCTTGTCATTTTGACAGTGCCATTGTATATGTAAGTGTATGGATGACGATGCTAGGTGAGGGTGGTATTATTGCACTCTTTATGTGGTGGTGTCTTTTCTACCCTTACAGAATGTGATGTCTCGTTTGGGGGCGAAAAACGTCTCTGCCACTGAATGTTACTGAATATCCTTAGTGCTCTCCTGTTCGCTGCATTAATCCTCAGTGGGCATCATGGCCCTTCCTATCTTTCCAGTATTCATTGATGCTCCTCATCTCATAGAGAATGACGTCCACTGTGAAGGTGACAGTGAAGGTGAGAACAGCTCAAAGCAAGCCACCAACTTCTTAAGTTTTGCATAAAGTGAAGTTGCATCATGAACGAAGTACCTGTACTTATTTGCCTGACTACATTAGCATTATGCTATTTAAGCATAATGCTAATGGTCCTATAATGCTAATGACCGATGGTCGCTTAGGGTAACAAACTGGATTCCAAGGGAAGGAAAGCGTAGCAGGGGGAGGCAGAAAGTTAGGTGGGCGGATGAGATTAAAAAGTTCGCAGGGGTCAAGTGGATGCAGCTAGCACAGAACCGGGTTAAGTGGAGAAATATGGGAGAGGCCTTCGCCCTGCAGTGGGTATAATCAGGCTGATGATGATGATGATGATTTGAGCAATGTTGAAATGCGCTGCAAATGATGCACCTATGCCGCCTTGCACAGATGCATGGATAGGATTGGCATCTCATAATCACGTGATACCTGGTCATGCAGATTAGTGTGTCATTCACTCTCACCTGCTTGTATAAATACTGTGACTAAGGAACTCGTCACTGTCGGGGTAATAACCCACAGGGTTGACCACGTGCCGTTCTTTTTAAATAAGCCTCTACCTTGCTTGTGGATCTAAATTTTCCTTGATGAATAATGCTACGCATACAAAACAAATTCGTTGCAACAGAGCTATTTCGCTCAAGAGAAAAGTATGCAACAGTTGCATCTTACCTGTACTCACCTCTGGGGCTGAAGTATGGAGGCTAACCAAGAGGGTTCTACTTAAGTTGAGGACAATGCAGAGGGCTATGGAATGAAAAATGATAGGGATAACATTAAGAAATAGGAAGCGTGCAGAGTGAGTCAGAGAAATACCTCGTTACTGACATTCTTGTGGAAATCAGGAAGAAGAAATGGAATTCAACAAGGTTGACGACTGGGCAAGTTGGTATAGGTTCATACTTAACCGATGGTTGCTTAGAGTAACAAACTGGATTCCAAGAAAAGGAAAGCGTAGCAGGGGGTGGCAGAAAGTTAGGTGGGTGGATGAGGTTAAGAAATTCGCAGGGGTCAAGTGGATGCAGCTAACACAGAACCGGGTTAATTGGAGAAATATGGGAGAGGCCTTCGCCCTGCAGTGGGTATAGTCAGGCTGCTGATGATGATGATGATGATGATTTGCCCCAATACTGAGAATGAAAGCAGCTCCATAAATAAGGCTGCGTGCCACGTCTGCATTTGTGCATGCATGCTCTCTTTCACATCTCTGGCCAAAAGTACCGCCAACTTACAACACTGCTTGCATAATACGCAGCTTCTTTTTGCAGTTAACATGATATTTATTCTTTCCTGACCTAATGCAGCGTAATTTGTGTGCATTTCAGTACATTTTTTATTCTGTGTGATTGGCCGGTTGCACTAGCATGCTTTGGAAGTCTGCCTATTAACGTAGCAACAGATGGCAATTATTCTATATTATTTTCTTTGTCAAAAATCACCTTCATGCACAGTAATCAAAGTGAATTGCGTGCCATGTGGACCAGGTGGGCGTGGCTGGTGGTTTTCGAGTGAAAAGGCTTTCAGTGCCCGGGAGTACACAGACACGTGCAGAGGTTTCGAGGAGTCTGTCAAGGCCATCGAGCAGGCATGCAAATTGGAGGTGAGGACACCGTGCCTGTTATTTTGCAGACAGTGTGTGATATGTAAGAAAACCACATAGAGTTTTTTGGACACCAAAGCTCATTCCCAGAGGGAATCACGTCAGTCCTGTCTGACCCTTTTCTTGGGAGCAGCAAAAATCACTTGTTACATGATCCTCTCTTTCACTTTTTGAACTAAAGCTCTATTTGAGAATGTCGCATTGTCCTGTTTATTCAGTGCCAAGCCATCATCGAGAATATAAGGCATGTCTCTTTTGTCAGAACTGTCACTGCGGATCACAGAAATGGGGTGATTTTAACAACAATTTGCATGAACAGTCAGAACTGTGCCATTGGGTGGTAATGAATTTGGGCCAGTTAGTGTAATCAAAGTCAAAAGAACAGAGAATGTATACATTGCATAGTAATTTCATAATCTGCACACACACATTATTTTGTAACCGAAAACTGTTGCATTGTATCTTATTCTGCATTGAGTTTCATCAACAAAAAATACAATGAATTCAAACTGCAACAACAGTAAAAATGCACTCACAACTGTTTATTTCATAAACAAGGAAGATTCCTAACGAAACAAAGGAAAGCACAATCTATATTCTGCACATAGCATATTCATTCCAGCTCGTTTGCCATTGTTTTTCTGCATGGAATCATGAGAACATAGGAGTGTTGTGAATGCTGCTTCTTTTTCAGTTTTTTTGTTGGCGTGATTGATGGAATGCTTCCATGGAAGTCCATGCTCTGTGTCGCAATTTCGAAAAACCTCGCGTGCCAGTCCGACTGTTTTTGTCGTGCGACTAGTTGCTCCTTGATTGACATGCCATTGAACTTGAGCCTGCCTGGTCACCTAATGCAGTGTGTGACGAAATTCTTCACATGCTGAGGCAATCCACTTGCATGTTCATGTTCTCAGCGTAGCCGTGCTCATGATTCCACCGGGACACTGCACACTAGCCCTTGCTTGCAGCAGCCAAGAAATTTTTCTATAGAGTGGGCAAGTTCTTTTTTGGAGATCACACCATGGGGGGGGGGGGGCCTTTTTCCATACTAGTCCTTATGTTCGTTCGAGATTTGACAGCTCCGCAAGCAGCACTGTAGTTTCATATTGTGGTACCGGTTTTTTTCGGTGTATGTGACACCATGTGCATGTATTGCACCTCAACAAACCCTATATAGCCCTAATGCTCTGCATCACATGTATATACTGCTGGACATAAGCATTTTTCGCACTCATGTAATTTGAGCTCATGCAAAATGGCATCTGACTAGCTTTGATAGCAACGGCATGTGCTTTATTTCATGCTGAGTAGCATGTGGTAGAAGCATTGGCCTATAGATTATACTGTTATGCTCAACTATACCTCTCGCTGCCTGAAAAAAATATTGTCGAAAAAAAAAAAAAAAAGTTATAACAGATGGCAGCATGATAGAGTGTAACAATGAGTTCTGCCTTTCATAATTTTTCTCTTGTGTGCATATTTGATGTGCCTTCACTGTGACTATTTTGGCTTCTATGACTTTCACATGCTTATGCTGCTATGTATATTTGATGAGCCCATACAGTAAACCTGAGTTTAAGTTCGTAGCATGCCTGTTTCCTTCCTTCTTGCACTGTTAAAATATGTGTTCCGGTTCGAGTCACCAACTGGCCAGCCTATCTATGTTAACCGCATACAATATCTACCGGACACAGTGTTTGCACTCAAGTTGCAGCCTCTTACTGGGGTTCATTTCCTGCTTGTAAAAAGACAGATTCAAATGTCTAAAAGTCTTCTGAGTACACATAAAGTGAAAACTGTATTTTTTATGCAGGGCCCTTTTGATGGAGTCCTGGGCTTCAGCCAGGGTGCTTGCATGGCAGCCATGATCCTCTCACTTCAGTGCCTCAACAGTAGGCTCCTTTCTGCCTTTTATGATCTCACCTTTGTACCGTGCTCATTTTCATAATGAATGCAGGTTTTTGTCTGATGTTAGTGGAGAGAAAACACCGAGTAAAACTCGTAACGCGGGAATAAAATATTTCTTAAGGGGGAGGGGGCGTATTTTTCACGGAAATGTTTTGCATGAATGTCCTGAATTTGCTCTTTTCAGCCAACAAAATATTTGTGAAGCTCCTTGTGGTGTATGGTTCCTGTGCTCCTACTGTAGAGAATGTAAGGACATGGCCAACCAGTTCTTAAAATTGCTCCTGTAGTTGGTTGTGTCAGTAAATGTCGTATTCTGTAGTTTGCAATGCTTGCTGCCGTCAGTGAATGCTGGCCACGGATGAAGGAAAGAACTTAGGAGAGGCCCTGATGTCATTTTTTTTTAAGACGGCAACGTCTCTCCTCATTATTTACCCTCCACATTATCTTTCTCCGCAACGCTCACGTACCTAGGGCCCTTAGCAACGCTGTTGCTAGTGGCCCGAGTTTTCATAGCAACAACGTCGCCGTTGCTAATGGCTCGACTTGGCTAGCCCTAAATTTTGACGTCACTTCTGCCACACTTTCTCCAATGCATTGGAAATGGCAAGGGCCTCTCCTAAGTTGTTTCCTTCCTCCATGATGCTGGCACACCCAAAAGGGCCATCTTTGATCAAAGTAACAAAGCTTCATGATTGGCTTCTCACTCGTATAATGGAACACTTCGGTCTATCAAGGCCTTTATCTCTCTCTAAGGCAAGGAGAGAACCCTTGTCCTTATTCCTTCCAAGTCCTTTGATCCTTAGGGGTGCTGCGAGGTCTCTGCTATGTGATTGGTAAGCAGATTCATGCAGCCTGGTTACTTCTGGCAAAGACTGTACATGGGTAATTCATAACATCATGAAAGGGCTGCAGCATTCTTGAACAGTATATGTGATCACTAAAAACTGGAGTGATTTGCACTGTTTAGTCTGAGCATTAATTAGTGCACTCAGTAATTAATAGCTGGTTATTTACTTCAATTCCAATAGGCAATAATTATTTATGCAGATATAAACTTCAGTTCAAACGATGCAGGGTTACTGTTTTTAGAGGGGAATTCTTTCTGCGGGAAGGGCGTAGGCATGTGTTTATAAGCACGCATTAAAGGTATTAAAGGCAGGCAGTCAGGGTTGAAATAGAAGAAAGGACTGTGTCACTAACTATTTGACATGGCCACTGGTTTCATTTAATCTTTGAAGCCTCCGGCTTAACTAGGACTAAAGCCTGGCAAACAGCAGGCAGGCAGTTGCCGCCCGCACATTTCTTGCAGCTGTTGGCTGCGGCTGCATGCTTAGGCTCACAGCTGTCTCTCTTGGAGGCCATTGTAGCAGAGAGGAGACAAAAACAGGGTGCACAGCCAAGACCACTTCCTGCACGAGGCTCTCTGAGAAAGATAAACCTTTATCATGCACTGATACACTGAGCATACTCGTGCACTCGACTTCTGGTTTCCTGATAGAAACTTCTTGCTAATCTCTTTGTGTACACTGTTGCGAGCCTGTTTGATTAACCTTTCATCTCTAAGCTTTTTGCCTTACAGCCACATACTGTAATCAGCATTCTACAAACGCTACTTTGTGTCCTTGGAACATACAAATGTGCTTCGTCTTGCAATGTCATTGCCATTTTTTCATCATGAAGTGCTTCTGAATGTTTGTAAACCTTGGAATGGTTGTCACAAGCGTGTACTCGCGTGTTGCTACAGCCTTGTGCAGTTCGGTCTGCATCCAAAGCGTCTGCCTTGAGCTTTTGAGAATGCCATGACTGTTTAGGTCTGATTGTCTATAAATGTCTTTCATTACTTTGATTGAAATATTCTCGTAATTCCAGCAGGACCAATGTTTTAAAGATTTCACGGGTGGCAGAGCATCAGAGTTATTATACCAAACAGTCACAAATAGAGTCGAGAGACATCAACTCATTTGCTGATTGTTACTTTGTCTGCAGCGTAAATGACCGGCCTGGACATTTCCTGGCTGTTTTCACATGTATTCAGTGCAGAAGAGCATTATTTTCCCTTCCTGGTGTCCCCCAACAAACTCCTGCGGGTGTAATGCCAGGATTTCAGTTGTGATACCATAACTAGTAGATCATTGAGAAAGAGAGTAGAAAAAGGCTGCAGAGAGATACTAGTTTGGTAGCTATACTAGTTGAATAAGTAAATATTGTGATGGGCCAGTTTTAAGGTATTTTGAGATGCTGCACTTCATTTCATTTATTGTTTCCTTAAGGGCCCAGAGGCGTTACACAAGGAGGGGGCATATTGGTCTCCATACAGCGAGCACAATACGGAATGCTAAAAAAAAGGAACTGAGAAAGAACTACAAAAAACAGTACACATGTCACAACAAGTAAAATATTAGTGTTCCACTAATAGCATGGCTTAATATTATTAGTCGGGCTTTTTTTTTTCTTTTCTGTGAATGAATGTATTTATGTTTCATTGTGGTTACAGAAATCGAAGCAAAGGCAAAAGGCTAGAAGCCTGACTAAGGCCTTTGCTTCTTATGCAGTTCAACACTGAGGGATTACAAGCATACAACCACAATTGAAAATACAAATTTGTACTTACGTTCAAATATACATTGTAAATGTTTATCCAATGCTTGAGGAATAATGTTGGATATTTGCTACTAAGCACCTCGTAAAAAGCCTAAAAGAATGCATGTCAGAAAAAAATGCTAAGTGTCTGGCAGAATATGGAATTTTATTACCATTAATCAATACAGATTACATTCTGACAGTGAGCAAGCGACGCAATGACGCAGTGAAGTTATAATATGGGTGCAGAACTGTGGCATCACTTTTTTCGCAGAAATTTTTTTTAATCCTGTAGCTGACATAATATTTTTTATGAGCTGAATATTTTATTGATTGGGATAAGGTCATAATGTCAGAAGTATTTCACAACTACTAAATTTCATGAAGCAGAGGTGATGGCCAAGTTATTCAGAGGGCCGACTTTCTCTGATGTCTGTGTGTTTCACGAAAACTGAAAAATTGGGTCCTCACAAAAGTAATTTAAAGGAGTATAGACACCAAACTCTGGTTACATTTTGTTCTCGTTAATTATATGTAGGGCATTACTGAACATGAATCGCCACATGATATAAAATAGTTTTTTCTCACCAGTTTCGGTTCCGGCTTCAACAGCCAAGCGTTGGCTATTGAAACTGGAATACGTAAGTAAAGAAATTCAATTGATAAATTGTTCATCAGCTGTACGCAAATAGTAACACATTGGGATCAGTGCACAGTAACACATTATGTATCATTGCAAAAAATAGAACTCTCAGCCAATAAATCAGATGTCCACACTTCTGTAACACATTCATTCCATCATGCATCACCGGCAGGTCATATCAGTCATCATCATCATCCGCCGAATTATACCATTGGGTCGTTCACTGAATAAACCTTCTTAGGAATGCATGGGAGGGAAGGCATCAGCTACAACTTACCTCGTTGTGGACAGGGCCACAAAAGGATGCTGACTTGCCTTGCAATTGTGGGTATTAACTTCCTTTTGGTACCACTATAATGGACACTAGATCTGTCACTATGTCTATGTGGCAAAATTTACACTTTGATTTGTACTGTCTGCTTGGTTTCTCTGGCCTTGTTTGTAAAAACAAAACCTCACTGCAACTTGGATATTTTGCAGGGGTGGAGTGCAGCTTCAAGTTTGGCGTTCTAGTGGCTGGGTTTCGTAGCCGTTCCAGTTCACATGATTACATGTTTGAGAAAGAAGGCTTGGTAGATGTGCCCACCCTACACATTGTGGGAGAAACCGACAATGTCATCCCAAAAGGTGCGTCACATGCTGTCTTGTATTAATTACGTTCCAGCTCATGATTCTACGCTCTGTTTTTGTTGCACACCGACATATTGGTGCCCACTTTCTATTCAGGTACTCCATCTTTTTCATTCATTATTTGCGCATTTAGTAGAAGGCTAAGCTGGTTCACAAAGAGTTTCTTCTTCAGTGCCAGCTCATCGGTCAGGCCTGGAGGGCCATATTCACCCATGGTTTCCCTGACCTGGGTGAACCACCCTCGTAATTATTTTATATAAATAAAGTTTACTCTCTCTCTCTCTTTCTCTCTCAGCAAATTAAAATTAAGCAATGCTGGCGGAGTGATGTCAAAAAAGCCAAACTAAATATTGCTGATGCAAAAAGCCCTATGAAACATTCCAGAATGCCTTCAAATGCTTGCTATTTGAAGTTTTTACTTTTACTTCTTTTAGCTTTATGCTTATTCTTATTTTTTTATTTCACTAATGTTAGTTCTTTAGTACTAATATTAGACCAGCCACAAAGGTCGCATTTTTATGGAGCTGTAACGCAAAAGGTGCCAGTGTGGTATGAGATACATCAGCACATATTAAAAACCTTAGGTGGCGAAATAAATCCCGAGCCTTCCACTATAGCATATTTCATAGTCCACGTGTTGTTTGGAAATTTTAAGCCCCACAATTTGTGTTGTTTCTTTGCTTGCTCTTTTTTTACTGTTGCTTACTCCTCGTTTATAATGTCTTAACTGTGCTGCTTTATGCTTTTATTTTCAGGTTTCACTTCTTGTCAGGAGAATGTAGGCGCGTCCTACTCACTGTGCTTATTTTTTTTTTTCCAGCTCAAGCAACAGAAGTTCTTGCCTTCTTTGTGTCCCCGACGGTACTGTACCATCCGGGAGGCCACTTCCTGCCAACAAGCGGCCAGTGCAAGACGGATTACATAGACTTTTTCAAGCAAATGGCCAGCACACAGAATGGCACATGATAGGCTGCTTAGTCAGACTTTTTTTATGAAGCATTGCCAGAAAATTTGTTAGCTCGGACCTCTGTTGTGTTTTCCAGTAAACCTTGAAAACATTCGTGTTCTGTGTGGTTTCTGTATACTATTAAAAAACATATTGTTACTCGATAGCATTAAGGGCCTCATGTCACAGAAAGCCAGAGTTGGCGTTATGGTTGTAACACGAAAATCAGAAGAAAATAAAGAAACAATAAAAGTTTTGTGGAAACCCACAAAGACAGTTCCTTCACAGCGCGAGGCGAGCACGCAACCGCTCCACCACAGAACTGCGTTGCTTCTCTCCGAATAAAGGTGCACCTAATGTACGCATTGCCTTATGACTGTAAGTTAATGTTTAGGCACGTCATTAGAAAGAATCTAATCATGGAAGTAATAGTTAAGCGAATAGCAAAGAATATTACCGCTTTCCTTATTTGTGATGTGGTGCTCACTGGAAAATTACTTCGATCGTACGGCGCTCCCGCTACCCGATTCAAAGCCTTATACATTCATCCATGGTCTTCAAAGCATAGGGTTTTAAATGCTATCACGTTGAACTCATAAAGGTACTTCCACATCTTGCACCGCAAAGCATAGCATGGAGCAGACATTGCAGGAACACGTGAGCATTTTTAAATAAGGAGGGGCATTGGCAAACTTTTGTTTTTTTTTTCAACAAAGCAAGTTCAATAAATGTATCGTGCAAATATAAATGCCTCCACGCTCTGCTGACACCTTCCAAGAGTCATTTTTAAAGCTACCTCTGGCTGGAGAGCAGAGGTGATGCCATTTACAGGAAATGTTTTAACGACAGATGGAACCATTGACTGAGCTCATCATTATGACTGTAATACGTAAACCATGTCTTCCACCTGTTGCAGCAAATTGCATTGAGATCGGCCTGCTTTAAGTAGTGCAGGGCAGGTTGACTGACGACACATAGCACTGAAGGATGTGAAGAAATTAGAGGTTGCTTCTTCACCTATACCCCCATCGCTTCCAATTCAATTCCCTAATTGTCCCGCTATGTTGGTGTTGTGGTTAGGGCGCTCTATTCTTGTGCCAAAGGATGCGGGATCTAATCCCAGCCTTGGCAGCCTCTTTTCGATGGAGGCAAAAAGCAAGGCACCTGTGCGCTGTGCAATGTAAATGCACATTAAAGAACCCAAGGTGGTCAAAATTCCCTTAGTCCTCCACTACTGCGTCTCTCATAGCATGAGTCGCTTTGGGACGTTAAACTTATAAACCAAACCAAATAAAATTTACCAAACAGCAGCCAAGAGCAATTTCTTTGCAATAAAGGCTTTATACATTCATCCATTACCCCCTTTGTCCTCTGTGCTGTGCATAATTGCATTACTTTATTAATACATCAACTGTGGTACATAGCACTACATACACCTCCAGTATGCCTTAAATTGGCCTTCATTAATTCACATTCTTTTACAATGGAATATGCCTGACTCCACAGCATTTAGTCATGTAGGCATGATGGAACAACTGGACACCTACTGATTTACTGTATATACCTTGGACACTCAGCCCTTTCAATCTGCCTGCACTGACTAGAGTCTTCTGCCTTTACAAAATTCAGGGTTCTCAGGGCCTGACTTCACGTCCTTTCATCATCCTGCAAGGGTTACCACTGCTTGCATACTAACAATGCTAATATGGGCCAGTTGGTTGATCATATTTGGAGACTTAGCGCTGCTTGCTACATGGGGGGACAGATGAAACAATACATCATACAAGCATTTGTGTCGTGTGTTGTGTTTCTTCCATCCCCTCGTGTAGTAAGTAGTGCATTAGTCTCCAAATATGCTTGCATACCTCTCCATCAAGCCCCTATTGTGTGGTGTCATGTCATCATACATGTACTGCCGCATTACAATGTGCAGTGCAGCTCTTCTGCCCCTGTTAGGTGGTCTACGGAAAAAGCACTTCACTTGTATATGATAAAGAGGTCATTTACTGCCGCTTTGCCTGTCTAGAAACAAGTGCCCATCTCAGCGGCAGTCTGCAAGCAATGTATCCAGCTGCTGGCTGAGAAGAGCAACATTGGAGAAGAGTATGATCCATGATCGGATTTCCTGTGAAGCTCTATTATGTTTTTGGTGTTTTGTGTTGGAGCATAATTTTACTCCCTTAATAGTTCATTACTTCATGACTCCACTTGAGCAGAGTGGAAAAACTCTTCAAAAGGGAGTGAAATAAGAAACCGTTCTTTACTCTGTCAGAGGGAATTTCTAAAACTCCTTCATTTTAGATACTTGCTCCATATGCAAATAACTAGAGGTGTACAAACATTCTGAGGCAGATTGAGCTCGTATTTGATTTGACAGCCCAGTCTACAATATATTTTGCAACTTTGAGCTGAATCAATTATTTGGAATAGTATACCCCAGCAGTAGTTTTCTTGTTCACAGGCAAGAAAGACTTTGCAAGCTCTGTCAGCTGCAGCATTGCTCTTCCATGCATGTTGCAGGGCAGTTTAAGTTTCTTATTACTGTTATTTTTTACCCAAATACTACTAATTTTTGCACTGCACAAGGGCTTTCTACGACAGGCAGGACGGTCATTGCGCCACAGTAGCTCAATGCTCACGGCATTTCGCTGCTGAATGCCACACTTTGGGGTCAAATTTTAGCCATTGCGGTCATGTTTCTATGGAAGGGAAACTCAAAGCACCCGTGTGTTATGCAATGTCAGTATACACAAATGGGTCACTTTGGAAAATTTTATCTTTTGTTTAAACTATGGAGTTGTTTTATAGACTTTATTACCTTACTGTCAATATATTTTTCTCGAAATAATGAAAACTAGAAAACAACGAAAATCTGGAAACAAAACTGGGTTGTGACTAAAGTATGATAACACAGATACTATCATGAAATTCCTCATAAACAGCAACATTGTAAGTGATTCTTTTGTTCATTATTTCTCTAATGAGTAAAACGATTAAAGCTTTCAATTTATTATTCCTTCACTAAGCTCAGAGCAAATGTCAATGCAAATATTGATGAGCATACAGATTTGTGACTTCATACACGCAAGGTTTCTCGTAAAAACATGCAGTTTAGACTATGGAATGGGAAAATTTAAATTCATATGCATTGAAACAAAATAGCACTCAGCTGTGATATTTGCCTCAAAGGGTAAGAATACTCTGATAAACGTAACCTGCAATCCTCAGTAAAATTTGTAGAAATTGTAAAAATGCATCGAATGGTCTAAATCAGTTCGGTGGACTCACCATGGCTTCTCTGTGTTCTTTAATCTATCCTCCCCCGAGCCCTACACTCAAGGTGTGGTTTAGATGTCCACCGAGAAATGATACATTTCCTTTTCTGTCCCCATAACATGTAGATCAGTAGCTCAGTATGGATGGTTTTTGCATTTGGCTGCTGATTGCAAGGTTCTGGGTTTTATCCCATCCACTGTGGCCGTGTTTCGGTGGAGGTAAAACACAGGAACGCCTGTGTGCTGTGCACATGTTTTATAAAGCACCCCAGGTGGTCTGAACTAGGAGCCCTCAACCACAGTGTCCCTCATAGCCCATGTGTCGGCTTAGCAATCAACCTTTCCTCGTGCCTAGCCAAAATTCTCCCATAGATGAGGATTATATGCTTCAACCTGTGAATGCATTGAGAAAGAAGATTCCTGTAGGATAAACAATAGTTTCTTTGATAAACTCTGTGAATCCTTGGATAAACTTGGTGTTCCAGCATAGGAAGATAATTAAATTTCATATAAATACATGTTCCATTTTCTCATAATCACTTCATTGTTTTGCTGTTATTCATTATTGTTCAGGGATTTTAGGGGTGGAAACAGGCTCGGGCATTTTGGAGCAGCTTTCGGATATAGATAGATGGCATTGAAAGGTAGCCTTTCCATCCTACAGCTTTTTTACTCCACTGCCTCCTGCCAATAGTTGGTCATTCCTTGCTTGCGCAGTTTGCTGGGGCTCATATTTAATATTTTGGCGATAGACCTCGTATGCCCTTCCAACACTCTTGAGAAGCTTCCTAGTGATTGACAGCTTTGGCACACCAACCCATAATGCTTCAAGTATGGTTTTGTCGTGCCATAGGCCTGGTGAGCTTGACACTGACAAAGAGGCTCAATGGTGAAGCACCTGCTTGTTTTCCAGCAGAACCATTAGAATAACTCATGCAGTTTTTACAATCAGACAAGTTTCCTTCCTAACGGCTCACAATAGTATGCAATACCATACAGCTTCGCTTGCTCATCTCGTTTCTCTCCATCAGCGATTCAAAAGGCTGAGAGGAGGTGCTATGTGCATTTTTTATTTTTGCAATTATCTAAATTTAGTTCCGGACAAATATTTATTATGCTCCATGCTTGCTTTTCTTGAAAAAATTTCATTCCTATTAAGCCCAGTCAGTGCAAGATGTGTTATATCTTTGCCACATGGTGCATTGACATCGTTCCCGTGTTCTACTAAATTTGATGGCAGGACATCAGAACAGCCAATTTGGAGCAGTATTGCATTTTAGAGCCGGATGGAGCAGGGAAAGTTTGGAACAGAATGGAGCAATTGGAGCAGCACTTCCACCTCTGTATTCAGTATTCGGTTCCCACTATTTATATTAATTTAGTATGCAAAAAAATTGGTATTCACACACTGGTAGTGTAAACTGTCGATGACCAATCTCTTCTGCTTTGCACTTTTCCAGCACTGTAAAGCATACAAGCTTGCGTAAAAATAAAATAAAACCCACTGTCTTCATTGAAGGAAATCATGCTAGACACTTCCTGCGGAGCATACGGGTTTGCTGAATCGGAAAGTAGCTACTTTATATTATTTTTCGTTTGGTGCTAAGGGGTCTCATAACCGTGAAAAGGCCTTTCGTACTCTGGTGCTTTATCAGTGGCGTCTGCAGGGGAACGCAGTGCAGCAATCCATTTTGATTGGGGCTTATATGAGTCCCAATCTACTTAATTGTTCCAATTAGTTCGAATTAACATTTGTTAATTCAAACTAATTGGAACAAGTTTTCAGTTCTGTTCTAATCAGTGAAATTCAGCTGTTTTTTTTTTTTTTTTCAAATATGTACGTATCTATGGATTTTGCACCCTGCTTTAACAGTTTTTAAAATTTTTATCTAGTGATAAAAACACGTGCAGCGAAATTGCATATCATTCACTGCGCTTTGTGTGGAACAAAGGCATCATAGTTTCGTGGGGCACACTTCCAGAAAAAAAATTACTTTAACTGCCTATCTGGTTTAGTAACTAGTATGTTGCGGTTTTTGGGCCTGCCGCCCGTAAGCAAAGCAAACTGGCCTAAAAAGTCCTTGAAAGGCTGTTCAGAAAATGTAGTATAGACCATGGATTGAGCATAATCTACAAAAAAGCTTTAAAAACTCCTGAATTTGCGGCGAGTTGAGTTGAGTTGTTGTATGCTACAGGTGGGATTAGCCTTGCTTATTCTGCCGGCAATTGCATTTGCTGCGACTCGTGGTTAGGGCGTGGTGCCAGACATGCACACATGGAGGCTGCCAATCAGGTGTGTCTGGTAATCCAACAAGAAAACAACGATGCCATCTAATTGTAGCATTAAGCAAGTTCTCTACTATTTCCGCAGCAAAGAAGGAGCTAGAGGTGTTCGCCCTGCACGGCAGAAGGCCTCGGTACGTCTCCCTTCCCACTCTCCTCTTTGGCGGAGTAGCAAGTGGCAAAAAGAAATATAAAGTAAACGACCCAGCTGGATTGTGAGAGAAGGCAGTTTGTTTGTTTTTTTACCAATATTTTTCTTGCTACATATGCTATATATAAGAATTTTTTTCGAGAGTATGATGTGCCATTTATTTTCTTGGTATCATTACCATTTTCCATTAAGATCAATTTTTCATTTACACATTTACTGTAAAGTTAGAACCATGGCTACTCGTGGGATTGAGCAGCCGTCTCAAAACATTTTTAAGGGCATCCATTATAAGTTGACATTACCATCGTCATCTTTGTAAGACATATTCTTCTTAAATTATGACAAAGCTAAATACAACACATGGTTTTGTGATTATCCCTGTCATGTTGTTTGAATAGTCTGAACCAAACTCCGCACTCGATTACGTCTTGCAATGTCCCGACTATCCCAATCCTAGGAGCGCTTCTTCTATTATCTTATAAGGACCCTAATGCGTATATTTTTTTGAACGTGGGTAGACGTAAATCAAGCAAGAATGCCTTACATCGTGTTTATGACAAAAGTCAAGAAACTTCATACACAAACGCCATATACATACGGCAATATGGTAGCGATGTACGTCGGCGGGGGCTGACTGCATGGAAAAGTGGCAGTGCAGCTACATACTTAAGAATCGAGTAAAACAGCGCTGGGTAGGACGGGACACTTGAACGACAGGCACATGCACTGTTTTACTCGATTCTTAAGCGTGTACCAACCAGTCCGTATTTGCCCTCTTCCAGCCACGTACAGTGTGCACCGGAAATAGCTCAGAGGCATCAGGATATCTTACACCACGCACTGTAGCTGCTGTACAGGACACTATGACACATGTCTCTCTGGCAATGAGTGCATTCACGCAACAGATCTAGAACATTGGGCGCAAGTGGAAGCACACTTTACTCACCTATTCACGCATACTTGAATGTTATACGATTGTCTATAGAGAAAAACAGCGCGAAGCATGTCCCACCATCAGTCTCCCTGCAGTACACATCATCGTCATCATCATTTATTGACCCTTAAAGACCCCTACGAGGGTTATTACATAAGAGGGAGGGGGGGGGGGAGACATCAGAATAAGATATAACATTTTAAGTCAAAGCAAACAAAATAGGTGAAACAATCGATGTATTAGGTAGGCTTCAATGCAAAGAAACAAAAAATGCATGTTTATCAATCAAGCAAACAGTGAATCATACAATGACAAATATTGCCGGTATGGCCTTGGCGTTAACTTAATTGTAGGAGAAACCACCCGAAGAACAGTGGCAGATGGAACGCTTAACTAAGGGTCCCATACGCTTGGTGCCTTCCACCTCTCCCAATTTATATCAAGGTTTTCTTTCTCCCTCTTGATCACCTAATGGATAGAGAGAGAGAAGACTTTATTTACACCGACATGGACCTCCGGGCAGGGGCTCAGCCAGGGGGAGCGTCTCTGTGCCGGCTCTCCTGCACCGTGGCCGCAGAGAAGGTCTTGAAGTGAGCCTCCTCCGCCAGGCGCAGGACGATCTTTTGTTCATCCGCATTTGGGCTGCGGATGTAGGACTCCCAGATAATTTGATCCAGGGGATCAGCTTCTTTAGCTTCCGGAGAATCGGGGGCATTGCCAGATTAGATGATTTTGACTCAGAGGTACGTTGCAGAGATTGCAAGCCTCTGGGTCACCTGTCAACTCATTATGCATAGTAACATGAGGAAAGAAACGATTGGCCTGAGTTTTTCGCCAGGCCCTGCATTCTGAGGTTATAAGGGTAGTGGATAGATCGTTCCGTTTAGTCTAGGAGTCTCAGAGAGCATCCTTGTAGGTGATGAAGGGGATCTTTGTTTCCGGGCAGCCTCATTGCCTGGTAGACCCTCGTGAGCTGGAACCCAGATGACTGAAACCTCCCGGTTTAGCGGGTGCTCTCTCAGTAGACTGGCCTCCTGCTTGGAAATTAGGTATTGCCGAAGTTCCTAACATGCCACCTTATTATCTGAAAGGATAGTTTTGGCTTTAGTGCCTGTACATGCATGCTAGCGCTATCGCAGCCTCTTCAGCTATTTAAAGCGTTACGCATATTAATGAATCCAATTGCTTTCTGGGAGTGGTTCTCATCTACCACTGATATGACCGTGGCCCCTTCTAGCCCGCAGGCAGCATCGCAATAGGCTGATTCCTCAGGAGGGTCGTATCGTTTACTTTGAATAAATTTTGCTCTATGCTGTCTGTCACGAAATCGGCGCACATTTTTATTAAGCCGTCGCGGCGCGAGGCTCGCGAGTCGCCGCATGATAACTTCCACAAGATTCGAGAAAAACCTCCTTCCCCGCGCGAGAGAGCGCGTAGCTTTGTACGCGTCGCCGTTGCCCTCTTTCTCACCACCCGGCGATGAAGGTGACTCACCAGTCTGGAATACGCCAGCACCATCCAGAAATTTCTACGGGTCCTAGCCAATGACGACGCGCGGCTCGACGGGAGGAAAAGGGAGCGCTTTAACCGGCGAAGCCAAGTGTGTGTGCGCGCTAGCTTAGCGCGACGTGTTCGCTAGTACTTCGGCTGGACTCCCGGGGATCACCCGCTGCTGGCAAGCCCACGGACCTGCGAGGGCGCTGCGCTCGTCTTGTATGGCGGCCACATCGTGACTGTCGAGGCGTCGGACTGCAACAGTGCCCGGTGAACAATTTGGTGTTTGTCTATGTGACTCTCTCGTGTTTCATCTGTGTTGTAAAGCCTCTGTGTTATTGAATCTCTCTGTAGTTGCATGCTTAGCGTTTGTATTCTGTGAACCTCTCGTCTGTGCATGCATTTCAAGTGTTCAATTGTGTATTCCTTTGTATGATCGTCTCTTGCTGTGCATAAAGTTTGTTTTGTTTGTTACTTCTGACTCCGACCCTTACTCTGGCTTGAACCGGTGACAACTGGGCACCAAACGGCCACCCCCTTCTGTCACTACGAGGTAGTTGAATTCCGGCTGAGCTTGCCACGCAGGTCGAGCCCGCGGGCATCTCTTTTGCGACCGGAACAGCTACCCCCACTCACCATAAGGACGTCTGGGAGTGCGCGCACCGTTAAGGGCGCATCGTTAATAATTATTAACGGGTGACACTGTCTTCGTTCCTTGTCATGAATCGGGTGTATATTCTATAGGGATCGGTGCAATTTTGAATAGTTTCCACGTCTCACGCTCCAGGAGTTCAGCGACATATAGGGTGGCTCACCTGACTGAAGCTGTAGTTCTTGTAGTATTTTTCGGCCTACTACAGTGGAGTTGAGCCGCCAAATCTGGGCCTCCCTGGCCGCTTTAGCAATCTCTTCCCAGGTATTATGCATTCCCATAGCTATGAGCTTCTCTGTCGACGAGTTGAGGGGGATACCTAAAGCCCTTTTGAATGACGTTCTAATCATTTTCTTTAACTTCTCTACTTCACCAGGATTGAGATTGAGAAAGGGGGTGGCATAATTGCTACCCTGCTGATTACAAAGGCGCGAAGCAATTTTATTAGGCAGTGTTCGCTGAGGCAAGCACAACTAACCAGAGAATCCCACCTACCGCATCTACACAAACCAGTGGAGGTATACATGGGAGGGAGCAAGGTACCTGGAGTCAGCACAATTAGGATCCTGGGGTTTTCCTACAGCAGAACAGAATAAACACCACCATCCTGAAAAAGCTTGATGGGGCACATACTGCGCATACTTTGGTTTTTCAAAAATTGCGGCACCATTGATGCCCAAGGTGATGCTGCTGCTGTCATTACGCCAAGTGGTGCTTGAGATTAATAATAAAAACAAAATTCTGTCTGTTAGAAACATTCTTAAAAAATTAAAATTTCAATATATTACAGGAAACATATTTTCTTGTGTATAAGATGTCCATGTAATATTTTGCATATTTTGCCGTATCTAACAAACAAAACAATCTGTTCGTTTCTTTTGTGAGCTATGGGGTTGAAACGTCAGCAGCTCCCAACCGGCACAACCAGTTTAATCTCTATGAGAGCCGGGCACAATAAGCAATTTTTGCCCGAAACTGAAACTGGCACCAGCCATATTGTTGCCATGACAACCGTCATGGCGGCCGCCTCGAAGTCGAAGCTTCGGGTAAGTTTCTTGGCGAACGATAAGTAATAGCTGCCGGTTGTCGGCTGTTATCGGGTTTAGTCTTGTAGAAATCAAAGACATGGACGTCGCGTCGCATCCTGTGATGACATTCGAGTGCACTTACGTTGAAAGGCTTTCCGCTTTCGCACGGTAATGAAAAACTTCACACGCTGTCTAAGGAGGATCGTCGTCAGTGGCCTGCATATTCTTGATGTTCAACTGTGATTTAAAGCTGACTGTGAAACGCTGTAAATTGGTTTTGAACCAGCAGTCTGCTTAAAATGATAACTTTGCTGGTGTATACCTCTTCTTGGTGTATGCAACGCGCGTGACGGCAAATGGGCGTGGTCAGGCGGCCAATATATCGCCCGCTTTCACTTCGGGGCCGGTTTTACTGATGTGAAGCGCAAACACCACACGTCTTGCTCATCGGACTAGGAACACGAGCGCCGATGACGTAAGCCAGCAGAGTTAATCCGCAAATTTGTACCGCACCGTAGCCTTTATTTATATATTAATACTTTTCTTCTTCTTTTTTTCGTCTTGGAACGAAGCGATCATGCCTATCGACGTGATTTCTGTGGGAAAATTGTATCGTAGTCAAAGTGAAAGTTTAAGCTATGGCGAAAACATATGCGATAGCCAAGTAGCCTTTGGTTCCACTAGCCTACAGATCATATGTGCGTCGCAAAAGCAGAGCATACGTATTTGTCATGCAAATTCTAATTCTAATACAGTTTCTGATATAAGCTGGTGATGTAACGTGTGAAGCACTCGTCGAGGCCTAGCAGTAATACCCCTTTCACACGGACAGTTTCGATCCTCATTGAACTCGATCCTCAATGCAGATCGAGGCAGTCACACGGCAACTTTCAGGTGCAATCGATCTCGATCCTGCTTGACTTCAAGCTGCTTCCTCAAGCGCTCTTGAGATTTCAAGCACACTCGAAAGCGGTCGTTGACACCCTCTTCATCAGTGAGCTCTAAAGTGTACACGAGGAAAATTTCTCAATGCTCATTGAAAACGCCGTGTAGCACGGGACGCTTCAATCCTTCTTGAAAACCTCAATGCAGATCGAGTTCAATGAGGATCGAAAGCGACCGTGTGACAGAGGTATAACTCAAGCTGTTAATTTCATGTCAGCTACACTCCTTTTCACAAGTTACGTGCTGGGGGAAAAGTAAGATAACCTGCATCAGTCAGGATCATGAGGCACACAACGACTGTTTCTACCATATTCTTACACATGGTCAACAGATGCACATGAACTCAATCAGGTAGTATATGTGCCATCTTGATTGCCCCAGGCTGCCCTTAGCTTTCATAGCGAGCTTGTTCGAAATGGGACTGCTGTCACATTCCCCATTAACTTGGCCATCAGCCGATCCTTCCTTTTCGTCAGTCACCAACCATCGGAATTACATATTGATCCTAACAGGCTAGGAATTTTAGGAATGCCTTGCAGCCAAATTTGTGGGGAATGTCAACAGATTGGCCTAGAACTAGGAGGTAAGCTCAGTCAGACAGGTACATTGACTCATATACTGTGTTTATGCATTGCCATGCAAGAGAGGTTGAGCCTGCTTACAAGAAGTCAAGAATTTAGTGCAAAAATAAAAAATAACGGACGAAGAATGAAACATAAGACGATTGACGAGCGCTATGTCTTATGTGTCCTTTTTCATCCATTGTTCTTTATTTTTGTGCTAAATCCTTGTCTTCATGAATCACCAACTAGCCCGACAGCATGCTCTCCTCACCTGCTTACAACTTGCAGAGCAGATGATGAAATCGGTTCCTTCATTTATCAGTCCCAATCTCAGTGTTTAATGAAGGTAGTGCAATTGGATCATCATCAATAAGGAGGTTATGAGAGGTGTTGGTCATCCATTCTGCATTGCTCTTGGGTCTCTACCTCTCCAAAGGCTTATTCTTTGCTAATGAATAGAACAAGCTCATCTCATTCAAAGCATATACTCTACTTTGTCCGCTGCCACTACTGTGCCTCATTCTCCAATTGCATAGGTTTGTATAGCATAGCGATAGCAGACTTCTCAACTTCTGCCCTGCATAATGAAATCATGCTGCATTCATACTATATTTGCATAATAAAAATGTTTAAGTCACATACATCTCAAAATGCAGTTTTGAAGGCATCATTTTAGAACAGACACCATGACATATTTACTTGGGGCGCAAAACTGAAATAGGCTAGTTTGTTTGCTGCTGGAGAAATAGTGTGGCATATAGTAGAGACATAACTTTAAAAGAAGTGTCTAACGTCAGTACAGTACCATGGTGCAATACTTCTATTCATATATCTGTCTTACCTAGTTTCAATGTGATGCATGTGTTTTTTTTTTTTTTCTTTTAGGTTCTTTGTCTACATGGCTATGGGTGAGTGAGTGTACTAGCATACCTTGACTTCATAATCATCATCATCATCATCAGCCTGATTATACCCACTGCAGGGCGAAGGCCTCTCCCATATTTCTCCACTTAACCCGGTTCTGTGCTAGCTGCATCCACTTGACCCCTGCGAACTTCTTAATCTCATCTGCCCACCTAACTTTCTGCCGCCCCCTGCTATGCTTTCCTTCCCTTGGAATCCAGTTTGTTACCCTCAGCGACCATCGGTTATCCTCTCTTCGCACTACATGCCCTGCCCATGTCCATTTCTTCTTCTTAATTTCCACTAGAATGTCGGTAACTTGAGTTATTTCTCTGACCCACTCTGCATGCTTTCTATCTCTTAATGTTACCCCTACCATTTTTCGTTCCATAGCCCTCTGGGTGGTCCTCAACTTAAGTAGAACTCTCTTGGTTAGCCTCCACGTTTCAGCCCCATAGGTGAGTACAGGCAAGATGCAACTGTTGTATACTTTCCTCTTGAGCGACACCGGTAAGCTGCCAGTCATAATCTTCGAGTGCTTGCCAAATGGGCTCCATCCCAGTCTTATTCTTCTTGTTATTTCCTTTTCATGGTCCGGATCTGCGGTTACTACCTGTCCTAAGTAGACATATTCGCCTACTACTTCCAGTATTTCGCTTCCTAATGTAAACTGCTGTTCCTTCCCGAGGCTGTTGAACATTACCTTAGTCTTCTGCATATTGATTTTCAAGCCTACCTTTCTACTTTTTCTGTCTAGGTCATCATTCATTATTTGCAATTCATTCCCCGAGTTGCTTAGCAAGGCAATGTCATCAGCAAATCGCAGATTACTGAGGTATTCTCCATCTACCCTTATCCCTAACTGCTCCCATTCCAAGTCTCTGAATACTTCCTCTAAACAAGCTGTGAATAGTACTGGGGAGATTGTGTCTCCTTGCCTAACACCTTTCTTTAAGAAGGGCTGGTTATATTCTGAGCATTTTTCTATCACCTGATTAATGGTATGGATATGTTCGATAGTAGAGTACCGTTTCCGAAACCCTGCTTGATCCTTCGCTTGATTGCAGTCTAAGGTTGTCCTGATTCTATTAGCGATTACCTTAGTAAATACCTTATACGTAACAGACAGTAAGCTGATTGGTCTGTAATTTTTAAGGTCCTTAGAATCCCCTTTCTTGTGAATGAGGATAATGTTTGCATTCTTCCATGGTTCCGGTACCGTCGATGACACCAGGCACTGCATATACAGAGTGGCCAGTTTTTCTAGCACGATATCCCCCCCGTCCTTCAGCAAATCTGTAGTTATCTGATCCTCTCCAGCTGATTTCCCCCTTTTCATAGTTTCTAGTGCTTTCTTGACCTCGTCCTTCGTCACTGGTAGAACGTCTGACTGTTTTTCCCTACCGCCAATCTCATTACGGTCCTGACTACTTTGGCTACTGTAGAGATCTGTATAGAACTCCTCGGCTACTTTGACTATCTTGTCCATATTAGTGATGACGTTGCCCGCCTTGTCCGTTATCGCATACATCTGGTTTTTGCCTATGCCCAATTTCTTCTTTACCGCTTTCAGGCTTCCCCCGTTCATTACGGCATGCTCAATTTTCTCCATGTTATACTTCCTTATATCGGCCACCTTGCGCTTATTGATTAGCTTCGATATCTCGGCCAATTCGATCTGGTCTGTTGGATTGGAAGCTTTCATACTCTGACGTTTCCTAATCAAATCTTTCGTCTCCTGAGACAGCTTACCGGTATCCTCTCTAACTATCCTACCGCCTACTTCTACCGCGCACTCAGTAATGATATCTCTGAAATTATTGTTCCTTGCCTCTAGGGTAATGTCGCCATCCTCAATTAGAGCTGAATATCTATTCTGTAGCGAGATCCTTAACTCTTCTGCCCTCCCCCTCACCGCTAATTCATTGATGGGTTTCTTTCTTACTAATCTATTGCGTTCCTTCTTCAGATTTAGGCTAATTCGGGACCTCACCATCCTGTGGTCACTGCATCGCACTTTCCCGATTACCTCTACATCCTGCACAATGGCGGGGGTTGAACCCATTATGAAGTCGATTTCATTTTTAGTCTCTCCGTTAGGACTTTTCCATGTCCATTTCCGGTTCTTCCGTTTGCTGAAGAAGGTATTCATGATTCGTAAGTTATTGCGCTCTGCAAACTCAACTAGTAACTCCCCCCTGCTATTCCTAGAACCAATGCCATAGTCACCTACTCCCTTGTCTCCTGCTTGCTTTTTCCCTACCTTGGCATTGAAGTCGCCCATTAGTACAGCATACTGCGTCTTTACTTTTGGCATTGCCAATTCTACATCTTCATAGAAGCTTTCAACTGCCTGGTCATCATAACTACATGTAGGTGCATAGGCCTGTACAACCTTCAGTTTATACCGCTTATTAAGCCTAATTACGATGCCTGCAACCCTCTCATTAATACTATAGAATTCATCTATATTACCCGCTATATACTTATTGACAAGGAAACCTACACCTAGTTGTCGCCTCTCTGGTAAACCTCGATAACACAGTACATGCCCATCATTCAGTACAGTATATGCCTCATTCGGCCTCCTAACCTCACTAAGCCCTATGACATCCCATTTCATGCCCTCTAGTTCCTCTAACAGCACTGCTAAACTAGCTTCACTAGCTAGGGTTCTAGCATTAAACGTTGCCAGGGTCAGTTTCCAATGGCGGCCTGTCCAGCGGAGCCAGGCTTTCTTAGCACCCCCTGCTGCGTCACAGGTCTGACCGCCGCCGTGGTCAGTTGTTCCGCAGCCGCTGGTGACTGAGGGCCGGGGTTTTATGGAGCTTATCATAGGAGGTTGTCTTGACTTCATTTGTGCCTTAAAAACTGCAGCGTCATTTGCCCCATACCCAGCTATGAAACAGGTTCTGCTGCCTTAAATCTTTCGTATCATTTTAGGCAATTATTGAGACTTCATGAAAAACAAATTAATTGTCACAAAAATACTTAGGATTATAAAAGAGATAAGTAATAGTTTGGTAAGACGGAGAAATGGCTCACTGATGAAGCTAAGCTGTACTGTCAGCTAGGTTTCCGAGCACAGAGAGCATGTAAATGTGCAGTTTTGTATAATATTGTACAAAATACTACTGGTAAAAGAAAAAAAGGCCACGAAAAGCTTGGTTGAGAGAAAATAATCTCTTTCTGCATGACATGAGACTTGCAAGCATTATTTGCCTTGCTGACAGTAGAGCTTAAGCCTGCATGACTATTGAGGATGTCATATCGCCTAGCTGGTGTGTCCAGGTTCATCTTAAGCCTGCCCACCAAAATAGTGGCAGACATATACTTGTACATCTCCTTTCTTTGAAACCAAATCAGCTAATGGCGTAATTATAAGCTCTGAATCCAGACAGGGGTTTAGCTGAAGTGGTCTGCGCAGCTGCTTAGATTTTATGAAAAAACAATAACAACCTAATTTTCAAGCTGCATGAGTTGATATGCTATGTATACATATATAGGGTTCTTTCCAAAGTCATGCAGGGGTCATGAGGGATGCTGTAGTGGAGGGCTTATGATTATAATTTCAATCTATGCGATTCTTTAACCTGCACTGACATTGCACAGGGCACGGGTCAGCATGCAATCGGCCTCCTTCAAAAGGATTCCACTTGTGAAGCTCGTGTGTTCTATTTTTTTCCAGGCAGGATGCCGCAGCGTTCAGGTCCAAAATTGGTGACTTTTGGTGGGCAACAAAGTCCATGTTGGATTTGAGTAAGGACCGCGCCTTTATTTCCACTTTAGGCATTAGCATGTTGTGCAGATACAAAACGCATTAGTTTATAGGACGAGGACTTGCCTTCATTAGTATAAACCTACTGCTGTTTTAAACTGTTCATGTTAGCCTTACCTGTCATGCTTGGTTAATCCAATTGTCCTGTACCTATTCGTTTTTGATCTAAGGCTGCGTCTCTTGTTCAAAAGTTTATTTCATTTATGAGGCCATCCTTCAACCAGTATTGGTTTAAGTAATCTTTTTATTAACGTCTGATACCAGATTCCAGGAGCTTATCGTTACTAGATGGCATTTAGCGGATGTTTGGCAATTTCAAGGAAGTTTGTGCAATGCACAGCTGGTCAACACCTTACATTTACTTACTAGTTTTGACATTGCTTCATTCCCAAAAGGAAAGCATCTGAAATTATCTTTGTCCAGAAGAAAATTCAACTAAAAAATTTCCTAATCGCAGATTGATAGGCTTCTGTGCTTAAGGGAAAAATAGTTCTGCCTCTTTTGGTTGCAAATAACTTATGTAAAGATGATGAAGGTTCAGAGCACTGTCTCCAGTGGCATCGCTATCGCTGCGTGTGCTTGACCTGCCTATACGTGGACTGTTTCCATCACTGTTTCTCGAGTCCCAGTACCTCTAATAAAGCCCCATCCTGCACTTAAAATATATAGCGAAAGATATTTGAAAATTTATAAAACTGTAATTTTTGACAACCTTAGAGTGTGGCCAGTTATGTTTAGCACTTTCTAAACTTTGTTGTTTGTCTAAATTTCTTGAAACTTTGGTGCAAAAAGCCTTCTTTGCAAACTGTGTGAGCTTCTACCTTAAAAAAAGAAATAGCATATAAGCACAAAGGTTGGGTGCTGGATTCTATACAGACTTGTCTACGAACTAATATATGCCAACATAGATTTCATCGGATGAAAAAATATTATATCTAACAGTTGGACTGTTTAGTTGAAGCTGAAAAAGAAAAAAAAACTCTAAAAGCTCAGTCAAATTATCAAAACTCACTTTTAATTGAAAGAGATCAGTATCCTTTTGACATACATGCTGCGCCTAGCTGACTACTGATTCAATTTAACAGCGCGTTGTGTGTTGTGTATCCAATTTGCCTCGAGTGGGGCTTGTTCTACAAACATTTTTGTTTAGCTGACTGATGGTGCATGTTGTGGGTATGAATGGATGATTTTGGCTCAAACTGCATTTAGAACATGTCCGTTAGAGGTATTGCTCCGCTGTCATGGCTCTGCTGACTGGAAGCCTGCGCATTATCACCAAATGTCATTTACCAGAGTAGCAGTTACTATTCAGTGTCTTCACCATCTTGGGGCAGTTACTTAAGTGGTGAGCATGTTTTAAACTGATGGCTTTGAGGCTCTCCTTCCATTGGAAACCCTATATCTACTAAGGGGTATAACTTTTGCCCTTAGTAGATGTGCAGTTCATGTAATGAAGTATACCTGGCCATAGTTTGAAAATAAGGACAAATATGCTTCTAATCGTCCTGCAAAATCTTCATTGTTTTGATGTATTATGAGAAATAGTATTTTTGTTCTATAAAATATATACACCAGGGCATTTTGCAGTGCTTGATATGAGCTCGCACAGGATACAATTTAAACTAGTAGCTCCAGTTGTATTTTATTTCACGTCTCAGACAAAGGCTTCCTAAATTAGCAAGGAAACTTCCTGCTCACCCTGTTTGAAAACTTTTGTAAATGTATTGTACCATCATTTGCCTTGTTGGGCAGCTTCAAGTTCAATATTCTAAGGTGCCCATTTTTCTGAAAAAAGATAATAATAAAATTAGGTCTAAATTAGAGAGTAGTTTTCAGTGAAATATGAGTCCCTTTTTATTGGGCAGTACACAGTGCTTATATATTTATTAACTTAAGGATAGCATATTGCCCCCTGCCGGGGTGGCGTAGTAGTTAGGGCGCTCGACTACTGTGCCCAAGGACGCGAGATTGAATCCCGGCCTCGGCAGCCGCCTTTCGATGAAGGCGAAAAGCAAGGCGCCCATGTGGTGTGCGACGTCAGTGCACGTTGAAGAACCTCATGTGGTCGAAATTTCCGGAGTCTTCCACTACGGCGTCTCCCATAGCCAGAGTCGCTTTGGAACATTGAACCCCAAAATCAAATCAAATCAGATAGCATATTGCCAGCTTCTGAATGCAACAGTTCCGCTATTTGTGCATGGAAGCAAGTAACAGCCTTTTTTTTTTTCTTCATACTTATACGTAACGGTGTCTGTCCAGCTTATCTTCTTCCAGCTAAGGATCTTGATTCGCTATGTCTTGCCCTGTACTATGCACACCTCCTCATTTGGACATCACGTCCCTGCTTGTCTTTCCAGTATTCATTGATGCACCTCATCTCATAGAGAATGATGTCCACTCTGAAGAGGACAGTCAAGGTGAGAACTGCACAAAGCTGATATTCGTGTTGTGGAGTTATGGGTGGATAATGAACATCGCATGATGGTGAAATACTAACTACTTATGGTCAGATAAAATCAATGCATTACCAAATCATGCTATATTTGGTTTACAGCTGCACTCGTCTTAAAGGCGCAGGGAAGAATCACTATCGAGTAGCATGGTCTAGCAAGTTGCACCTAATTTTCTCGTCAAATGGTCTTTGTTCATTTTCTTTATAGCACAGGGAAAAGGGGCCGGTCAGAAATTTCTTTTTTTTTTTGTTTTTTTTTTATGCACATTTAAATGGGTAACAGTGGAAGCATGCATTATAGACCATTGGAAGGTGGATAAAGAAAGCAGGGGGGGTGGGGGGGGGGGGGGGGTTGCATAGCATGACAGTGCAGCCATCAGGCAAGTATTAAAAAAAAAACGTTTGAAAGTTATAGTAAACAAATTAAATTTGTTGGCAAAAGTGGGTACAACATGTTACAGATTTGCACCATTCTAATACTAAAGATGACAAATGCACTAGAATGATCATTCATGCATAGAACTGGTAATAATAATAATAGGTACTGGTAATAATTTGCAGAAACACTGATGTTTGAGACCATTGGTGCTTATCCATATTAGAAAGGTTTGCAGCTCGGAAATGGCAAAGACAAGCAGAGAAGATAAGCGTGACAGGATGTTTCCTGAAAATACCATTTCATAATCGTGCAAAAACAGTGACAGTATGCTGGCTTTGACCAGATCTGGAAAGAGAAAGTATTGAGGCATTTCGTATCTAAGAAAGAGGCAGTCAATGTCTGCACACGATAGCTATTATTGTATAATCATGATATGGTATTCATGGAAAACCGAAATTGATTTCTTTGAGGTGACTGTACATAAGCTTTAGCTTTTCCAATAAAATTTCAGTTGAAAAGACTGCTTGTTTTTAGTTCGAGTTTTCCATATGCTTCAAATTTTTCTGATATGTTTCTAACCTTGTGAAAAAAATATGGCATACTGTTTAACGGGTGTGAAGTTGTAATTGGGATCTTTGTGTATTTTGCGAGAGCTTCACTTGAGGATTACTTTTGCATTTAAGTCTATAATGCAGTGCAAATAAAGAAGCTGCACAAGAAGTGTAATTTTAGCCCTTAAAGTAATGAGTTATGACAGTGCCAGTAAACAAAAAAACTTAAAGCTTGCATGTTTTCTTTTTTAACTAATTCAGATTTCAAAACGCTAACTGCCTAGTCTGCTGATACTTGTTTGTGGAATAAACAGTATTTCATTTCTGCCTATCACTTTGCACATTCAGTAATTATGGCCCTTCATTAAATCGTTGGCTGGAAGACCACACTTGTAGCACATGCATGTGCTACAAGTGTGGCCTTCTTTAGGATATCTTTGGAGCAGTGCTGTTTCAAGTGTTTTTCATTTTTCTGGTGCCTGCAATGGACAAGTCCTTAAGAGGTGTTCCACATCTGGACAATTATTTGACGTCTTCTCTATTTGTAAATACTGCCAGCCTGAAAAAACTGCTCTAATAACTTCCCTTTCTGCAGTTGACTTGCCATTCATTTTTATCTTGTACAGAGTGGCATTATTTGCTTTGTCATCATGATTACTTTCATCTTCAGTCAGTTCAGGCGTTCAGTCGAGTCCGACTCTTCGTGACCCTATGGACCATGTCACGCCACGCTTTCCGGTCTCTCACTATCTTCTTAACATCACATAGCTTCATCTGCAATGCCTCGAGAATGCCATCTAACCATCGCGTTCGCTGCCTACCCCTTCTCCGGCGACCCTCAACCTTTCCCAACATCAAATCTTTCTCCAGCGACTCCTCTCTTCTCATCAGATGACCAAAGTAGCTGAGCTTTAACTTTAGAATTTGACCCTCCAATGAGCAGTCAGGGTTTATGGTCGACAATATCGACTGATTTGATCTTCTGGCAGTCCAAGGAACTCTTAAGAGTCTTCGCCAGCACCACAATTCAAACGCGTCAATTCTTCGGCAGTCAGCCTTTTTCACAGTCCAACTCTCGCATCCATACATCACAACTGGAAAGACCATAGCACGGGTTATACGGATCTTGGTTGGCAGACTAATGTCTCTGCTCTTTACTAGGTGGTCAAGGCTAACCATTGCTCTCTTTCCCAGAAGCAGGCGTCTCCTAATTTCATGGCTGCAGTCTCCTTCCGAGGTAATCTTGGCGCCCAAGAACAGAAAATCTGTCACAGCTTCCACTTCTTGTCTCCTCTTATCTCCTCTTTACTGCTTTTGTTCGTAGTGTCACCTTATATGCCCATAAGATGATTGTCTGAAGTGATATGTAAGGGGCCAGTAAATACAGAAGATCTTGTTTGGAATCCATTGTTGCCAGCCGCATATAGAGCGCTTTACGCCAGGCTTGTGATGTGAATGAAGCAAATAGTTCACGAAATGAATGCCTCTGAATTTTTTTGTAGCTTCAGTGTAGCTTTGTGTAGTGTGGGGTGCCTGTTTTGCTTGTTACAATCATGAGCAATTTCAGTAGTGGGCCCAGCACTTGTTTACCAAATGATTTCTTACAACAGGAGTGAGTCATCAGGAATATAATTGAGACTCAGAAAAGAGCATAGACTCACACTGTGGGCACATGAGAACCTGGCAGGAAATTTTTAATAAATCATCTTGTAATGCGAGGTTCTTTTTATCAGCAGGCATCCTCTTTGCCAAGATCTGCATGTTCTGAAATAACACTACCGGATAATAGTTAATGATTTCTGGAATTATGCTGAAATACTCCTGTGATGAGCAACCGGTCGGGGTGGCGCAGTGGTTACGGCGCTCGACTACTGTTCCCAAGAACGCGGGATCGAACCCCGGCCTCGGCGGCCGCTTTTCGATGGAGGCGAAAAGCAAGGCGCCCATGTGCTGTGCGATGTCAGTGCACATTAAAGAACCCCAGGAGGTCGAAATTTCTTGAGTCCTCCACTACGGCGTCTCTCATAGCCTCAGTCGCTTCGGGACGTTAAACCCAACAAACCAAACCAAACAAACCAAACTCCTGTGATGAGCATACATTGCTCTCCCTCTCAGAGAAAAATTTGTGCACACATATTGATCTGTGTGTGAGTTGTGTTTCGTTTCCTGTGGACCAGGCGGCCGTGGCTGGTGGATCTCGGGCAGTGCTCGAGACAACGGGGACACCTGCCGAGAATTCGAGGAGTCTGTCAAGGCCATCGAGCAGGCATACAAACTGGAGGTGAGGAGGCTGTTATGACTGCTTTCACAGCGGACATGCGATGTAAGCCTTTGCCAAAGATATGCACGGGGTTTCCCAAATGGTAGAGGTGAACTCGAGAGGGAGCAGGCCAGTTTTGTCTTACTACACTGAACAATGCTGTAATTTTTTTTTTACAAAGCAAACAAATTCTCGTTATGCTATGGTCATGAATGTAACTTTTTTTCATATCCCATTTTCTTCCAGTAACCGCATCATATTAAGCATGTAACCTTCCTGCTGTGTCAAAATCACCACTGTATTAAAGGGATTAAAACAGCAGCACTATTCTTTATCATCATAATTGATTAACCCTTAAAGGTCTCGTTAAGGACATTACATAAGTAAAGAGGGGGGTATTGGTGCAGTGTGTTCAGTGGTCCTACTTACATATGGAAGGGCAAATGAGCAAAACAAAAGTTAAATAAACCAGACTGAAAAAGGAGAAAATAGCCAAGTAAGGACATAATGTGGCAAAAAAACAAGCAGCCAGTACAGGCTGCAGCTGTAAAAAGAATACAGTAAAACTAGTAGATTGGATCGCAATGCATGGTAGCTGTTGTGAGTACAGGGGCATTGTTATTGTCCATTAAAATCAATTAGTAGGTGCCCTAAATCTAGAAAGTTTAATCTCAGGGACAGTGCATTAATGGAGGTTATTTCAGTCTCCCATCACACTACAAGTAAAAAATATTTGTTGAATGCAATGGTTGTCAGTTTTCTTTCATATTACGAAGAAAAGATTTTTTAAATGCAATGATAGTGGTCTTGTTAAAGCGCTACAGGAGTCCATTTTTTATCAGCCCGCATTCCATTCATTCAAGAATTACGTGCAAAAGAAAGGGCATTTTGGTGTGGGCTTGTCGTTTCTGAAACAACCCGAGATTATCTGTGATCACGCAAGATACGAGGAACATACATGGCGCTTGGCCATTCTTTTTGTGCACTGTTTGCGGAAGTTGAAGATGAAAATGTTGCCACTGCTTTCGCAGCACCTGACGCAAATTTATTTGTGTTTTTTCCTTGGTATCCCGCTCAGTATGATGGAGGCTTACCGTTGGTTTTTTTTTGTCTTTTTGTGGTCATGCTCTTCATGTCCTTTTCGCTGTGCATACCAGTGAATTGGAAATGATGGAAACGTTCTTCCTCAACATGAATTGGTGCTGCACTTTGTTGAACACAGATTGAAATGCGGCTGTTTTTGAACTGGTAATACTGTCATCACCTCAAGCCTCTGTCTTAATGTATTTGGTTCTTTTTGGAAAATGAAAAAATCTTGTTAACCATGTCATATTTCACTGAAATAGACCACTATATCGATAACAGCTAACGTGAATGTTTCCCAGATTCCGCCTCTGCTGATGTTTTTCATGTAAAGATTGCCACAAAACTTGATATAAAGGCATCAACAGCTTCTAACGCTTTTGCGTTTGCTGACACACGATATAATTATGTATCCTTGAGAATTTTAGTTTGATAAAATAATAATTTACTGTTCCTAAGATCCTTTCTTTCTTATATTTATGGAATGTTGCAAATATAGAATGATAAAATATTTTTTAAAAATGGCAATGCAGAACTCCCAGTTGTGAAGGGACGCAAATAAATCGACACTTTTCAAGGACGAGCAGTTGAAATCGGATGAGACCCTTTTTTTGTCAAAAAAAAAAAAAAAGATTTTAGATTTTCTAACCTTCTAACAGTTTTTTCCTGAAAATATTTTCTCTTGGGTATTCACAACTTCAATGTATTGAGCATAAAGGTGGGAGTTTGCAGAAGGTTTATTTTATTTTTACACTTTTCAAACATCCATTCTAAATTTGGTGGCATAGAAATTTTTTAGCTTACAGAAAATATAATGCACTTGGTAATTTTTAGTTTTAAATATACCTCTTATCTTTTTTTCTTGGTCATGTTGAACAAAATAATTTGGAAGTTTCCAGGGGCTTAATTTGCATCATTCTGAAAAATTATTTTTGAAGATTCATGTAACTTTGCTCATGCACTATCAGGAAAATATAAGCAAACAAAAAGGTTCTAGTCAGTGCCTTTTACATGACGAATTGTTATCAATAACCTAGGTAATCTTATTGTGCCTTTGCTGAAAGCCGGAAAACCACCAACCTCCCCCGGTAGCCACAGGCCCATAGCTCTCGCCAGCTGCCTGGCAAAATCTTTTGAAGCCATTTTAAACACCTGACTAACCTTCGTTTTAGAGTCTCGCCAACTTCTCGATAATTATCAGTGCGGTTTTAAAAAAACATGCTCAACTACAGATCACTTAGTCCAACTCGAAAATACAATTAGAGATGCATTCAACATAAACAGCACTGTCTTGCTGTCTTTTTCGACTTGGAGAAGGCGTTCGACACCACGTGGAGATACGGAATACTGCGGGACTTCGGAGATTTAGGCATGCATGGCAGGATGCTGAAAGTTTTGAGCAACTTTCTGTCCAACCGTAAATTTCAAGTTCATCTTGGCTCAGTCCTGTCAAAAACCTTTACCCAGGAAAACGGTGTCCCTCAGGGCTGTATTTTAAGTCCCACACTTTTTATTGTAAAAATGAATTCAATTAACAGAGTAATACCTAAATTTATTATATATTGTCACGTAGGGGTGACAAGGTCGACTACACAAATGAAGGGTCGATGATTGCACTGAAGAAACTCTTTATTGGGCTGACTTGCGCCCGCAAAAGAACTAAGCACCTCGGCGGCGGCGATAGCAACAAACGTGCTTGTTGGTCGTCGGACAAAGAATTCTCGTCACACTCGTCAACGCTCAATTTAAAGGCTGCACAGAACAATCTAGACAACGTCGCAAACAGCTACCAGCACGGGCTGGAACAATGTGGAAAGACACCCGAGTGGCCAGAACCTTCCAGACAGATCTCGGTGCATCTTGCGCTACAAAAAAACTGATAAAGATGTGACTCGCGACATCGAGCATTAACAAACAAAGATTACGGAACTGATACGCAATCCAGAATCAGAGTGATAAGCCTGTATGCCGGCGGCTGTTAAAAAACAACAAATACTGTTTTGAAGGTTTCACGGCAGTATTCAGCCTATGTCGATGATCTCCAGATAGCCAGCACCTTCTCAAATGTATCAACCTGTGAAAGACAAGTACAATTAACAATAAATAAATTAGTGACATGGGCAAACAAAAATGGGTTTCAGTTCTCTGCACAGAAAATAGTGCCGGTTATGTTTTTGCTAAAACGGGGCATAAACATCAGTCCCACTCTGTACATAAAAGAGACTGAACTACCAGTTAAAAACGAACATAAGTTTCTAGGGATAACTTTTAACAGAAAACTCACATTCCTACCTCTTAAAAAGAAGGCTTCAAAATCAGTAAACATACTCAAAGTACTTTCACGAAAACACTGGGGGTCTGATAGGAAATCTCTGCTACACATATACCGATCTGTTGTACGGTCTTGTTTGGACTATGGCTCTATAGTCTATGGGTCTGCAAGACCATACTGTTTGAAATGGTTAGATCCGGTGCATAACCTTGGCTTGCGTCTGTCAACTGGAGCTTACCGCACATCTCCTATAAACAGCCTCTACGTAGATACAAATGAGCCTTCCCTCGAATACAGAAGGTCATTACTTGCTCGTATGTTTTGAAAATACAATCCCTGCCAAACCATATATGCTTCCCCATAGTTACAAAGTGCATCTCCAGAATATTGTTCCAAAACAAGCCACACTCAATCAAACCTTTATCTCTTCGTTTTGAAGAAGAATGCCTAGAACTAGGTATACTGCAGAGCCTTCCAAACATCACCCCAAGGCAAGATCCAATACCACCCTGGTACAGTCTCCCATGTTTATGTGACTTCACACTTACACAGTTTCAAAAAAACCTTTCTCCTCGTGAACACATGCTACAAGAGTTCTTGGCTCTGGAGGAAAAATATAAAAATTACAGGGCTTTTTATACTGATGGTTCTAAGACAGCACATCGACCAACTGGGGTTGTCGACCAAAGACAATTTCGACCAACTGGGGTTCTTTAACGAACAGTGACATTGCGCAGCACATGGGCACCTTCGTTTTCCCCTCCATCGAGAAGTGGCCACTGTGGCCAAGATTCGATCCTGCATCCCTGGACAGTTATTAAGGCGAAGGTCTTACTTGTTTCATTGTGAAAAGTGCGTGGGCGAGATCTATCTGCGAGATATGTTCACAAGATTCCGCTGAATATCAGTGGGGTTCTGGTATATACTTACTGATAGTTATAGTTAGTGATAGATAATGATAATCAGTGATCAGAGAAAGTCTCCCTCTCTCTCTAGTGAAAAACATGGAGAACGCTTCCTCTCACATAGAGAGAGGGAGAAAGTCTCTTTCTCTAGAGAGAGAGAGAGACTCTGACATTCTCTCTCTCTACTCTCTCATTCTCTCTATCATGCTCTCATCTTGAGAGAAAGAGGTCTTCCTCTTAGAGAAAGAGAGTCTCTCTCCAGAGTAATCAGGGGCATTCCAAGGATTGCAGCAGGGGGAACAAAAGTCATTCACCTTGCTGCACGTAAGGCGACCTAAGTGTTTCCTTGAAATTTTTGTGTATTCAGTCAACGTTGATTAGTGAAAAAAAAGATACTTTTGTGGACTAGGTTATGCAGTTCTCTCTCAACTGTGCACAGTTAGTTTTGTAGCGGCTTGAACACTCAGTCTCAGGTGCGCCATTACTGAAGTATGTCCATTAGTGATAGTTCCATATGGATAATAACTTATAAGTAAAGGTGTAGAAAAAATACATTACGGCTGTGCATGCAATCAATGGTAGGCATGATCCAAGCGATTCATTTGCAAAGTGTTCGTAGTTGAAAAACAGCCTTACGCTATAAACAGTGGGAAAAGTTTTGGTATAAGTGCTTGAAATATATCTGTAATGTCATTTTATAGTTGTAATTAAAACATATGAAATTGACAAATAACTAGATTTAAACTGTATTTCCAAGTTTAAGGCACAATTTTTGTTCTTTTTTAACATTTAACAGTATTTAAAAGTCACCATTAAAATGATGTTTACTCTTAATGTTAAAATGTAATGTTTTTATTAAACAAAAAGATTAGGCCATACCAGAGTCACATCAATGTTTTCGTTCTTTGCCCGAAATATTGCTGAATGGAATTTGCTCCCAAATGAGATAGCAATTATGTGATTTAAATTAACCTCCCTACAAGAATGCCCTACGGACAGTGTAGTCATTTGTAACGAATAAATAAACATAATATCGTTATTTGTTCATTCTTTATTTTAGAGCAACATTGCAATGCAACCTACTGATTGTTGAAAGCCAAAATGTGGATCAAAAAATGCTTCTAGCTGTTAAAACACTCAATTTTTCATGCCGAAATTCGGTGCACAGATGGTATATAACCATCTGTAATTTTCAGTACCATGTTTGGGTGATGTACTTGCCTGGCTTAATCATTATGATTAGAAATCTGCTTCATCTGCAGCATCAGCAACCCAAAACAAGCAGCATTTGCATAGCTGACATTGATGGCGGCATCCGATGCATATCTGCAAAATAACTGCACCATTTTGTTATGGCAGTCACACGTTAACTCTTTAACCACCAATTTATTTTCCAAAAAACGTACTAAAATTGCCAATTTTTTTTAGGTGACCATAATTTGCTTAATGTAATTACGGTTCTAAAAATATATTACTTTGGTAGTTAGCAGAGGTGGGCAACCTCATGAGGTTTCGACCTCATGAGGTCGACCTCAACCTCAAAATGGCCTCAGCCTCACGGAGTGAGGTGAGGTTGAGGTGAGGTCGGCGATAGCTCAAAATATTTTGAGTGAGGTCACGAAATTGGGCCTCAACCTCACGCATGAGTTTGAGGTTGAGTGAGGTCGTAATTGTGTGAGGTCGAAATTGTGAGGTCCAGGCTTTTTGCTGTTGCCGCGGCTTACTTCGAAGAGCGCCCCTTTAGACGCGGAGTTCGAGCGTACTGCTGCGGTGTGCCCGTCGACTCTTGGTGTTCGGACGACCGGATGCCGTAGCCCCTGCCCAGGCTTCCCTCTGGTCTTGTTGGAAGATTATTTTTTTTTTACGACACGAACTCCTCGTGCCCCCCGCCCGCCACCCCCGTTTTCTCTGACTTGTTTGTGCCGATGCTTGCCGCCGGCTCAAGCACCCAGGAGCGCGCAAAGCACATAACTCACTCTGACCCGCGATGCTTTTGTCGGATGCCGCAAACAAACAAGCAAACTAAAAAGCGAAGCAAATTGTCTTTTGCGCTGACGGCGCAAAGCAGAACTGTTTGTCGTGTGCATGCCCGTTCCCAGGCGCTGACGTCACGGCTGCTGCTTTACATTCGATGAAGGATCCCGCTGTACATTAGACGGAACCTTAACAGAAAATGGTGCAGCGAAATTGCATGGGATGAAGGTGCTAGCGTTTCTTACATAACCAATATAGCGGTAAGACATGCAAGAGAATGAGACGGACGGCACAGCTTATAAAACGCAACTGGTATACAGGAAAAAAGCCTGCGCATGTTAACCATTTGCCTAGGTAGAAGAGGCAAAAAAATTATATGGGGCTTATATACAGTAAAGCCCAATGAAAACAAAAACCTTTTTGCTCCGCTAAAACCTTTTGTTTCTCTCCCAAATTCTCGTGAAACCAAGCAATGCAGGAGGAAGGATGATGGTAAGAGATTCTTAACTCCATAATATCAGGTCTATCTTGAAATCTCTTTAGGCGCAGGAAAAAAAAGAGAAAAGCGTTCTCCTACATGTTTTTATCAGTTAAATACTATTGAGATGTTGTCTGACTCAACATTTTGGTGTCTAGACAGACGAATTAGTGTGGCAAACTGAGCGTGTCTCTTTAGTGCTGCCGTCTGCTCGAGACGGACAAATCAATCGGATGAAAATTTGTGTGGTCAGATATCGGAGAAATATATTCAGACATTCGTTTTTTCTTTAAAAATCCATTGAAATATCTGTGAATGAAACCAATTACATGCTAGCACTGAGGAATGCAGTACTAAGTCGATGTCTCAAGCCTTCTATACCCTCTGGGAAGCGCAGTTCTCTTCTTTTTTTAGTGTGCGAAATTTCGTATACTTTCGTCAACATAGTATTTCTTTATATATATTTTCTTGTATGACATTTACATTCGTGTACTGGCGAACAGAGAACAGGCTTCTTCCCTCACATTTGGCTCTTTCTTTGGCATCTTTCCAGAGGCCCATAGCACAACCCTCCTTTCCACATACCGGAGCGGTCATTTAGTTTCTCTTTTTATTTTTTTATTTTTTTGCAAGTATTGCAAAGCGCGATGTAGTCTCTGAAAACGAAGCTGACACATTCGCTGCTGCCTTTGGTGTGTATTGGTGACAGTTCGGCATTCACTGCATGAGCAAAACCTAGAGCCTATAGACGGACGGCGAAGGGAGGAACGCGTGCACAGCAGGGAGCGCGGTCCCTCCAGGCTGCTTGATCGCCTCCTTTCTGTTGTTCTTGTCTTTATTTTACGTTTATGTGCTGTAACTACACGACACTAACGGGGAAACGGTTTCTCTGGATGCACGTGTAGTGCATGCGACGAAGCAGCTTCGAATACACCACCGTGTAATCTATTAGTTCAGTCTTTAAAGGAAAACAAGTGAATAACACAGAGAAGCTCGTCTCAGACTTGTTGGAGAAATGGTATCCAGTATTCTGTTCGGATGTACAAGTATTTGTATCGTTTTTTCGTTTTTTTTTTGTTTCTTTTTTTTTTTGGGGGGGGGGGGGGGTGGACATTTTGGTCCGGCGAAATTTGACTGCAAAGTGGTTCACGTTTAACCCTCTTTCCTAGCAGTTCCGAACCCTGTAATTTTTTAATGTAAGCATGGTGTTTGAAGAAGCAATTTCGCCAATTCTTGCAATACGCCACGGGATCACAGAATTATAGACAAACACCTAGGAGTGACCGGTTGGGACCTCGTAACATCCACAGCGTTCCTCTGAAATTTTCTGAAGGTACGTTTGTTTACCCGGCGTTGGCCGAGTTTTGTGATTATTTGGTGTGTTGCTGTCTTTCCTCTTTTGTTTGTTTTGTTGGGGATTTAGTCATCACGACAGATCGTTTCATGACTATAGCTTTTATGAAAAATTCGTGCCCGGTAATATGGACGACCCGAATTATGAACAGTTTTTCTGGGGACGAAATGTTTTCAATGTATTTATGCCTCGTTAATGCAAAAAGTCGCTGTTTGAACAATGGACAGGGGAAGAATGCATAGAGCCCACTTGGGCCCATGTATTTTTGTCTCGTTAATATGGACATCGTTTGAAAAAAGCAGGGGAGTCCGAACGCAAGTTAAAGAAGGGCGCGCAGGCCGGGAATCTATGCGACAGTCGATGCGGTCGGATGCCTGAACGAGTCCTGTGGAGTTGGAAAGAACCAAAGCGGGCGTGTGGTCGTTTTAGGAAGGGGAGGGACGCAAGAGCGGAAAGGAATGTACACAGAAAACCGAGGGTCACCTAAGTAAGAAAGACCCTGAATGAAGGGAACCGGGAGATTTCTGGGTGCAGCGGCAGCGCCGCAACGAGAGGCCGCAGTCGGGAAAACAGCAACATGTGGTCGCAATAAATTCTGCTGAACGTGAACAGAGAGGCCGGTAAAAGCGTAGGAAGGAAATAATAGGAAGAAAGACAAGAGCCAAAAAGTGGGGGTGGGAACTGAAGTTTTTCTTTCCCAAAACACAAAGTGTGTTCCATGAAGCCGTTAACGCTTTTCGGTCACAGTTAAAACACACTCACGAAGTAGAGCGACAAAAGAAAGGCGGCGAGCACGCAACCAGGACCGGGCGTCCCGTGCTGGACGCCCTTCCTTCTCATGCTCCTGGTTTTCGTCACTGTTGGGGTGCCGAACTGCCACATTTCACGCCCCGGGCGGTCCGCATGTCGGCTTCGCCTTGAGTCAACGATGCGGCCTTGACAAGGTCTGAGCTCTTCGTAGTCGGCTCGCCGTCGTTCTAAACTGTACTTCAGCTTGCAGTGTTTGTTTCATAGGAACACATACAAACGGCACAGGAGAGGGCTGGTCGATAGCCCTCAGCAGCCAGCCAACTTGACTCCCTCGCTTCCTCACATAAATAGTACAAGGCAGAAAAAAGAGAATCAGAAGAACGGAAAGGCGGGGAGGTTAACTAGGCAAAAAGAGTGCAAAGAATCAGGAGCCTGTAACCCTCAACTTTAGTCTGACTTTTGGCATGGCGGGAGTTGAAAGCAAAAAAAAACGTAACTGAACGTATACGCGAAGCGGGACATCTGTGAATACAAGCGGCAAAAACCATCTCAGTTAATCCAAGCCGTGAGGGACTGGACCAAAGTTCAGCTAGGTCTCAGCCTCGCCAGGTCGACGGTAGCATCGATACTACAGGGCTCTGATAAATGGCTCAACGTCGGCATCGCTCATCGCAGCGTCAGCTATAGTCCGACAGCGCCCAGCACAGTTCGAAGAAATGGAGTCAGCCTTGTTAATGTGGTTCGGAAATGTGTGCGCGAATGGTGCTGTCGTGAGCGACGAAATGCTTCAACAGAAGGCCCGCTGCCTCAATAACATTATGGGTGCGCACCCTTCCTTCTCCTCCGTCTTGATAGGTTTTACCTGTGATGACTTACGAAATTTTTGTTCAGTAAAACAGGGATGTTTATTGAGAAAAATTATTCTACGCTATGTATAGACATTACTAACTTCAGCTACTCATGAGGATAGCTGACAAGATTTAAGAACAGACATGACATTTTTGGGTCGACGGATTCATGGAGAAGGGGGTAACATCGACAGCTTGGCTGTTTTTAATAAGAAATTTAATTTAAAAAGCTGTCATTATATAAAGCTTTTCTCAAAAAAATACTTTTCATTTTTATAATGACTCGTTATTATGGATGACTCACGTTATGGACAGTTTTGGTCGGAAACCAAAGTGTTCATACTAACGAGGCACGACTGTATTCCTATTTTTTCCCCAATTTGATGTGTACGGTCGCAAGACAATGTACAGTGTATTAAAAAACAATGCTTGGCAATCATCAATTTGTTTTTTTTTTTTTCGAATTAAGAAAAAGGGCATATCGTCATTGTTGCCATCGTCACTAGTGTCAACAGCATTTGTCTTTTCAGTATATAGTAAGAACTGGCTTGTTTTATTTCTAATACGGATTTTATTCATGTTGGTCGGATGGGATAAACTCTTTGTATTGCAGTATGGGCCTATGCGTAGTAATGTGGTACCCATGTAGGCCTTAGAATAAAACGGACCAAAAAATGGTAGGCGAAGAGGGGGAGAGGATTGCTACTTTAGTGCAGGATTGGACATGAAGTCTCCGAAGTTTTTCTTTTATCCGAGATATTAATTGTTGTATAAAATTAAGAGTAAAATACAGCCTTCATACGACAAAATTCTGGCTTGCCTATATATGCTAGGATTATCGAGAAATGTATATTTTCGTTAAGTTACGGTTTAATTTGATGATTCTTTTTTTTTTTTTTTTTGAGGTCGAGCGCCCGACCTCAACCTCGCATTTTGAGTTTGAGGTGAGGTTGAGTGAGGTCGCCAATGGTCACCTGAAAAGTGAGGTGAGGTCGCCTGGGGGACCTCAACCTCAATTTATGAGGCTGAGGTAGAGTGAGGTCACCAAATATTTTTTGAGTTTGAGGTGAGGTCGAAGTTTTTGAGGTCAAATGCCCACCTTTTGGTAGTTAGTGATTAAAATTAACACTGAAAGCAAAAAAAAAATCTTCACGAGGGTGACTTTTTCATTGTGCATGCGCATTGTGAAATGACTCTTTTGAGCCTTCAATTAGGCGCCAAAGGCGCAAAATGCATTTTTTATCGTCAAATAACTCCCTCTAGTGTTCAAAATCGCAGCCAATGCAATTGATGACCCTAACTCGTCTTTCTAGATGGCAGCACAGCAATTTCGGGCCGGATGAGTGCAACTCGTTATTGGCGATTTTGGTGCTATCTGCCATGACGAGTACAACTCGTGGTTGGCGGTTAAAGGGTTAAACTTGTTGAGCTTTGGAAGCAAGTTGTGCAGTCGTTTTCTGTGCTCAGTATTGTTAACGCAGTTGAGAAGGCATCTTGACATTAGCCGCTCGGAAACATTAGCTCAATCCGCCACTAACGATTGCTGCTTGTTTTGGCTCACCGATGCTACAGGCGACCTGGATTTCTGATTAGTTCCGGTAAAATCAGGCAAGTAGATGATTGAGACTTGGTACTCAAAATTATAGATGGTCACATGGTATCTGTGCACCAACTCTAACCAAGAGAAGCATCTTATGGTTCATATTCAGCATAGCAATAGCCAGTATACCTCAACTTGCATAACATTATTCTAGTGTTTCATATATCAGGTATGTACTTTCGAGTGTTCTCACTTGTGTGATAGAAAGAGCTGGAAGGTTTGCTTGTATTTTTTTACGAGCTTGAGACAAAATTTCTGTCCACTAATTAATGGACATGCAGTAGTGAGGACAACTCCTGCCAAATATTGTTCTCTGTGAATTATTTTTATCTGGCTCTCCCTGGATATTTTCACGTTTCATTGGCACCAAAAGACATATTTGTTGGTGAGAAGACTGGATTCAATTACCTTCCCACCTGCTAATTCATCTGTTTCCTTTCAAAATATGGATGACATTGCAGAGCATAATGCCCTTTTTTCTTTGCCCTTGATAGGTTTTCTTGCTTTCATTATGGTGGTGTATCGTCAAAACACTTGGCATCCGTATGAGAATCTGAAAAGTTTGTTTCTGAACTTCTTGGCACCATATTGTTACCTTACCCTCTCTGCATTTTTCCTGTTGCATGTTTCCATGCTCTTCTTCTATGCACTTTGTCTTCTGCAATGCCCTTCAGTTAGCACACTATCATGACGGCTCTTTTGAACACGTTAACTAAAATCCCAAATTTCAAATAAACATATCTCTTTCTACCTATAGGTAGCTTCAAAGCACTACAACATTGTTACTTTTTGTTTTGGTCATATGTTGATGTACTCTTCTCAGTGTCCTTTTTCTTATAATGTTACGAAACATTACAAATAAACATTCAAATAACCTTTTTTGATCCTTAAATAAACAGCCGCAGTTTTTGCTAAAATTACCCTGGTGAACAAGGGTAACATGTCCTACAACTGAGCACATCTAATACCTGCCCGCATGTGGTGCAGCGGTTTGGGCGCTCGACCACTGTGCCCGAAAATGCTGGATCAAATCCCGGCCGTGGCAGCTGCTTTTTGACAGAGGCGAAGAGCAGGGCACCCTTGTGCTGTGTGATATTAATGCTAGTAAAGAACCCATAGGTGGTTGAAATTTCTGGAGCCCTTCACTACACGTACGGTATCTCATAGCCTGAGTTGCTTCGGGATGTTAAACCTCATAAACCAAACCGTAAACCAATGCAATACCTGCAATTCACGAGCATCTTATAGTTAGTTGCATGGCCTCGAGCTTCAGTAGCCAGGTGTGAAGGCCTCCATGTGACTGATCACGTTCCACGTAAGGCTGGCAGTAACACAGGACGTTCCACGTCTACCGCTATGGTTGAGGGTGGCGCTGGTGAACACTCTCAAGGTTCGTATACAGACAACATTAATACCCAAGAAAGTAGCAGGGGGGACAGCGGCCGATGTAGCTCAGTTGGAAGAGCACCTGACACGATATTCGGAGGTCGTGGGTTCGGTTCCTACCACCGGCACGTTGTTTTTCCTTCTACTTTGTGTTTATTTATCTTTCCCCTAAACAGATTACATTACTTATTTATGTGATTGCTGAAGTAAACATTAAAAAAAAAAGACATAAATTAGAATCCCCAATGCTTTCCTTGGCCTTGCCGACTGTTGGCTTCTTTCCTTTATGTATTATAACGCGCACCCTCATTTCACCTTCATTTATCTGCAAAGTGGTAAATGGGTAATATGAAATATTTTCTTGCTAAATTTTGGGGTCGTGCATGCAATGAGCGGCAGACACCATATGAGATATGTACACTACAAATATCGGCTTGTTGGAAAGCATCATTATTACACAAATGGGGCATATAGTTCTAAGGCATATTGGACATATTTGTAACATTGTTTTATTGTTATGATTTGAACATTATACAACATTAGAATTTGTAATCGTTCATATATAGTTACAATCCAAGCAGTAATATAACATAACATAATTTTGTTTTACTTATTAACTTGAAAAATATTCCAAACAGCACATTGCCATAATGTTCAGTGTTAACATTAAGCTAATATATACAGTGCAAATGAATATTATTCATTAATTTTTAGCATTAGCATAATGATGATACATATTAGTGCAACTTACACAACAACTTTGGGACATTACAGTAAAATCTGGATAATGCAGTCTTCAAGGGACCAGACACCATGCTCAAATTAATTGAAATTTCGATTTATTCAATATGGCCTGAAAAAAAGCTATTGAAAGCCATTTTTATCATAGTAATTTTGTGTGATGAACAGCTGCATGACAGTTATCTGCATTTGAGATGAAACACAAGTAAGAACGATGGCTTTTCCCGGTTCCATCAAGCATTCTGTTTTGCAACACTGTCAGGAAAATTTGAAGGATTACTTTGAATTCGTACAGGCCTGCGCTGCCCTTTTCGCAGTGCGACGCAGTAGCACCCAGATCAGCCCCTTTGCATGTTGAGGATGTTTCACCGCACACTGTGAGGTAATGTAGTGAAGTGTGCAGTGTGGTTGTAGGCATAGCATGCCGCCATTCCAAATTAAAAATAAAAATCGTGATGCACTAAGCGGCCTATGAAACAACGCAACTGGCGATTGCACGCGCATAATCACTGTGAAGTCGAAACTATGTGACAAAGCTTTATTTTGGAAATGGGAAACCTCTGATCGTTGTCGAGCCTGTCGTAATTAATATGACTGAGGTGCTCATGCTTCACTGTTTTATGCAATTCAGGTTTGGAAAGGTCTCTTGATCGCTGCCTGCGATTACTAAAATCTGCTGTCAAGCGATTTCCCAGCCAGCCCGAGTTAACCAGGCCCATCCATATCCGAATTGATGAGTGTCCAACACTACTTGCATGGCCATCGGCCGGGACCATGCTCCTAATTCAAATTATCTTATTCAGTGGGGGTCAAATTAATTAGATTTTACTGTTAAATATGTTACCTGTCACACAATCATGGCATTGTCTCTTAAGCTGCACCTTTTTTTATTTATTCAGCAATTTAATTTTAATATTTGCTGTGACAAACAGTACTGCACTGCTGCTATATTTGTCCTCACGACTGATAGTACTACTATATTACTGATTAAAAAGCTTTCCCCGCTCTATGCTCAGGTAGGCAAGCATATGCCTACTAGAAGGAGTTGCAAGTGCGCTATGAAGCCGGGAGGCATTAATTCTGGTCTGTATCTCAAGCTACTGCTTATTTCTGACTTCAAAATAGGGTTATGTTTTGACTGGAATGCTGCTTTCATGCAGCGTATATGCGTTTCGTGCAAAAACAGGGCTATATACTCATGGACAAGTTTTTGTGGCTATGGAGCCAAGGCTATAGGGGCAGAACTTCTGTCATGGTGTTATTACACCATGTAGTTCTGGCATATCGGGCCTCAGGTATGCTTTCGGTTTCAGTTCCGTCTTGAAATAATGGCTTCCGAGCCTTCAACGTTGCAGAAACGTCTTTCTTTACGCTACTTAAGGTTTAAGTGAATGTATATTCGTGGTTAATGAATATCACGCACTATGTAACTTGCTGAAACAAGCGCATTGCGAAAGCGCACAGAAACCGACAGGTAGATGCAGCAGCAGCAGCCGACGTACACTTTGAGGGGCTGTCGGCAGACGGCGCAGCCACCCTGTTTGCACTAGGGTGCCTCGATGCCAGCGCCGCCGTACATCAAGGCACCCTAGTTTGCGCGGTGTCGTGTACTGGTAAAGTTGTACTGCCCTATATTGTAGTACAATCTTGATGTAATAACAACATAGGCATTTCTGTAACTATATAATATTCCAGAGCACACTCCGCATAATTTATTCTGTTGCGCAGTGATCTGATGCGTTTTGGTTCTGTAGCTTTGGCTGCATAGCTGCAAAAACTTGTCTGGGAGTATAGAAGTGTGTTGCAGTTATGAGCTGCACTCATTCACCTCTTGGTAAAGCTCATTTCCTGCTTTCAAAACAAAAAATTCGAGTGATGAAACCTGACCTGAGCTTGCATGGTTGTGAAGACCCTATTTTCCATGCAGGGCCCTTTTGATGGAATCCTGGGCTTCAGCCAGGGTGCTTGCATGGCAGCCATGATGCTCTCACTGCAGTGCCTCAAGAGTATGGTTGTTGCAGCCCTTTTATGACCTGTCTTTTGCGACAGTTATTATCTCTAGTTCAGGGGTTCTCAAACTCAGTCCCGCAAGCCCGCCCCCCACCGTACACACATATTTATGTCCCGCTCCTCTCTACACGGGCAAGCCAAGCACAGTGCCTAGTCCTTTAAAGGTCATTTCACTGCATTTACTTTAATAATCTAGTTCATTCAGTTCATTCCTTAATTTCGTGCTGTCAGCATAGGCGTTGGAATCACGCTAAGATGCTACGCGCCGCTGGCTTATTTACATTTTGACTTCAGCACCAGGGCATTCCTCCCCCCTTCCAACCCACAAATTTGTCAGCGTGCAAGGTTACTCTGTTATAACAGTATGCGCCGCGCCGCCTCATAAGAACACCACACTCACATCTGCCAGCTAATTTCAACACAGAGCAGTGCAGGGCCTCGCACTGCGCATCAAGGCACCTTAATTATATCTGACTCAACTGGTCATGTGGTATGTGACGTCAAGCTTAAACAAACCTGTCACGTTTTTCTTTTTCTTTTTTTTTTGTGGCTCCACTGCATCGTGAATGCCAGGTTTTCACTGAAACGAGGCTACACACACAAAAAAAAAAAAAAAAAAAAAAGACTAGCGAAACAGTGTTTGAAATGATGCTCAGCAAGGCCTAAGCTCGCGGATGCGAAGCTCAGATACCGATACTATGCTCCATCCCATAGCTAACTTGCTGCACTGTGGAAGCTAGGAGACTTCTTTAGCCAATCATGAAAGTGCATTGAGCGTGTTCCTCTGTGCCACGTCGTCTGCAGGTCCTCTGTTCGTAGTGTAGGCAGGTATGGCTGTAAAATTTTATAATTAGTGTACTGGGGGGGTCTACCTACCAAACCCTGAAAGAACAGCTTATTTCATGAATTCACTCTGTTTATACTGTTTGCCACATACCAACATTTAGTTCCGCATTGGCAAATGAGGCTGCGGTGAAAATATAAACCTAGTAGCAATATCTAGCTTTTCAGACAAGAACCATTTTCTTTTTCAGTAAGCAAACTTTCTTCTTAAGGCCCAGGGGAGGAAGAATCATGACTCTAAATCAAAATAAAAGGAATTTTTTGGTCATGGATGCGGCTGTATGTGAGATATTGCCAAGAAAAAGCTTGATGCAGCGTTCATGATTAAGGAACGTACTGAACAGTTTAATAGAAATGGCAAGTTCACTCCAAAGCGAGACGTCCGGCTTCAAAGCACACCGCCGTGCAGGCAAGGCGACTTTCTTGTATGCATGAGTCGTCGCAAACACTAAGCTCAAGAAATAGCCTATAATAAATGAGTGTACGCCAAGACTGAATTTCAATTATCGTCTCACAAATGCATACTTGTTTTATCCCATGTGATCGTATGGCCGTTTTATACCAGCACTGCATTCCGCAGCATTTGTAGAAATTGATGGCTTAAATAATTGAAATAAGTTAAATCTCGTTACAAGAGACACTCAGTTACTAAGGATAGCTTTTTCAGGTCCCTGGAGTAAATTCTTCACTATTTAGAAGAGACACAACCCAGGTGTGCTCATGCAATGAAGCTGAAGCGTACCCACTTGTACTTGATGTACTTCAGATTCCCTTAGCTAAATTCTGTTCCATATCAGCATCCTTTTTGTTGTATATGTCAGGAACTGAGGAGCGCTTCTCCATGATTGGAAAGTCAAAACGACCCTGCTGTTCCAGCCACTGGCATCGCATTAGTCACTTACGAAGCAAATCAGAATGCATGATTGACATCCAGCATTTTTAACTCCTAGCTGTTAAAATTTAATCACAAGATAAAGCATCAGAATCCTGATGTCTTTCTCTTTGCGAACAATGTTTCTTGCAGCACCAAAAACACCAAAGTTCTCGTGTTCAAAGCCACCAAAGTTACTTTTTCCTCGAAACTCTGTACCCTACCTTCAATCAATAGACAAATGCATTATGCACTCTGTTAAGTTGCTGTACAAAACAAGGTTGGTAGAACACCTGTTGCTCGACAGGCAGCAAGACTGTACAATAGTAATTGATGCGAAGTTTGCTGTTCAGGTAATTTCAGGTGTCTGTAATAGCCTGAGAAGTGAAGCTGTGAAAAACTGTGTCAAACAAGCGGGCTTTAAATGTGGTGACATGATGTAAGAAGGCCCATATATGGATACTGTGGAAAGCTTCCTTGAAGATGAAGCTTGGGCGAGCATCCAAGAGACTGCTGAGGTACCAGAATCTATTGAGGAATTCGTATCTGCAGATGTGGATCTTGTGTGCTCCTGAAGAGCTTACAGACTGTGCCATTCTCGCACAAGTAAATGGCGCATGTTCCATAGAGGATGACTGCGATGACATTTTGAAGGAAAAGTGTCGGCATCTGAGGGTGATGAGCATGTAAGAGTGCTTCAAAGGTACTGTGAGCAACAAGAAGGCTTGCAAAGCAAAGTGATTTACCTCCAGAATTTGGGAAGGCATACACTCTACACTCACAAAAATACATACTATAGTATGAAAAACTTCCTGTTAATGTGTGTGAATGCATTTATATGTTGATGTGCAGTAAACCGATCAACACACTGCTTTTAGAATTTCTGGTTACAAGAGACCTTGCTACAAGAGACATCTTTTTCGGGTCCTTTGAATGTCTCTTGTAACGAGGTTTTACTTATTTGAAAAATTAACACTTCGGTAAAACGGGATTCAAATGTTTCCAAACTATCAATTACACTCTCTAAATTTTTTTAATTAGCATCATCAAGCATTGGCATTTTATTCTGAGCATTTTGACACCTTTTAACCCTTTTTCCAATTGCTCACTTTCTCTGTTATTTCAGTTAATTGATCGATTACACATTCTAAATTTTTGTAACGTGCATCATCACGCATTGGCTTTTCTATCTCTATTCTTTTTTCAAAGATTACCCTGCATTGCCCGAAGGCGTTATAGGCAACCTGCAGTGGCCAGGCGGCGCTAGTGGAGCGCAGTGTTCAGCGCCGCCAGCGGCGGTGCCGAGTAATTTGAGGCGGCCGGCGCAGTCAGGTTGCATTCACATTGTACGGTGGAAACGCGTAGGCTCTCACTATCTGTGGTTTTAAGGCAATCGAATGTCTTGAGAGCTACTTCCAAACACCAATACTGACGAAAGGGCACCACCTGTTCGAGAATGGTCATGTTTAGAATACCGTTTCCTCCGCTCAACAGACAATCGTCTTATTCTTGGCGTCTGTACGCCATTGACCCCATAAGAAAATGAATTTCAGTTACATTGCTCTCTCACAGCCAGTATCCTCTTCTCTCATCATTTTTCCCAGGTTCTCCCCAGCAAGCACTACGCTTGGGTCCCCTTCGCGATGTGGCAGTCTTTCTCGCCGCCCCTGCACTTATTTTTATTCTTGTGCACATCTGTAGTAGTCGAAGCATCGCACGAGACCACTGAAGCCACTGAATAAGTAAATCACACTCAATGGGATAAAGAAAACTTGAACGCGAAAGGAACACAGTGGCCGCAACATACACGGCGTCTGCTTCTGGGCCTTCTCATAGTTAGCTCCCATCGGCAGCTAGGTGGCACTACATGTATCAGCCAACTCCATTGCAGGGTGCCTATAGCAGGAGCAATGGGTTTTGACTCCTGTGAACCCCCTTTTTCAACCATTTTTTCATTTCTTCCTTAAATAATCAAATGATCACAATGGACAGCAGCCAATCAGTAGAGCCACAAATTACCATGGTACTATTTTTTAAAGCAGCCCTCGATTATTTCTTATGTGTTTGCCTTGCATGTAGCAGCTGGTGTAATTACGTAAAATAATGATGGGGCGAATTTTTCTCAGCGGTAAAGTATGAGAAATGTGCGCTCAGTTTGTGTAGAGCGCCCGCTGCAGCAGTGCAGGTGCATGTGCGTGCGCTGAGCAGCCAACTACAACTAACATGGCGACTGTGTAACTTCGAAAAACCGGTGCATGCGCCGATCAATCGGTGGGATTGGTCTATTTCACATTTCCGTGCCGTTCCTGGAAAGCACCCCCCTCTCTCCTGCTCTGAATGTCTGCGCTCCATACCATTGGTATGCACCGCACCCAGCTAGCACTGCCAGCCCCATCCAGTCCCAGAATCCAGTTCAATTTCAACTGCCAGAAACATCAAAAACAAAAGGGTGTGTAGGCCCTAGGGGTTGTGTAGGCAAATCACTGCTGGCAGCTAGTGTCGGATGACCACCGTGAGCGAGACATATCCGATGCGGGCGCTCAAAAAGCAGGCCGTTGTCTAGGCAGGAGCTGGTGACTAAATGAAAGGACAATCGCTAACATGTTTTAACAGTATGTCGAGTGAAAACATTGACGGCGGGCGCTATTCAGTTTGCATCAGCGGCGAAAACGCAGTGAGAACACATTATGTAGCAGCTCACCGAAGTCTTCACGCAGTCAGCCTGATTTTCCTGATCAGAAATAAATTGAATTATAATTTCATGTGCGCTGCTTTCAGTTTTTTATTTTTCTGGCATATTGTTTTGTCATCTTAAATTTCGGTCCCATCCCGGGAAAGCGCCCCTCTTCACTTTTCCAGTAATTTCGGCATGATGAGAGGGAGGTGCTTGCTCAGAATTTTATGATAATCGGTTTTGTGGGTGGCTTTGCACTTACCTTTGTTTTTTTTTAGTGATTTAGCTGGATTTTTATAGCGAAATATTGTATTTATGCAGAGGTGGAATGCAGCTTCAAGTTTGGCGTTCTAGTGTCTGGGTTCCAGAGCCGAACCTGCCCCCAAGATCATCTCTTTGCAAGAGAGGGCTCAATAGATGTGCCCACACTACACATCATTGGTGACACTGACACCATCATCCCAAAAGGTGCGTCACTTGAGCCTTGTAGCAATCTATTTTAGCTCGTGTTTTTTTTTTTTTTTGCTGATGCTGATATTTCTTAGGACATGGGGTGACAGTGCAATTTATATTGCTGCAGCACCACTTCCATTGCTATGATCTTTCGTCAGTAAAAAACAGTTCACAGAGGGGTGGTGTGAATGCCTAACTAAAGATTACATGGGTTGAAAACAATGCTTAAGGTTTTAGAATGCTTTTGAATTGTTTCCTATTTAAATGCTCCTCACAAATAACTCCTCTGATTTTTTTTTAATTGTCATTATTTTACTCGTGTGACTATACCACCTCTAGATTTTTCCCCGCGCCATTTCTATTACTATACATGCTTTTAGAGCTATTTCTTTATCACAATATCTAATTACTATATATATAGGTATGCCACAGCTTCAGGACTACCTACATTCTACAGCTTGGGGCTCGACCAATACATGAACACACTGTGGCGAGGTGCAAACCAGCTACAAGTGCAAAGAAATGAAAGGGAGATGGAAGCAAAAATGGTGCAGCCAGCCTACCACATAAAATAATGTATTCTGCTGCCTTTGAGCTTCACAACTAGAGTAGCTGCAACTTTCATTACTGTACAAAGTTCTGACATGCTTCTTCTTGTTCAAGAGAGCTATATGCAAGAGTCTCTCACTGCGGCTGGTACAAGGATGCAAACGGAGCCCCACCTGCCCAAGCACACTTGCCAAACATGCATTTAGATGCCTCCTGGTGAAATGGAAACTGCCCCCAGCCATTGAGCCACGTGGAAAATCATGTGCCTCTTGAATGTCCCGCACATGCAGAATAGTCACGCAGCACGAAAGTTGACTATCACAGGGAGGACCATCGAATACTGAGGGAGACAGCGAAACACCTCTCCAGATATTTCTTGATATGCTCAAGGCCCCTCCACAGCTTCAGTGTATATGCTGAATTGTACTGGTTACCGAAATGCATGTTGGCAGCTCTTTGAGCTTAAGCGATATTTCAACTTTTTTTGTCGCCTGGTTCCCAGAGATAGGGGGCCAACCTGCTACAAGTATCGACCAATGTCTACGAGCAAATATTCTTTTCATTTTTAAACTATTACTACTAGTTTTTTTGTTCCCCTCTCGGCTCTGACTTTATCCAAATGTCTACCACATGTAACACAGCATCCCACTCGCTTTGCTTTCTCTTCCAGAACGAGCAATAGAAATACTTCCCTTCTTCGTGTCACCGAGTGTCCTCTACCACCCGGGAGGCCATTACCTGCCGACGAGCAGTGAATGCAAGAAGGAATACATCGATTTCTTCAAGAAAATGACCGGCACGTACAGTGGGACATGACGGATACATTGGATTTAGCTTCTTCTAACTGCTTGAATTTTGTTTTTTTGCGGTGAGAGCTGTTATTCGGGGCCGACCTTAAGTCGTCGTGCGACTCACACCCATTCTAGCTTTTGGCAGTGCTCCAAGTGGCCAAGAAAAAAAATTAAGGAAGGAGAATACGCCAAGACAATGAAGAGAAAAAGAAAAGAGAGAAAATGGGGGGGGGGGGGGGGGGAGAGGCTGTTAGGGAGAGAGAAGTGGATACGATGGCTCTCACTAAATGTTTTAAACAAGCCGTAGCGTAGTTTAGCCAGCAGTCGGCTAAAGCTTTGCCACGCATTTCACAAAAACAAAGAGAAGTTGAGAGATAGGCCATGTTTCAATTCAATTCAATTCAATTTTATTATATCCGTTTAGTACATTCCAGCTTATACATACAGAAGGAGGTCTCAGAGTCAGTGACTGTATCGGGACCTCCGATAAATGACAGATAACAATTAATATACAAGACAGCAATAATTCACGGTAAAATAAATTGAACGTAGACAATAAATGAGTTCATAATAAAAATAACATTATTTTGCAACAAAAAGCACACTGAGCAAGCAAGTTAAACACCAAATCAAACAGTAATAAAATATATGCATAAAAAGGCATGGCAGTACAGACCTTAAACATGTTAAACCACATAAAAATACATACCACGTAAAGCTGATAACTTAGTCATTATTCAGTATCAGTTTTCTGTTGTTAAAAAGAATTGTTTAACTTCGGATGCAAATCTGTTTTTTTTAAGAGATTTGACGATGGATGGTAACGCGTTCCAGACCATGATAGCAGAAAAATGAAAAGTTTGTTTCCCATAATTTGTTTGTACTCTAGGTAGTAATAAATTTTTGTTTCTTGCGAATCGTGTTTTGTTATCATTTATTAGTGAAATCTGTGGGATAAGTGATACTGGAAGTTTGTCGTTTAGTAACTTGTAGAAGAATGTGCATAGGTTGTATTTAACGAGTTCAGCGACTGCCAGGATTCCATGATTACGAAGTAAATGCTTAGCGCTAGAGTCAGCACGTTGTTTTCTGGCAAACTTTGCAAACATCAATTTTATGTAATATATCTTTACATATTTCACCAAACTTTTCATTCAGTGTGGAATGAACTGAACTGCGAGAACACTTGTAAAGCTGTAGTGCAAGAAATAAAGGTTATATAAATGAAGAACGAGTCTGATGAGTAATGCATACACACGAGGCACGGCATTTGTTGTGCTCTCCTGACTATTTTTTTTTACTTTCAAATCATGCACTGTAGAGAAGAAATCTTCAATCAGAAAAGGACATTTGTTCTTTTTTCTTCAGCAAAGTAAGTTTAAGAACTGTGTCAAGTATGCATACTATAAGACTTCGGCCACTTTCCACTGAATGCTTGTATGTGAGCCCTTGGCAGCCGTACACATGTGATGATGCCTTAAAAGGAGTATGAAATCCTATTTTTACTGAGGTTAAATAAAGCAAATGATCCGTAAGTATTTAATCACTCCTCAACTCACCGCAAGAGTTTTTTTAGCTTGCTTTATTAGCGCCGAAGATATTGGTGCTTAAAAATGACTTTCCTTTTCTACCCACTGATGTCATAATTTCCAGCACGGCCAAAAAGAATAAAAAAAACGGTGGGAATACATCACACGTGACATCTGCAGGTGATCGCTAGCTGCTGTGGGCTTAAAGCCCTACAAGCGCTACAAGTATTATGTGCCCTGTGTAGAAACTTGCCTGCTGAGTGCGATTAAGCTCGAAATCACTTCTGGTCGAAAGATTTTGGGAGTTTTTTTTTTCTTCTTTTTTTGTTTTTTTTTAGATATCAATATGAACACGTGAAACTGATCAAAATGTGTCATGTGGCCCGCGCTGGCACTTTATCAAACACTGGGTGGGATTCCTTATCAAATTTTCGACTCTGCACCATTGATACTGAAACACCTTGAGGTTCACTATAATCATAAAACTGACATTTGTTCCCGTTACTTATGCTTGGAGCAAATCACATTGCCATCTTCCTGTTACTTACATGACATCATCAAAGTTCTCGTGGCATGTTTATTTTAGATATAGGTACATAGTCTCAAGAAACATCACTATGCGGTGACGAATCGGCACTGTTACGTTGCTCGGAGTATACCGTTCACTTGTTATAAGGCTCAAATTTTACTCAAAGATAGAATTTAGAGGTAAGGTTTATGTTATGATATGCCTAAGTAGAGTATATTTGCTTGATTTGGTCAGAATTAAATTGTTGTTCATAGTAACATAGAAATCTGAGATACTAGTTGGTCGGACATTTTTGTGGAAACAGTTCAAAATACAGTGCACAAGAAAGGGAAAAAGATAAAGCCATGCAGAAACATTTTCTGTCACTGGGGTACACCAGATGTTGTTTATTACAGCTGTAGCGCAGCTCGGTTAGTCACGCAGCCCAAAGATAAAGTCATGACTTTTGTTTCAGTTCAATTTTGCTGAGTGGGTGCAGAGTTGGTCAAAGAAATAACTCGTTAATTGGATTCCAAGGGAATGAAAGAGTAGCAGAGGGCAGCAAAAAATTGGGTTTGTTGGATGAGGCTAAGAAGTTCGTAGGGGTCAACGTGGATACAGTACAGGATTGGGCTAATAGGAGGAAAATGAAAGAGGCCTTTGCCCTGCAGTGGGTGTACAGTCCGGCTCATGATGAACGTTCAAAAGTCAACATTAGTGTAATGTTTCTTTTGAATACTTTTTTTGTAGCATGCCAACTTTAGGAAATATGCGTGCAACTTACATAACATTTTTGTAATATTCTGATATTTGCTGTTACCTGGAATTTGCACATTTGACAAACATGGCAAAATTAATATGGTTTTTATAATTCCAGCATTCAAGACCCTAATGTGCTGAATTGTATATGTCATCTGTGCTTTTTCGGTATTGAAATTAAATACATGTGCCAAACTGACAGTACTATAGTCCCTGTAGGAGAGTCATATATATGAGGAATATAAGTAAACAAATATATGTTCTATGAATATGTGCTCAGCTTCGTCTGATATTGCCTCTTGAGCATGATGCATGATTGTTTACTTAGCTTGATTTTTACGAAAGTGTGTAGTTGTCATAAGTTGCATTACTTTGTAAAAAGGTTGGCATATCAAAGCAGTGTTGTCCACATAAATTGTCTGCTCGGTGCAATATTAACTTCATATGAGACTTTATGAGTGGAATTAGGTGGGTTTTAATTGGTCCAATCAGCCTAGTTCTGTGCTAACATACAACTGGAAATTTTACATTGGTACCTGTTGAAATTGCCCAATTGAATTCATGTGCTGTTTTTTGACTATGAGAGCTAGTATCTATCAGTTTCAGACAAAACTTGAGTAAAGCATTAGACAATCTTTGCAATGTCCCTCTGCATAAATGATCACCTTCATGAGCATTGGAGATACGTAGACAGACACAGGCAAATGGTTTCCTGACGCGCACTGCAGGAAATGTGAATTCAGCGGTGACCCTGCCGCAGCATCTAGTTCTGACCCTTGTTTAGACTTCTGTTGTGACTAGGCGCACCCCAACGCTAGATTAACCTGCTCACTGCTCTATCAAGGAGGTACCATTTTCACAAAAATCAATTGCCAACTGGCACGTGAAATTATCTAGGCAGAAATCATGATTTAGAAGATAACTGTATTGATGCCATCTGTTGCCTTGTTTCTGAAAAGATTACTGTATCTGTATCATTACTGTGCTGGCTGCCCCTGCATGATGTTTGGCCACAACTTGCCCTTTTTTTTGCTCTTCTTCTTAATAGCAAATTGTCATAAGTTAGCGCTGATATGCTTCTCATCCTTCTCTTCTGTCCTCATCTTAGTGGGCGCTAAATATTTTAGGATTCTACACATCGAAATCTTCGCAACGATATGTGATGTTTTACTATAAAGTTAAATTTTTAACCACAGTTATCTAAGGTAATTAGAATTACAGTTAGTACATATTGCAGTTTTACTCTTTATAAGCTATCCAAAATGTATGACTTAATTTATACTGAGACATTAAGTTCGAAGTTGTAATCACAGTTATCAAATTATTGGTCAGTAATTAAAACTTACAATTAGTCCAGGGCATTCATGCTCGACATAAGCTACCTAATGATAAGACTTAATGCTGTAGTAAAATTTTCAGTTTTAATGGCAAATAAGCAAATAAAGATAATTTTTTGTAAGACCTACAATTAGTCCATTGAAGTATAGCCAACATACATATCTTGTGATATAGGACTTGATGATGTACCATAAGGTTCAATTTTTATCAGGATTAATTAGCCAGTAATTATTCCAGACCATAATTTGTACTCAACATAAGCTAACCAATATTATGAATTATGTGCCATAAGTTTATTTTATGTACAACTGATTAGCTTTGGTTAATTAATTGATACATAATTAGTAAATCAGTCAGTTAATGTATTCGTAAACGGTCAGTAAGTCATGTATTCATGCAACATAGGCCAAGCCTTGTCACTAAGGTCCTTTGGGTCATGCATTATATCACTTCCATATCAGCTAGTCAAAGCATTTTGTTACGGGTCCTTGGCATTTTTAAATTTGGTGGTATCCTCTAAATGGCCGATTTGGAACTGTGTGACTTTGTTTACGTCATCATCTCTCAGCCAATCGTTGGATTTCATAGTTGAGAAACTAGGAAGTTTTATTCAAGAGATAATGGATATTTTTGCAAGACAACTAAATGCATGGTATCCCATTAAAACGTTAGCGAGCGGTTATGATTAAAATTCAACCATATATTTAGCTTAAAGTGCACTTCGGGGTGTTACAGAGCTTCTGAACTCTCCAAAATGCATGGACAATTAATTAATTCATGACATTCTCCTCAAATTCAAGAGCAAGAAAATAAAGCTGCACGTTTACTTCAGCGTTTTAAATTGTAGTCGACGGGAAGCTTGCAAATGGGGTAGGATAAAGGGCAATTATTTACGATGATAGAAAGCAAAACTGCTTTATTCGGATACAACTCAAGTCTGCAGCAACCTGCAGAGTTTCTAAATGTTATGCAGTGTTTGTATTATATTACAGCAATAAGAAACTATGCAGTAACCGTCACGAAAAATTCCTCCACTGCTGTTCAGGCTCTTCTGCTTACCCTAATGAAGAGTTAACTTAAAATTAAAAGCTAAATAATTTTGAATCCCATGGCTTGTTTTGTATAGTTAAATACTGAAAACTGTTTCTGTTTGCTGTTCAGTGGAGTGGTTTAGTATGCGTACATCTCAGCCGAAATAAAAAAAAAAAAAAAGAACAGTTGGTTCCAACCGGAAAATGTTCACTTGGTACCGTTTGAATTTGCCAGTTGTGTTTTGCCCTTAGTTGGATCAGTTGGCACCAAATAAAATTTGGACAAAATGGGATAAATTGCCCTAGGCAAATGGACCCCATCCAGGATATGATACAAAATATACTTCTTGTGAAAATTAAAAAAAAATATTTATGAAACCTTACATCTTTTGTGAATATTCAGGTGAAGTGGCAATTGTGTAAATGATGTAGGATAAAGGGCAATTATTTATGATGACAGACATATGCGAAACTACTTTATTAATTCGGATGCAGGTCAAGTCTGCAGCAACCTGCAGAGTTTCTAAATGTTATGCATGTTTATATTATGTTATAGCAATAAGAAACTTCTTTGCTCTTGGAGGTGCTAGCTAATATTTTGCAACTCAAGTGAAATGAAATTTATGAAATAAATAAATCGCTGAAACAAGCCATGTACATATATATAACACATAAGTCACAGACACACTGCATAGACAGGCATAGAAGTCGCACTGCATAGGCAGGTATACATACAGAAACATACTTCCTGCACATGTAGTATACTTTTGAATTTTTATATACACTCCAGTTACTGGACCTCAATGGTGGATCCAGTCGCATTTGGCCATTAAGCATGGATATCGAGGTGGATTGTTAAGTGGTGAGTACCGTTCATCAGGTCTAGCTGCTGACATCTTTTATTACGAAATCAACCCTTGTTCTAGGCTGTGTTTATAATGAGCACATATGTTGTACAGTAATGCACAGCAAGAAATGTCCAAATAGAACTTGAAAATCCGAACTGGAACCAGTTGGATTAGTATTCCATTTGAGTCCTTTTGAAAACAGCTGGAAAATCATTTCTTTGATGACAAAAGCTGGTCTGAGCAATGCAAATGGAGATTCCAAACTGAATCAAGCGTAACCAGTTGAACACCATTTGAACCAACTTGGAACCTGACTAGAACCCAGCTGTTATTTTTTTCTTTTTCGTCAAGGTATTGCCTGCTACACTATGCCGTTGGCGATAACAGGATGTCTGCAATCCAGAGGTTTTGGAAGCCTGAAAGCGGAATGTAGAGAGTATGTGCAGCTCTCTGGTATCAATTAAGGATATATGCTGTCAAATTTATGTGGTAGTTTTAGACACTAGACACGAATGATCATTTTTCACTTTTTTGTCGCTAAAACTACACTAGGCTAGTTAGCGGCATATTTGGGAGAGGGTCGCTAGGCGCTACTGCGCATGCGCGCCCCTTCTTGGCACCCTATCACAGTAGAAAGAAACAAACAAACGACGCGGAGAAGAAGAAGAAACCAGTCAAATTTAGCAAAAAGATTCGGAAGATGCCAAGAAGCAGAACTCATTAAGAGGGAGAAGAAGGAGCCTATCAAATGGAGCAAAAAAATTCGAAAGACGCAAGACGCGCCGAATCGCCGGGCACACCATACGGTTTGCACCAGTGCTTTGGCCTTTGGCGATGAGAACGTTCGAGTCGGACTTTGTGAACTATCCGTTGGGTAGCTTTGACAACAGCTGAACCCATTTAACCATGCACTTTGAACTGTTTGAACCGCCATAATTTTTTTTATTATTTTTTGTCTCTGGAAAGCATGCAGTGGAAGTTAAAGCCCCTCTGTATTAATTATAGTCATTAAAATAGTGAAGCAGAAAGTGTTTTTTCTTTTTAATTCAGCAAGTGCTGGAACATTGGAAGAATTATTTCTACCTAGCATTTTCAGCTATGGCCGCTAGGTGATGCCGCTGTCGCGAGATGATGGCCGATTCGCCGAGTAGCATCGCTGTCTTGTGAGTGTCAACAAAAAAAAAACTTGCGCTAGGTGTGCGCCGCTGCAGACTACCCATGTTTTGTCGGGTTTCTTTAAGAGGTAAGTATCCGAGCTCATCTGGCATCACTTTTGTTTTGTCGCTCTCCTTTTGCTATTTCTTGTACACCTGCGATCGAAGTACGTTGCCGGGTGGGTCTGTCGTGTGCGATAGCCCTTCTCTTCTTTTAGTCTAACGCATTCAAAGTGTCTTTTTCGAGAAAAAAATGAATAGCGAAATCAAGGGGCAGTGTATAGGCATCCCGTTTTCTTATAGGCTGTGGCTAAAGGTACGTCGGACGGACCCGATCAATGGTCTTAAAGGTACGTCCGACGGACCCGGTGCGTTTTTCTTCGGGATCCGTCCGACGGATCCGGGAAATATTTTTCAGAGGTACGGCGGACGGACCCGATCGGTAGGGTTCTTCCGACGGACCCAACGCATTTTTCTCCGATATGGGCCTTGGGATCCGTCGGGAAAGCCGGACTCAGATGTGGTTGTAGCAACAACATGGTAGCCATATGTAGCCAAATCGAAGTTGGTATGAGGTGTACGTGCGAGGTGTAAGAAGTATGTACTACATACTGCATGCGTGAAATGTGAAATTACAAAGAATAGTACAGTGGCAAGAATAGTGCCTAGAATGGGTGATATACTACGTGATGGCATGATGATAGGTTTACGTGAGTTGGACCGCGGCAGGGTGGCAAGCACGACCAGAGCGCAAGCGCATGTAATCGCGGTGTTGACGGCCAGCCCGCGGCCCGCACGCCCGCTCATTTGGTCCTCGTTATTATGTGGATTAACGTCTACGACGGTCGTTATGTAATTATGTAGTTTTGATTCTTCAAAGTTTCCTCACTTCCATCTGTGATGAGATGCGTCACGTAACGCATCGCTTTCTGCTCGCATTGAGGTTTGGTGCTGCAAGTTCTACGTAGTACAAGCGGCGCTGAAAAAGCTGGGCACCGCCGGCGTGTCTCTAGCCCAAGCATCGCGTCATTCGTGTTTGTTGTACAACTGGAGGTGTGGTTTGTGCTTACCGTGAGATGCTGTGATTACGGATTACGTCCTACTAGAGTGCTGTGTGAGACTACGAAGAGTGCTGTGATGAGTGCGCCGATGTCCGGACGGACATCAGTGTGTCCGTTTATGATCGGCGATGTTGCACGTGCATGTCAGTGTTTATTAGGTGCAGTGGTAATTTATTTACACGCGCTGTACAACAATCAGACGAAAATAAGTCATCGACAATTTGTTAGCCTGTACTACAGAGCTCAAAACTCGGAAAATGGGAATGCACGATGCAGTTTTCGCATGTTGGAGTGCACCGAAAAATAAGTGCCCAGCCCACACCGCCGGGATGCGTATTACTACAGGTGAAATGGTGAAAATAGCTGCCTGGCACAGCACCTTTCTAAATGTTCAGGCTTTGTACTATTGTTGAAGGCCACTTTATCATTAATAAAGGAACGAATATGCTTTATGTGTTAATGACTAATGCTTTTTCAACATATTATGTTCATTTTTTTTTTCGTTTTTCCTTAGTTTCCTTTGTTTTTCATGCTAGACAAACACAAATAGTACACTTTTAAACTTGTCAGTCCAAAGCTGAACATGAATATCTGCCATGCATGTGACAGCTTTAATGCTAGAAAGGTTGACATGTATAGCATGTACGTACACGCTGCGACATCTTAGTGGCACGTTAGGCTACTTGCCCCAAGGTCGTGATGTTTAATACCAGTGATGGCAGTCGCACTTTGGTGCAGGTGAAATGCAAATGCTTCTGTTTTCTGCAAGATGTCAATTCAAAGTACAAAGCCCAGGCAGTCAAATTAGTCTGGAGCTCTCCACTACGGTATTCTTCATAGCTACATATGTCACTTTAGGATGTGAAACCCTACATGCCACAGGTAGGCTGCATTGTTTTTTAGATTTTGTAACCTCTCATCTATGTTTTGCAACATTTGGCTAATTTTAGTTCCCAAACAGTTGCTAAAGATGAAACCGAAGCAGTTCTTGGCATGGTTTGCTGCTTAGATTAATTTGCTAATTGAAGTTCTTTGAAACTTGCATCAATGCTGGACAGTTCAAATAGCAAGCAGTTGAATTACAGAAATGACGTGGATCATGCATTTCAGTTCTGACAAGTGGAAAGTAACGGTCCCCTCCTTGCATGCATAGGTGCCTTTAGACAAATACATACTCGGGTGTGTGATTGTGACGCATATCAAGGGTCAACAGAAGGCCATGTGGAGCCAGTGTGATATTCTTCATGAAGGCTAAAGTAAAATTGTACAACAGCTGCTGTACCATGCAGAAAAAAAATTGATCATTTAGTGTATGATTAACTGACCATGAATAGCATCTTACTCAGAGTATGATGTGATATATATCTGGTTTAGCATCCCAAAATAACTACGGCTATGAGGAACACAATAGTTGAGGGCTCCGGTATGATTTCGACCATCTGGGGTTCTTTTACATGCACTGACACCGCACGGTGCATGACGGCCTATTGTTTCGCCTCTATTAAAATGTCTCTGCTGTGGCTGGAACCAAATCTGCATCTTTGGGTTCAGCAGCCAAGCACTCTAACTACTGAGCCAGCACAACGGGGCCAAGTATCAAAATGCATGCCATTACATTTCTTTCTAGCCTGTGGTTTTCTTCACAGAACTAATGTATACAAGGAAAAGTAAACAGCAAGAAAACACTAGTTTTATTGCACATTATATTCACATTTCAGCAAACATTCTCTAGGAAAAAATTTCTCATAATGTTTTCATGGAAACCATGAACAAAACAAAACAATGCACTTACTCCACTCGAATTATTAATGGGCAAGGTTGCATCTATGCTACTACACTGCGCTTATCACAAAACCACCAGCCCCATCTGCTTTGGCCAATCACTTGATGGAACTAACGGAGACAGATGTCGCACACCACAGACTGGTCGTCTCGCAACATATCTCTGCATATGTTGCATTTCAATTTCATGCCTTTCCACTTAGTTTCAACTGTTGCCAGCATTACTAGTCACCCATCTTTTCTGAAATTCGTTTTTACGCTGTTGGGATCAGCATCCTTGTTAACGACGGTCTCTGGCATTTTAGATGCTATCATTTTCACATCTTCCTCATCTGGAAGAACGAAGGAAATGACAAGCTTTGAGCAGACAAAAAATTAGGGAGACTCCTAATCTCCACCTGTAAGGGTATGGTGTGCCAGCGTTAATGGTTCTTGTCTGCAGATCCCACTGTGGATTCTCGTTAATTTACATGCCCTTTGCTACAAACATTACTACTAATTCCTTAATTCATGTCTCTGTTATCTCAGATATACTCATTAGCATATGGTCGTAGGCTGCCCTGTTAGGTGATAGACAACCTAGCATAGACCTCTGTAAGCCTCAACCTTTCTTAATTGGAGCTGAAACGTTGAAGCTGAAATATTTCAAATATAACTTTGTAAGCTTGGCTTAACAGCTCCTGCCATGTCGTGTGGCCTCGTGACATTTGGCTCGTGGCACTTTTGGCTTGTGCACAGGGGTCATCTGTTAAACACTGGTTAACATGCATGAAAAATACATTTTCACACAAACTGGTGGCAAATGGTCAAGTGGTGCACTGAAGATTCTGAAATGTATACCTATATTCATGCAAGGATCGCATCATCACATAACATGATCAAGAGTTCTATCAGTACCTGTAGTTACATAGCATACCTATATTCATGCAAGGATCGCATCATCACATAACATGATCAAGAGTTCTATCAGTACCTGTAGTTACATAGCATTTCAATGCCCATTAAAGGACCACCTCAGACAATGGTTGTTGTTATCTCAAGACCTGTTCTAACAGCGTACTGACGCCATTCCACTGAGCGATGGACATGTATATGCATACCCTAGATAGCTCATATTGTGGATCTCATTTATTTCTATGACTTCCAAGGAGTTCCTGTCGTCAGAAACTTTATGAAATCGGGGCAGTAGTCTTGAAAGGTGATGAAAAGAAATAACCAGGTTACCTTGACGCAACGCTAAATTAGAGGGTGAATATGCTGCATGAAGATACCAAGAAGCTTGTACAAAGAAAAGTGAGAGTGAAATGGCAGGATTTTTGAAACATTGAAATAAACTACAAACTACACTTGTCAAACCTGTCATTAAGGAATGGAAATCATGCAGTAATCAAAAACGCAACATGGAAGCCATTTTAGGTCATCTTCACAAAACACATACCCACACCTCACACACAGCTTCATACTTATGAAAGAGGACAAACCAATATGCAAGGAGTGTGGAGATGAACTAACAATAAACCATATCTTACACATGCGCCAGAGTCGAGAAAAGAGGAAACATTTTGTACAATTTCCAACAGATCCATTTCCATCCCAGCATGATCCTAGGAGAGACGTGCAAATTTCCTGCATTTTTGGTTTCCTAAAATGTTCCTAAAAGAGCTACATCCTAAAGAACTTTTTTAGTCATTACACACAAAATAAATACATTAAACCTTGTTCTTGGTGCATGGCAGCATTAGTCGCTTAGGCACCATAAAAATCAACACAATGCTGTAAGGTATACCTTGGTTAGCTATGTTATATGAGACAAGCTTTCGGCCTGGTGTGGTCCTTATTCACGTGACAGCGCTGTCATGAGGGTCTATGTCCCAGCGATCGGAAAGTGACCTATTCCAATAATTTTACAAACTGAAGGTGATTGTACAGATTTCTAAAGACTGGAGTGCTCAACTGTTTTATCAACGTCCGCCTGCTTTGACAGCCTGGAGTGAAACTGTTGAAGAGAATACATTTTTGAACATTTAACGCGTTTCTGAAGGCGTTGCTTTCAATTACGGGGCCAACAAAAAGCAGGTGAATGTCAAACGCCGCCTAGATAGGCTTTCTAGCAAGACAGCGGTGTAGCGTGGAAAATCGCTCCGCCGATCCATCGCTGGCGCCGCTGACTTGAAAGGCGAACTGTTCAAACTTATATAGCTACTGACCACACCTGAAACACTGAATTGCGCATGATCAAGGCAGAATTTCTTTAACACTGAGCACTGGTAGCTATCGATTTCGCGCCCAATATTGTGAAAATCTGTCCTCTCTTCGATCATTGATACGTCCACGGTTGAACATTTATGCGCCTCGGGGTAGGCCAGCCGTGGGAACATGGATGCGTGGTTGTAGCAACGATCGCTTGCATGGCACACTCTGCAAAATTCCAAGAGTCAGCTTCTTCAACGAAATGTGCAGCGCACATTTTCTACCGCGTACCTAAGCCCGGCGATGCATGCATATCGATCCCGATCGTTTCAAAGCTGCGCGGCCGTTCAGTCGGGTCACGCTAACCTCGAGCATGCAGGGGTTTAAACTACATGTACACAAACTTCAACGACAAGAAAAAGATGCAGCCTAAGCACTTTAGTCAAGTAATCCCCTATATACCAAAGAACATTGCTGTTCACAGGGAATTCGGATCATTCACGCTTCCGGCTTTCCGGTTGTGCACTCTTGCGGTGCGGTGCAGTAGGTCTTCGCCTCGACGAGTCGATGTGCAGGCCTCTAGTAGATTCGGCATGTCTTCTGCCACGGCTCTGAGGTAGAATTTAAACGAAGAATTTAGCTAAAAACATCCTGTTTCCTCGGTCTGCATGTGAGGAACGAGCATAATGCCATTTCACATACATACTTTGGACTGCCGAATGTTCAGCTGCACGACGAGGTGTGTGTGTGTTGTGCCGGCGCTAGATCTTCAGAGGTCGATGCTGGACCTAAGACAGCGTAAATGCTAGGAATAGCTCGCTCGCATTACGGGCAGATCGAGGTGATAGTTTAGTGCGAAGCGAAAGCTGCTCGTGAATGTGCGTATCTCGATGCCAGCTGGTGGAGCTGGTGCAGTACGTAGCATATCGCCTGCAGCTATGTGCTTGACAGCGATGTTTGCCGTACACAACCCTAAGTGAAGACCGTGATCTATGTTAGAACGGATACACTCTTCGTAGCACCTCATCGAGAGTCGCGGCTAGCTGATATCATAGAGGATGAGATCCATTCACGCGTAGCAAGCGGAATGGGGCCGCGTTCGACGTGCATATAGCCATGAGCCTGTATATCGACGTCCGCCGTATCTTTACGAGAATCGAATGGATCCGTCGGACGTACCTTTAGACACTTCGTTTCTTATAATGATTTTTACTACTCCGGGAGTTCTGGTTTTGGTGCGCAAAAACGCACACTCCGGCGCTGACCTTTCATTCAGCTGTGGTGCCGCGCGAACTCTTTTTCGGCTAGCTCGCCGAGTGAGCAAGGACCCTGTTTTGAGTGCAGCAAAGAAAAAAAATGCAAGAAGGGAGCGGGTGCGCCTTTTGGGTCGCAGTAGCTCGTAATGTTTTGTTCTTTTTCCGCCCCTATACTCGCGCATTCACTGCTACGCCCTTAGCACAGCCGGGCCTCATCGCGTCCTCCAAAGCTTATTCCGAGGCGTGTCGATTTGTAGGGTCTTGCGCGACGTTTTGGCGCAGCTCCTCGAGTGCCTGCCTCCCTCGGCATGGTCCATTTTTTGTTTATTTCGAGCGCCGACTGCGCTGCCGTGACTCACTCGGTCAAAGCCGATACAGGCGCACTTGAGGGCTCCTCACTTGTGAGAGCGACGTCGTGTCTAAGTTGATTTTTCGATCGCCTCCTCGCTGGGACCACTAGCTGCATAGTTCGCTGTTTCGGAATGCTGCGGCCGGATGACGGTCTCTGGCGCGTTTCCGACTTCTTTTGAACGCGCTCCGCCTACTGCTGTTGTGCGTCGCTGATGACGAATGATTTCGTTTCTTTATGTTTCTTCTTGGAGGCGCGAGCGGCGACGATGGCATGACGGAAAACGATGGGCTGTCGACTGTCGTTGCCGTATAGGAGAAAAAAAAAAATGCGGATGTATTGGGATGGCTTTTCTTGCGTGATTTTTCTTTTCCTCTTACGGCTGAACGGCTGCTTGCATTTCGGGCGAGCCTGCGAATACGTCTTGCTGGGTTCTTCCGAGAAGCAGGGGCAGAAAAGCTGTAGCATTCGAATTTAACGCCGATTTTCGCTGCAGCCGCAGACAGGCGAATTGGTAGTTTGTCTCGCTTGAAAGCCCTCAGAGAACGTAGTAGTGTCCCTAGGGCTGTGGGCCCAATAATGTGGCAACATATATCCTAATAGCTTTCTCTGCGACCTCTTGCATTGAGATTTCCACATATTATCGTATTCGTAGCCAACGGCTGATATTCGTGTTGCATTGCTGATCCTGTGGCAGTAGTTAGGCTCTGTACATATCTGTGACTACCTGCAATGCTATGCAGTATTCATCTGATGTAGTGTTTCTCACGGGGACCTGTGCAGCCTATTTAACTTTCTGAAATCTTGTTACATCACTGCAGCTGCATTATGCTGTAGTGTTTATCAACTCCCATCATTCCTTGTCCGATATGATTAGTGCATATCAAAAGATATCACATATCATAGTTGAGATCTGGAGACAATGCAGCATTGCATGCTATTAGTCCCCTTTAATGGTACTAATGGCACCTTTTGACTCCATTTGTGTCTGGCGCCACCCACAAAATTTATAGCAACAGTCTTGTGGAAGGATAGTTCCTGCAGTACATAGAATATTTCAAGTCGTCTTAGCTGAATGTTTGTGATGGGCTTGACAGGTAGATGGCAGTTTTGGTAATGCATTTGGGTGCACTATGGAAAATGGACAGGCCACAGTTTTTGTGTCTTGCAAAAGTTTACTATTTGTTTCATGCTTAGGCAATCTTGTGTCTATTTTAAAATCTTCAGTACAAGTTTGCATATGGGCAAACATCATAAGGTGGTGGAATGGGTAACATTAAGGGAAAAAAATGCCAGTGATCTAAACATAACTGAAAAAAAGAAAACAACCCATTGTGCAGACTAGAATACAATAAAGAATAAATGTGAAGCTAGCTAATCAGTGTGTAAATGAGGGTGCATGTGTTCCTTAAGTCAAACTTGTGAAAATAATTTTCTGGCTGAATGATTAGCGTAATCTGTGACTGAGCATTGCCAATACACATCTGTAGCTCTCTACAGACGCGAAGTTGGGTAAGGTCCTAGTGATTTCAGTATGGTACAATACACCAAAGCAGGCTGTATGACAGGGAGTGCCGCATAATAGCGGGAAGGAACACTGCCAAGGTCGCGAGGCTGTGCGTGGGAGCCAGAAACAAAAGGGGGAAGAGAGTGCAAACTATCGACAGGTTGTTTCATAACGTCGGCAGGCAACCCGTACACCCCCCTTATCATCGATGTGAGGGAAGCTTTATCTGGGCACAGCTGGATGGATGGTGCGGATGCCTTGAGTCGTCACGCTTGCATCCGCAACGCTAGGAGTTACTGCTGCTGCTGCTGCTGCTTTCTCCATGGATGTGCTTAGGCGCAACATAAAGGCTAGGCTTGCGCTCATGTGTGTGAGTAGTTCTTTGTTTTTGTTTTGTCTTGTTTGTGTTTGCCTGTTTCTGTCAGGCTGCCTTTCGTATATACTACACTTTCTTGAGACACTAAAGGGTTACTGGGTACATCTTTGGGGTACTGCAGATGACATGTTTTCACCCCTCTTTTTCTTTCTCCGCTTAGCAAGCACTGCTGCGCGTATTGGTTTTTCACGTTCATTGTGAAGGTTGGGGTTCCTGGTTAATGATAGTGTTCTGGAATTTCAGTGTGTGTAGCCAAGGCTGTGATTTTGTTATTTTAAAGCTGAGTTTCTTTCAGCATTGCTTTAAATGCTGGCGTGCTTTGTGTTCACTAGAGGGAAAAAAAAAAAAGCAACAGATGTGGAGTAACAAAGAGGAGAATTAGTTTTCTTGCAAATAGTGCAGCTGAAGCATATTGATGCCGTTTTCTGTTTCCCAAAACTGAGAGGACAAGGTGCTTGTGATGCCACGGAGCCCATGTGCAGAAAAAAAAAATTCTCTCAAAGCGCCAGACTAAAGCCTTTCGTTATACCGTTAGTATTATGCAATGTGCATTTCGTTCTTGTACCTGTTATGAAATTTAAATGAAGAGAAGACCATATGCTAAATATTAAATGCAAAAAAAAAAAGTGCCCGTCTTTTCATTTTACATGTAGTGTCGGGTCTTTATTCAATTAAAAAATGAAAAAACAACTGTCCCGGCAATGTATGTTACTGTGCAATTGTTTGGCCTTGTGTTTGCTTACCTTTACTTTGTAATTTGTAAATGCCTCACAAATTCAAAATCTGTTTTGCTAGTTTTTTTTTAACTGATTTTGGAATCGGATTATGGTGGTTGCAATTTCTGGGCAGAACTTGTTGCTTGTGGGCTCAACTTGTAAATTTACCTTGATCACAGGCTGCAGTATGTAAATTGCATTACAAATCATGATCTTGCTGTGCTTGAATTTAAATGACGATATGTTTGTTGTACTAGCACAAAGCATACATTGAATAGCTGCTGCTGGCATGAGGGTTGTACAAGGTTCTCAATTGTGGCATCCCTGAACATTCGTCTATTGACATGGCTTTGCAAAGTATGGAAACATACATTAAAAGAAAAGGAAAAATATATTAATGCACAAAACAGTTTTCAGAAATACTTGTAGTTTGTAACAGGTTCCAGTTAAAAATAAAGCCCCCCCCCCCCCCCCCCCCCCCTCAACCTTGTATGTGTGCAGTTTTGTCAGAACCGTCTGAGGTCAACTTATGCCTGTTTGTTGCATCTGTATAAAAGGGCACGTAAGGCATGTAAAGATTTCATTATGCATCAAGCTGTGTTATAGTTTGCATAGGTTACAAATGTTTCTTTTGACATTACGAGCAAATTGCTCTTTTTTTTTTTGTTGGATTGTCAGCGTATATTTTTCTGTTAATTCCTCCTCAGGAAGCCTGGTCAACTTTTTCTCTTCTTTCATTTTCTTGTCTTTCATTTTGGTTCATACTTACAAATGTCAGTGTAGCAGAAGCTTGTAATACATGATAAAAAAATTGCATATGTGTGAAGAACAATACTGCCTAAATTATTCATAGTGTACCTATTTTCTTTTCTATATATCTTGTTCTCTCAGTTTTCAAGTTTGTGGTTTAAAAAATAAATTTAAGCAGCTGAATTATATACTCTGTTCTCAGTGCAGGTTAAGCATGTCCTAAGTGCTGTTTCATGCATCTTCGAAATCTGTATTGAATTAATCTTCATTGTTTATGAAAATAGATCATTTAAGAAAAGCTTTCGAGCTTTCAATATAGCTTAGTGCAAATATTTTCAAAACTACAATCAAGGAGAGCTGGGATCTCTGTGTATATGTCCTCAAGTGCTCCTGAAGGTTGCAACTGAAAATGAAGTACTTTACTAAGGTGTGTCTGTTACATTTGCAGGCTTTACATTTTCTCGTGAATAGTTTTTTTTGCCTGCGTTGACGCATACACTCTCCTGTCACACACTTTCCTGTCACTGTTCACTGTGATAGTATTGACTGCTTGCATAGGGGTTGTTGCTAGTGTACTGTGACTGTGTACATGCACCTAGTCTGCACGGAAGCTTGCGTAGTCCACTTGTGTCCTAGCGTGCGTCATGCGCAGCTTTATTTATGCTCTTATTTTGCTGCAGTGGCAATGGAGGGAGAGGATGGCGGAAGTTAGCGCAGATTAGATAGATATGATATGGCTCTCTTTTGGAGTGAAAGCGTAACGTCACATTTCACTCTGCCAGTGTTATCGGTACTTTTTGTTTGATGGTTTTGCTCTTGGCAGGCATTTGTGTGTGTGTGCGTGTGCGCTGATGTTTTTCTTGCACTGTGTGAACTATTGTTTAGTGACAATGAACTGAGCTCAACCCGAGATGTTTTCACGGCCAAGCACAGTGTTTTTATGCTGCCGAGGACCTTTCGATTCTAGATTCCCCTTCCCTTTCCTCTACAGCTTTCAGAGCAGAATTCTAGAAAAAGCGTATTTGTAACCTTTCATATTTATTTACACCATAACGCCAAGTTTTTTGTTGTTATAGCTCTGAATGGGTGCTTATGAGTAGTACAGATATTTTAGAAGTGCAACTAGATTATTAACAGCAGCTTTCTTGTATCCATCTGAAGCAAAATATATTTAATTCAATTTAATTCTTTACATAACACTACCAGAATACTGGACGGTCTGCAGGAATAAACGTTGCAGCCAGCCCTGGAGCCATTAAGAAGGCAGCCGCAGACATTGGTTGCAGAGTAGGGTAACAAATAAGTTACAACGCTATGTAGAAAAAGGTACCAAGAATTGGAAATCTGCTGGAAGATTATCGCTGCAATCAATCTCTTATTTTATAATTCTGAAAAGTTTATTTGTAGCTGTTTTGTCAGTTTGAAAGCTACCTGTTTGAGTTTATTCAGTAAGACTGGCAGATTGTTTGCAAAAGTATGGGACGAACCAAGGGTCAGAAATTTGAGTTCAAGAGGGAGTAGGTGAGAAAAATTATTAAAAAAAAAAAGGCATGCAACAGGCAATACCCATCGCTAATTATATTGTATTCTTTATGAGCAAGAAAGTCACCGTTACTATAAGTCCTGTATACATGAACTTGATAGAGTCAGGTTGAGTAAGCCTGTTGAGTGAAAAAACCAGTTGTCGGATTCATGTATACGCTGTTAGGTCGCATAAAATAGGCGGTGGAGTGGGTTGCTTTAACTCGCTTGCAGGGGGTAAGTTAACTCGCTTGAACCACTTGTCTAAAAGCATGTAGACGGGGTTGAGAAGCTTCTGGAGCAACGAGGAGCGTCAGCGGAGTTGAATGCTTTCTAGCCCTCATCAACGATGAAAAATAATAATCGAAGCTTTCAATAGTAAAAGGCAATGGTATCAAATACAAGCAGGAAACTTGCACAATAACTTCGAACCCTGATGCTACGCGCCGCTGCTATACTCGCTGGAAAGCGAGTTCATGTTGACACAAACTGGATCGAGCAATGGTGACCTCACTTACTGGACTCTGACTTCCACTCCACGTATGCAGGGCTATACCATTATTTTATACAAGGTACTAAACAAAATATTGGCTAGGTATGTAATGCATATATCTAACTTTTTTTAGGAAGTGTTATTTTCTTGATATGTGCTCTTATGGGACAAATAATGCATTTTACATTACAAGTTTAACCTTTTGGGCGTGGACAGTATGACATCACGATGCAGCAGCAGTCACTGAAGAAATTTCTGTTTGTAACAAAGTTTGCATGAGTGTCTCGGCTCAAATGACAAGAAAAATGTATACCAAAAATTTTGTGGGTTTCCACAAGATCAATATTTTTATTGCGCATCGTTGGACAGTTTTTTAGAGGCAACAAAATAGCTTTCATTTTCTGAGTGTTAATTTTTATCCAGTTTGATTGGGCCAGGCAGACACTTTTTGAAGTACATCATTGCAATGTAAAATAAGCTCATTGGTGTCGTCATTAGAAATAAGCACACTACTTTCATCAGCATATGGGATGAGCTAACACTGTTGATATGAATTATGTCATTAGTGTACAAATTGAGCAAAAGGGGGCCTAATACACTCCCTTGCTAGTAATGATGACTATTGACATTAGTTGCTGACATAAGCTAAGGCAGGAGGTTTTTCATGCGTTCCAAATAAAGCAAGTTTATTAAGTATTTTATGGTCGAGACAGTGTAAACCTTTGCTAAAATCCACAAAAGTAGAGTGTGTATGCTTCATTTTCGATGTCTCTTATATACTTTTTGATTGGGAGCAGAGTATTATTACTAGTGAGTTTGCATCTGCAACCAAACTGACAATCAGCCAAACCATTAGTTTCATCTAAATATTCTTTTATTCATAAGTGATATTTTACTGGACATAGACCTTTGGAGAAAACAGATACCAATATAGATATTAGTTGGTAATTAGTTGCCTAGTTTCTGTTCCCACCTTTAAAAGTCACTGCGACTCTTGCTCGCTTCGTACCCTCAGGAAAATGAGGCAATTCTATTGCTAAGTTAAAGATATAAGGCATTACTGGACTGGTACTTTATTGGCTTTCTTTAAAAGCTGTCAAAATCAAGGGTCTTGCCATTTCTTAAGCGTAGAAATGATTTGCATACTTCATTTTCATCTTTCGTGCGAAGGAAGACTCTTTGAGGGATACTGGTATGCATCGTGCTTAATGTTGTTGGGCTGTAGTTGCTATTGAGACATTAGTAAAATAATTAAAATAATCTGCGAGTGCTTTACCACTTAGCTTGGCGTCATTGATTGTTATGGTTTCCAGAAACAAGTGACCTTTGCCTCCTCTGAGCACATCATTGACACTTTTCCAAGTAATATCCGATCATTCGTGGCCTATGTTGAATTATTGACATATTCTGTCACTACTTGGCTGTGGTGCTGGAACTTTGTGGCTGATGAGAAAGCCTCAAATGAAGCTATGCAGAACACATTGAGCAATTGAAGGAAGTGGTTGATGTAAAATTGAAGGGCAGAAAGAGAACCACGCTGATTGGTGAATGACCATTAGTTGTTGAAGCACCAGGGGAAATTAAGCAGCAGAAACAAACTTTGGCATCACTTATTACATGCAGAATATGAGTGATTAAGTGTACAGTGGTGGGGAGAGGGAAATGTAATCAAGGGGGTCAAAGGCTTAACTGGAGGAAGAGGGTCCCAGCAGTTAAGAAAGACATGGTGGCCCGGGACAGGAAGTACTTGGGAGATTGTTTTGTCCTAGAGCATACTAACAGATCTGAAGGGGCGACCGTGAAAAGTTAAGGTGCCCACCTTGAAAGTTTACAGTGTAGGGTCGCCAACCAGAAGCCTTTCTGGTTTACATCCCTGCTTTTCCTCCTCCTCCCTTTCTATCTATCTGTCTGTCTATGGATTCAAAGTGGAATCGTTTTTTAGCTCAACACATGAGTTGTGAACAATACTGGTGCTGTCTTGTTCCCCTTATGCGTTGGGCTAAAAGTAATTCCTCTTTGAAAGCATGAACCAACTAGCTGTGAAACAAACGTTGCTGAAATATATTTCCATGTGCTTTCATTTTTTTTTTTTAGTTGCCTCCAGTAGGTCAGACATTCTATTGACATTTCCCCTGACTGATTTTTTGTTGCATACCCTTTGACAAAACTTGATCATTTGTTTCCCGCACCTTTCACTTCCTGCTTAGTGGAATGGACTTTAGCCATGTGCGCTTGAAAGAGGTTACTACAAAATTATTTATCAAGAAGTATTTGACAATCCTCATGATGACCATGAGTGGGCCGAGTCGTGGTGCATGTGGGATCTCTTACCTTGTCAGTAAAGTGTTGCCAATTTTAAGCAGAGAGAGCTCTTTGACCTTACCCTGCCCTGCATGCCCTGTATGGGATCCCCAGTTTATTTACTTATCAGACATGCTCGAACGCGTCCAAAATAATGCTGCCAGATTTGTGTCTAACAATTATAATTTTTCATCTAGTGTCACGTCTATTAAACATCATCATCTTGGTTGGGAATCTTTAGCTCACCGCAGAAAACATTTCAGACTACAGATCATGTATTGCATTTATTTTGGAAAGTTCAGCATTGACAAAGACCGGTACCTGCTTCAACCTCACTTTTTGTCTCGACGACTTGATCACCAGTGGAAGATCCGCGAAATAAAATGCCGCACAGATGTGTATAAAACCTCGTTTTTTTCCACTGACGATCAATGAGTGGAACCGGCTGCCAGCTGGCATCACTGAGTGTTGCACTGAAAATTTATTTCGGGCTTTTTTATCGGATGTGTGACGTGGCGCCCAGTTCTCTTGCGTGTGTTTCCTTCATTACTGTGTTTCTGAGTATTTTCATCACTTTGTTCGTCGCGCAGTTGCCCCCTTTAGATGCATGCTTCTCATCCTGCATTATCACTTGTGTTGTGTTATTTTCTTCATTTTTCTGTATTTTATCACTGGCGTTCCCAGCAAGATTACTTGTCATCTCCCCCCCTGCAATAATGCCTTCGGGCGCTGCAGGAACCTGTAATAAATAAATAAATAATAAATAAATAAATACCCTTCAAAAAGCGGCCATTTTTGGTATCCACTTTTCTAATGCTTATGAATTGCAGCGCCATCTGAAAGCAGCCACGAAACCCATTTAGCATTGCTGTCACTACCCTCTGAAAAGCACTTCTTTAATTTCCTTTCTTTTATTAAAAATTATCTCTATGGCTGTTATGTATATTTTTGGTACTGCATCTTTTCACTGATTAGGTTACCATGTGTTTGTGCATTGATCAACAATCTCAAAATTGGTGATTTGGACCCAGTTTACAATGCCTGTGAGAATTTTGACCCCTTGGACCGTCATTTTTTTAATGTACATTTATCCCATGGGCAGTCTCAGAACTGTTAATATTAAAGAGCTCTGGCTCTAAGGAAGGGCATTGAAAGAAATGAGGGAGGAAATTTGAGCAGAGTGGCTTGTTGAGCGGTTTGGCTAAACATTATTTTAAAACAGCGCTAGAGCACGGACAGACAGAAAGAGGCAAACAAGAGACAAAGCACTTTCATAACACGTCAGATAAGGAAAGGGCTTTTTTGGAAGGGAAAGGCATCTGATGGGCCTGTTTGTCGACTTTTTACCAGCTGCTGTGTATGAAAAGAAAAGCTTCATGAATAGTTTTAAAATAATGAGGAAATCTGATAAGGATGCTGGCCGGTATTTTTCTGCACAAAGTTTCTATAGGCTAAACAGATCAGCAGTGTGCTATGAGCAGGAAGGGCATTTTAAAACTTCATAATTTCATGCACAGTTTGCAGGCACTGCAGGTGCAGCTAGGACTTGCCGTTGGTGCTGCCATTACAGTTAACCTGTTCTGATTTGGTTAGTGGATAAGTTGAGCACCGTCCCGCCGTGCTGGTTCAGTGGTTAGGGTAGTCAACTTCTGTGCTTGAGGATGCAAGACTGAATCCCGTCCACGTTTGCCGCTTTTTGATGGAGGCAAAACCGTCATCCGTGTGCTATGCGATGTCAGTGCACGTTAAAGCGTGCCAGGCGGGCGAAATTTCCGGAGTCCTCCACTACGATATCTCTCGTAGCCCGAGCCGCTTTGGGACGTTAAACTTCGTAAACCATAGCATAATTTTAGCACCGTGTCGATTGTTTTGTTTCGTGAAAGTCAAGGTTGTAATATTCAGAAGGTAGCGCAGCTATCTTAGCTGTTGAAGCGTCCAAGAAAATATAAGCCTTCTTGCTCTACGGCAACCAGTGGATGAGGCTTGTAGCACCCGTGGCTTGAGTTTAAAGCCGGCATATTCTGTAGCGCAGCTTTTGCCTCTTCTTTTGAGTACTTTAATGACTGAGCTTTCTTACAGTTGATCAAACTTGGCACATGAGGGGCTATGTGCCCGTTCAATTCCCGTTATTTTTTCTTTGTTTTCCCGTTCCTAGCTGGCGGCATGTGTGGTGTTTGCACCCCAAGCTGTGTGGGCGAAGTGTGAAGCAAGCCCTGTTTTGTTCACGCAGCAGCCCCCTGAGGCCAGCATGAAGCGCAAGAAGAGCCCCCAGCCGGGCCACCGGGTGCTGGTGCCCTCTGCCGAGAGCCCCGGTCCCCTGTCGCCCCAGGGCCCGCCGCCCATGCGTGCGCGGGGCTCTTCTGCGGGCTCCCTCGACGACGATGCAGCAGCCGACAACACCCTGGTGAGCAATGCCGCTTCGTTTCTTTTCATTTTTGCTTGTTTAGGCGATAACGCATTTGGAAGAGAAACTCGTATGAGGGACGTCCGCTCAGTAGATATTTTAAGCAAACAGATAATTTACAACAGCAATCACAGCTCTTTGGAAGGCAGCGTTTAAAGCGTATTGCTTCACAGTTGCTGATGCTATGTTTATTTTCCAGGATGTGTGGAAAGGTGATAGGGAAATTAGAATTCTTTTTTTGCTAATATTGCCTTTCATATAACTCTTGCTGGGTGCACATAGTGGCAGAATTGGAGGTTGAAAAATGATGCTTTGGTCGCATGGATCTGGCGTTCAGGCCTGAAACACGGGTACTCTTGCCAGTGAGGGCTCTCCTCTCGAGGCCAAAGTAGTCATGCCTTCTCCATGGTCGTTCTGAGTCATGGGAAATGCGGGCATGTAGTGTCTTCCTTTACTTGAATCTGTCTTCAAAATAACAGGTACATATCTAGCTCTTTTTTAAATTGAGCATGGCTGTTTGTTTTCTACACCAAGAAATGATAATTTCTCCTTGGAAACAGGTGTCAGTATCATGCCATGCCGTACAAAACGTTGATGCGTTCAGGGGAGGAAATGATACATTCAGAAAAAAAAGATTGCTGGTTAAACTATGGCATGATTAAGTTGCAGTATTTGGTGAGAGCCATTATGTTCACTGCTCCCTCCACAACAGCATCCTTCCATTTTCTTCCCTTCTTGCTCTCATCTTTTTTGTTTTGTCTTCTTCTCTTTTGACTGCTTGGATTGGTGCCAAAAACTATGATGAGTTTGAGTCATTCAGTCACATTATAGTTCTGGCTGGGCTCTCAATAACAGCTGTCACCGTGAAGACAAAAAAAAAAATCTTGTTACCTTCTGTCATCCTAACATAGCTGGCTTAGGAGTTTTAGATTGCAGCTTCACTAGCAAGGCTTGTTTGCCTTTTCCATTTGTAACTTTCCCCGTTTCTTTGGAACTCATTGTTGCTGTCGCGTAATGCAGTGTAACATCGGCAGAGCTGTTGTCCTCTGTTTGTGAAGAACATTGCGCGATGTAGCAGCGGTGAACCCTTAATGAATGGCATCAAGGAAATGACTGTGTCTATGATTTCTGGTTGGTTGGTTGGTTTGTGGGGTTTAACGTCCCAAAACAACTCAGGCTATGAGAGACGCCGTAGTGGAGGACTCCGGAAATTTCGACCACCTGGGGTTCTTTAACGTTATGATTTCTGAGTACCCTGTATACCTTTTGGGCAAAACAATCTTTAATTGGTTTGGAGCGTTTGTATCGGTGTAGTTTTCCAAGGAATTGTATGTCATTTTCACTGTGTGCTCCACTTGGGCTGGCGGCTGGCCAACAAGTAAGCTTTGTCCTGCTTCTTGTGAGCACTGTAAGAAGGTGCCAGTTTGTTGGTGGAGACTGTTTAAGTGGTAGTGTGATCCTTCGGGTTTGATTAGGTTTTTGGTGGTGTCGTGCAGGAAGTTGCCGCAGTTCTTCACCCTGTGGTCTAGGTAGAGTCTCTTGGTTTGCCAGATGTCACAGGAGCTGTGTCCCAGTCACATACATTGCTGAAAGGGGAGGGAGCGACAGTGTCCTAAAATTGAAGTTCTGTCTTTACAGCTTTTCTTGGAGCTTCCCAAGGACAGTAAGGCACAGCTGTTATAGCGCTAGTAGTGGTGTTGTCTTCAAACAAGGCCGCACACACATCCTTCCCCAATCAGGTTTATTTATTCATCCATTCATTCGCAATGAATGCCTGTGGTGATGGGTTGCTGTACCTGAGGGGGTTAATTACAGTATAGAATCTTTTCCACCACCATATTACATCACCAATATACTTTCTTTTGCCTGTGTTAGGCATCATGCATATTCAAAAAAGAAAAGAAAATCGTTTTAGTGGATGAAATAAAGTGTCACGAGCTGTCAACTCTGTGACCAGCAATTGTGAAATATGCAGCCAACAAGTATGCTTAAAATCACTGTTCTGATGCGAGCACTGGTTTTGTTGTGCATTGGTCATAGTTCAGAGTTATAGAAGTGAACTCTGCAGACGCAAAAGTATACGAAGTAGGCATTCACAAATTGTTTGTCAGCAAAGGGCAAATGTTCAAGCTAGTCTGAGTGGCTGAATTATCGTTGCGCAATAAAAAGTGCCGAAGGGGTGTTGAGACTGTTTAGAAAGTTAGATAGTGTAGAGACAATAGCCAGCAGTAAGTAATTAGGTAGGGGTAGGCCTAATACTTAACAAATGTTTCGAGGCAAAAATACATTAGAGTGCACAGAAATAGACAGAACAGACAGGAGGTGACGTGCACTTTTTTCTCTCAAGATGTTCAGTCACCGGCTCAGCGTGTACTTTTTGATGCGACCTGGTGAACTCTACCTCTGTCATCTTAACTGCTGTGTTGTGCGGGTGGCTTAGCAATAGCGTATAAGTCGTCGCTGTGAAAATCTACGCCATTTCTGGTTATCCATATGATCTTTACTGATGTTTCTGACTGCATGCCCTGCTGGTCTACTTCATAGTTTAGCACGCTCTATGCGTACAGTGTATGGCACCGTGTTTCTTGTGCAGTCTAATTCTAGTGTGCAGCGAAATGTGCCAGGCCCTCTAGCAGAGGGCATCGCATAACGTCACACTTTTGCCTCTCCCGTTGCGAGAGCAAATGATCCAAGACTTCTCTCTTGCTGCACCTCTGTCTCCTCCTCTTCTAGCCAACGGGCTGTTCTCGCCACCGCCGTCGAGAGCTTTGAGGGGAGGCTGAAGCCGGCCGAATTGCTCTTGGCATTGAAGACAGATGGTAGGCTTTCGTACGAACGGGCGCAAGTGTGTCTTTCTTCTTTCTTTCTTACGCATAGCGGCCATAGGCACTGGTAGCATGCCACTTTTTTTCTCATTTCTTGCTTCTAGAGTAGGCACATAGTTTTTAGCTGCTCTCTGTTTTCACTTAGTGCAGCGCCGCTGTTGCTGAGCTGCGTGCCATGCTGGAGTGATGAAGGTAGTACTTATGATGCGAAAGTGTCGTAGACAGTTCGGTGCTCTTGTGTAACTAGTTGCGTGTGGCTGCCTACAACAGTGTGCTGCCTTTGTGGATGAGTAGATAATGGAAAAAATAGTGGCGGGAACGCTTAAGCTCTGCCTTTAGGTGTGTGATGCAGCAGAATTAATGGCCCCCATCTGCAGGCGTGCTCAGTAGTGTATGTTTGTAAGCTCCCACATTATGTGGAAGACCGTGCAATGTAGGTATAGAGCCCCACCTTAACCAAGCCGTCTGAACGTCCAAGGTTCCGGAGGGTTTGAGTCCCATCTTGCCGTTCATAAAGAGCTAGATCAACTCTGCTATCTTGCTTGCACCCCGCCGGGGTGGCGCAGTGGTTACGGCGCTCGACTACTGTTCCCAAGGACGAGGGATCGAATCCCGGCCTCGGCGGCCGCTTTTCGATGGAGGCGAAAAGCAGGGCGCCCGTGTGGTGTGCAATGTCAGTGCACGTTAAAGAACCCCAGGTGGTCGAAATTTTCGGAGTCCTCCACTACGGCGTCTCTCATAGCCTGAGTCGCTTTGGGACGTTAAACCCCACAAAACCAAAACCATCTGCTATCTTGCGATGTCATATGTTCTGTCAGCCAATTATTGAACACAGTAGCTAGGCGGGTGAGTTGGGGATACATTTTCAAAAAAATAACAGTGCGAACAACGGGACGAAAGGTTCAGTGCTTGTCCTGTGTTTTTTTACCTTTCGTCCCCATTGTTCATGCTGTTATTTTTTGGAAAACCAATTGGGGGGGGGGGGGGGGGGGGGGCTTGGTCATGTCACGTGGCAGCTGCCACTTGCCACGGGTATGCTGGGATTTTTCGCTTGCAATTTAAACGCTCGGTTTTCTGCAGAATGGGGGTCTTGATACTGTCAGGTTAAGAGAAATGCTACTTGAAACTTGCAGCTTGTGTTGCCCTCTATGTTGCCACTTTGTTTACCGTTTTTGCCACAACTTTTTTTCCTCTGTACCTTTGTGGTAAATTGAAGCCACAAATTCTTTGCTAGGTATACTTCTTACACTCTTCCTTTATGCATCTATTTCGTGCTATTTTGTAGGCAGTGCAACTTCACAGATTAGAAAAAATTTTGTTTTGATAAGTCTGCCTTGTTTTGATTAGATGAATGGAAAAAAATTATGCTGCCTTTAACTCTGTCGAAGCCATTGCAAAACAGGCAATTCTGAGTGGCTATGTAAAAGGCATTTTTTATATATATATAAAACTGTCCTGTTGTAATATGTACCAAAGGGTAACTGTTTAAATGCTCTTTTATACACTTGAACTATATTTGCTTAGAGCCTTAGACATAGCATAAAATGAAATCATTTAGTGCAAACTTCTAGGAGACAAATATTAGGAGAAGTAAAAGGATAGGTATACCAGTAAACTTCTATATGTTGGTCTTTGAAGTCTCTTCTTTTTTTTCCTGTTGCTTGTGGTCCCGTCTCCTTGCTTCACCTAAATAAATCGCTCCAATGCGCCGAATTAAATTAACAAACTTGTTCAATTAAAATGAGTGAGGCAGATGAACAGTACAGCACAATCGACAAGAAGACAGAAGAGACACACAGTGAGTTGGGTCGCCCTCCAGCTTAGGACGGTCCGTCTCCTAAGCGAGCTTGCAGGAGAACGTCCGTCTTCTCCCCTGCTTGCAACTCCCAGGCTGCCCCTCACAACTCGCGGTTCGCGCGCAGTCTCTCCTTTCCGCGAAACCATCCCAGGTGACACACTGCCACCGTCCACACAGCTTGACGGAATACAACGCAGCTGGAATCAAGTTCGCCGAAACGTCTCAGCCTGGCCAGCCATTCCGCCACTGCTACTCTTGCGAATGCGCATGAGATTTACGATTGCCCGTTACATACACACACACAAAAATGTACAGACACCCCACGGGCAACTGAAGGGGCCTGCTGGCGGCATTTGGAGCCTCGCGCACTAGCTAACCGCTGAAACACAGAGTGGCCGAGCCCCCCTCGATGTGCGAGACCCCACCCCTCAAGAAAAGAACCAAAACAAACAACGCACACATTCAGGCATGCTTCAGACCGGACAGATGTTCCCTCAAACACCCATAGTTGTGCTGGCCGCTTCGTGCCGGACCTCTGCACCGCAGACAAAAACAAGAAAATGGTCCCCCCTTGGGTACGTGCGCCGCTCCGCCCACACGCCTCGTGGGACAACTCCTCGAAATGGGAGGAAATACACACGCACACGAATATAAAAAGAAAACCCGAGCAGGCATGCACAGTTGATAACCCTACAGGTGTAAAATTGAAAACATAAAAAAAAATTTAAACTACATAAGAATGATGTACAGTGCCTCTTTTATCACTTCTGAAAATATGGTGTACATATATTCAAGTTTTTTCTTTTTCAATGTTAAACTCTTTTGGGACTGTGAAATAAAACGGGGAATTCTTAAGTATTCTTTAAACACAAAATTCTGTGAAATCAAATAATTGCTCAATTCTGCTATGGACCCCTTGCAAAAATCGTTAAGTAGGCTTTCCCACGCTGCTTCTTTCCCCAAACATGGCGTCACTGGCTGCCAGAAAAATGGCGATATAGACCTGAAATCGCATACTGCTTCTACACAGATGCATTTAGTGGTAATAGGGCAGTTATGCGAATATGTTCTGATGCATAAATCATATGAATTATGGCCATAATACAATGTTTCAATACACTGCAGTTCTGCCATTAGTGGGGAATGCAGCATAGAGGTGAAGCCGACTTAACATTTATGAAAGGGGTCTATTATGTATATTTAAATGCAGTGACTTACATGGTTGGTCCAATACATACGAAGAAAAAACTTTTTTTTTCCAGTTTTATACAAGACATGAAAGAAAGATACCACTTTGTAAATTCCCTGAAAAAATGAAAACATTAAAGAAGTCAAGGGCATAAACATGAAAACAAAACATTGCAATGAAAAAAATCAGTTGTGGTCGAGCTCTGGTTAACCCTGGTTGAATTGCGAAAGCAACAGCTGTAGCTTCTTTTACCTGCTATATTATTCCCATATCACGCCCTATCAGTGTAAGACTCTACATCATTGGAGATACTTAAGCTCCTGCTTTAAGGGCATGATGCGACAGTGTAAGCTACCAGCCCACATATAAAGTCACGCTTCAACCAAGCCGTATGGATGTGCCTGCGTGTCGTAGAGGTAACGAGAATGGAAACGATTCTGGCAGGCTGATTCTGATATCACCTTCCCATATGAAAGGATCGACCAGAGTTGGCAGCTCCTTCCTGTGGCATAGGGATAACGGAAATTCAAATGTCATAGCAGGCTGATTTTTTTTTATGAGGAGACCGTAGCTACACCTCTTCACGGCGTAGCTGCGGCCACCCGAGGTCTCACCTTGGCTGTCGTAGTATTGCTTTCACAATAAAATAATTCAGTCTATACAAAATGTGCTTCACAGTCCCTTTTTATAGGTGTAAAAATGTGATGCAGCTGCAGGTCTATTTTTTTTAGGGCTGTTCAGAAGGTCACCATTCAGTTCTGTCGGTGGTTGTGAGTCTGATGTACCCATTTTCCCAACTGCACTAACAAAATGAAGTGAAGCTGATTTACCAAGAAACTACTTTTCTTTTTTTGTTGCCGAAATTCGTTTTGAAGGTGCCCTGTTTCTCATAACATTGCTAAATTGTTAAAATTATTCAATTTTCAACTCTGTCTTCCTTGGCATGCAATTGAGTTCAGCTTTTTTTTGCGTGTTTTTTAAACTTTTCTATTACTTATGGCTGGCAGGTTTTTCAGAGTGGCAGAGTGGTATCTGGTTTACCGTGAAAATTGAAAATCTCAGCCGTTCTGCAAAAACTTGGTGCTTAAATCCCACTTGATGTTGCTGAAAAACGTTTTGCACTCTGGCCTTGTCAAAGTTCTAGAGGAGCCGCCTCGCATGCTGGAGCTTAACCTGGTTGCTGAAACTATAGCGAATGGAAATGAAAAGGGGGGCACACAGAGTGAACATGCGTAACTGCCCAAGAGTGAGCTAAACTGGAAAGTATGCTTTCGTTGAAGTTGCGGAGTGATATTTCACTGATCAGCCTGACAATGCCAACTGGAGAGCGAAGGCCTCTCCCATACTCCTTCAATTAAACCGGTCCTGGGCTAGTTGCATCCACTTGACCGCTGCGAATTTCTTAACCTCATCCACCCACCTAACTTTCTGCCGCCCCCTGTCAAGTTTTTCTTCCCTTGAAGTCCAATATGTTATCCAGAGCGACCATCAGTTATCCTCTCTTTGCACTACATGTCCTGCCCATGCCCATTTCTTCTTTATGTCCACTAGAATGTCATTAACTCGAGCTATTTTTCTGACCCACTCTGCACGCTTCTTATCTCTTAACATTTCACCTACCATTTTTGGTTCCATGGCACTCTACGTTGTCCTCAACTTAAGTAGAACCCTTTTTGTTAGCCTCCATGTTTCAATCCCATGGGTGAGTGCAGGTAAAGGATTTCTTACAGTGTAACTAGCATTAAGTGCAAATCAGTGTACTATGCTGCTACGCTACATTCATTAGCTGTGGAAGTCAGTGCTGCTTTCAAGACTGTTAAACATTAATAATAAAAAGAAACAAAAATCATTTATTGGTTGTTCTTAAATCCATTTGCAATAGTGGTTTTGCTTTTTTGAATGTTAAATCATTGGGCAGAGATCATTGGGCGGTGGCTTGTGATATTCTCAGTGTCATTGCGCATGTAGGGATGCGTAGTGAAAGTGCTTTCTTGAGCGCATTTCACTTTTCGTACCTTCGCCGTTGAATAAGGGCCTATGCTATGCAATGAAAGTATATTAAGTGCACTCGAGGGTGAACCGCCTTGTGTCAGCATCATTTCTCTCTCTCTCTCTCTCTTTTTTTTTTTTTTTTTGCTAAATTTCAGTCATTTCCAATGAAAACCATTCTGTGAACACCTGCCTTGGCTGGGGATCAGGTCCAGTTCAAAAGTGTTTTGCTCTGATCGTCTGGCTTTTAATTGGCTGGAGTTGTGTACGGCCGGAGTACCATGGTAGAGTGATTGACAGAACAGCTGGGAATGTCTGTTAAACTCAGGGCTGCTCGAATGGCCTGCGAAATTGAGGCTGCTTTGAAATGTCACCGTGCAGCACGTGCTGCAAAGGGCTGTTGTGACCTGTGCTTCCAGCCTTGCATCTAGGCAGCATTCTGGCCTCACGTAGAATATATTTGGTAAGAGTTTTGCTCAGCTCTGCTGTTGTTTTTTTGAAGGCATTATTAAGATGCCCAAGTTGGCCGAGGTGTTACAGGGGGCAGATTTTTTTTTTGCATGGCTGTTACACTTGTTTAGGCTTCTCATTCTTTGGAGGCTGGATTTGCTTAGTTTAAGCAACAGTGGATATAACTGAGAGCATGTACAGGAGAATATGAATAGCAATGGAACCAATGTTTATTCTCCAATAAGCACTGTGTACATAGACTCCAGCCGAAATGTATGTTGTACACATTGGTTTACGTGAACATTTGAAGTGGTTCACTTAGTGGTACCACATTGCCAGTTGGTTTTTATCATTCTGTTCAGCTGCAGAAAAGAATAGAATCCAATGGAGATGAGCGACTCAGAAAGGGGATAAAATGCCAGATTGAAGGGGCTCCTTAGTGCCGATAGGATTCCGGCCTGACAATGAATGGCAAAAGATTTCGAGGGGGCCTCACAGGTGGCATGTAATTCGGCATGTTCTGCCTTTTAAACTCTAGCACATTTTTCGAAAGTGTGAACATGTGGTCAGCTGCTGGCGCCGATCTCAGAACTTGCAGTACCAGTCACATGGCACTCTCTGTTGGCCTAGCCAGTCACACGGCACGTGTCACCTGCCCCATCTGTTTTCCATCTACTAAAGCATGGAGGCAGTGCAGTTCGAAGTCAGAGATGTGGGATGCCAACACAGCACTAATTGCTGGGGATGCTCATTTCATAATTTAGCAGTGTCGTTCCCTAAAGCTCATTGGCAGGAAGCAGAACTGAGATGATGATGATGATGATGATATCTCAGCACCCTCTTCAACCATCTGCACGAAGATAATGCATTACAGCTAATGGTTTATGGAGGCACCCTTCTAGGCAAAAGATCTTCATGGGTCTCGTGTTGTACTTGCTTTGTGTGACCATCAAGTGACATGCTTAATCCTGTTCTGTAACTGTTGTGTACAGTGTAGCTATTGTGCACTTCCCACTGAATAAGCCCTACCTGTCACTGGGGGGTTTGCAGAGGGGCTTGCTGCAGTATAAATTCCCTAGGGCTGTTGTTCATTCACTTTTAACTTGACGGCTGCCTTCCGATTTAATAACAATGTCAGCTGTGTAGGTACTGATAACCTGCAGCCTCATTCCTGGTTCTTTGTCTGACATTTATTAGTTTCTTACGCATTGTTTGTGACTACGTGTTTGTTGTGGTGTCATGTTGTCGTTCACAGTGGCCATCTTGAAGTGGCCTTGCTGAGATTTTGTTTAGTCCTTCAAGGCTGTGTACATGTAAATGAGACATTTTCTACCCCCGTACCTGCAGCATCCTTTTGTGAGCCGAAGTGTCAGTTTTTTCTATGTGCTGAAGCACACTTTGAGTTTAAAAGTAATTTATCTGCGATTATAGTCTAGTTCAAACATATATCCTTTATTGCTGACAGTGTCCAGTTGACTAGTCGTCAAGTAAAGTTCAGATGGGACCTCAAGGAGTGGCCGTGCATTATTATTATGTAAAAATTGCCACGATTTTGCAACACTTAATGCAGATGGCTGCAGAGGGGGCTGAGATGCAGTGCTCACCAGGCATTCCTCATTACCCGAGGACTGCTTTCGTGTGCTTTTCTGAGCAACTGTTTTGTAGAGGTACAGCATGCTTATTAGGAAAACAAATAAATGAACAAACCTCTCTCAGGCCAGTGGAAATTGTTAAGGAAACCTTCTTTTTACTTGCACGTAGTCAGAGGACTGCTCGGAAGAAAACTTGTTTTCTTGAAAATTAAATTTGTAGCTAATGTAGTTTTATGGGAAAATGCCATAGGAGCTTTGTCAGGGAAAGAAAATAATTTTCCAATTTTTGTTTCTGGCTATACTCTGTCATGCTTATCTGATACCGTGGACTGTTTGTTGAAACTATGTAATGAACGTTATGTGCTACTTGTTTATATCTTGTATGAGACGGGCATGTGAATGCCACTGGCATCGTTGGTGGACTCCATAATTTTCGCTTTTAAACCCTTTATATGATATGAGCTGCATGCATTTCTCACATGCATACAAATGGTGAAATTTCACTCTGGATGAGCCTGGAAGCTGACTGATGTCACCTTGAAACATTTTTGATCACTGGAGCTTCTTTCTTTTTTTTAGCAAAAGGGTCATTGGTATTAACTTCATCAAAAGACCTCAAATGCGATATGTATCTGTGCCTTGGTGTTTCCAGCATGCGAGAAAACTTGCATTAGAATGTTAAATTGCTTCGATGAGTATTATGCAGCAGTAAACTCGTGGAGAAAGCGGAGCAATTTTTCAGATTAATTTTTTTCACACCAAAAATGGTTCATGTTGAGCTGCGCTCCAGTTTTGTATAAATGCAAAGAACACTAAGCAAGCCCATTAGTATAAGATAAGGATATGCTGAATAATTTGTTTTATAGTTCAGTGACATCCAGCATGCCAAAAATATAGTACATAGATGCTTTACATTGCGCTGAAGAAAACTGGACACATAAAGTTCATTATTTGGTCCTTGTAACAGCTGTAGCTTTAAATCGATAAGCTATGGCACCGTATTGAAGTTCCATTGAAGTTCTACCACTGGAGCTTCAGTGTTTAACATAACTTTTCATTCTGTAGGATTATTCACACAAGTAGCGAATATTAGTACAAGTATCTAATTCCTGTTTGATTTCATATTTAAGCTATACTGTCCATATTCAATTCAGTTTGGAAAGATTACTATTTGCAAACACTTGTTTGTTATGACACTTGTTTGTTATGAGTAGTTGACATACCAGCTACCAGTAACAAGAAACCCACATGGAGAGCAGTGCCTGCAGGGTGAAAGCTGTCACCATTAGAAAAAAGCAACAGTTTGGGAGTTAAGCAATTGAGGCATGATACCTAAATGGATTTTGAAGAATCAAAGCAAATGAAAAACAAACAGGCAAAAGCAACAGGCAAAAGCAACAGGCAAGCTGCATGCATTTGCTATTAAGTTTTCACAATCACAAAAATAGCTGCTGGAGAAGAAGTGCAGGCAGAGTCCACTAATGCTTCTATAGAGCTGTCTTCACTGCTTTGAGTTGATTGTGCTAGTGTACAGTGAAGCGTAACTAAAATCTCATACTTTCTGAGGTTTTGTCGTGTGGTTTTTAGTGCTTCATTATAGTGCACTTTGCAGGCTTAGGCAGATGGAAAGAGGCTTTACTCTTTAGTTGCCTTTGTGTTGGAAACACTTAATCTGCTTGTGATGAATGTATGGGTCTTTCTCACTTGTGGCCCACTGCTTCGCTGACGAAAGAAACTGTGGAATTGGTTCGTTGTGTCCCGAGAAAAATTTCACATATCTGGTAAAAGGTGACTGTTGCAGAACTGCATAAAACTGCCAGAGTACCACATATCGGATAATGTGTGTTACAGAAGAAACAAAGGGGGTGCCACTCCAAAGTCGAGGAAGATCCTGCCACTTGTGGTGTGCATGGTTTCGTGTTATTGGTGGCCAGGTACAAACACTCCAATAGTCCTTGTAGTTTCAGAAGAGCAACCTTAGCTGTGTAACACTTTGTGGGCATAGAGCTCCCCGCTGTCTGCGTGGTTTTGTGCCTTAAGTTGCCGAGCAATGGCTCTGAAGTGTAGGGTTCTAGTACTTGATTATTCCACTCTCTCTGCACACCTGTCTTTTGCACCCTCAATTTTTACAGTGTAGCATCGTAAAAATCAAGTGTGCGAAAGCCTCCATTAACCAACTTTGCTGCTGTCTATCTGTTGGTCTGAAGTCATGGCACAGTTGGCTGGAGCTGCCAACTCTGGAAGCACTTTTGAGATGGGAATCAAACCCTCCAGGACTCCTTGGTTCCAACTTCCAAGCCAGACATGCTACCCCTGGAGCAGGCAGGCATGTTCTTATGGCTTGGTTAAAGCGGGGTTGTATATTTATGTTGGGTGGTCTCCCACATAATGCAGTTATGTGCCAATTGCTTGTGCTAATGAGCATGTGTAACTGCAAACCAAAGTGCTTAAACACTTCATTTGCACTTGGCCTAACTGCACCAAAGCTACTGTCATTTTTTTGTTGTGCCTAATTCTCGCTGGGAATCAATACCCAGCAAGCTGTTGCATATTATGTCATGGGCTCTGCTGATCTGTTTCTCTCAAAATTGAATTGAAAACAGAAACCTCCAACTTCCTACTTATATGACAGCTTCCAGAAACTTGGAGGTGTCAGAGGCAACTACTGCACAGTGCTTTCTGGTTGGAGTGAGTGGCATGCATTTGCACCAGCATTGCTTAACATAAAGTCCTGTAGGGGGCCCCTGTCGTCTGCAATGTTGGACGACACACTGGGGCACACAGAAACGTGTTGCGAAATAGATCTGGGCTGGAGTTGCAGTTGCTCACTCAGTCTAGGGTTGGGAGTGATCTCTCTGTCTCTCCCTTCTGCCAGGAGGGGGTGGGGCCTGCTCTGGTGGCCAGCACGTCCCTGCTGGCCAATGGGGGGGCTGCTGCAGAGGCTGGGGGCGGGGCACCCAGTGCAGACGAGACGGACCAGCTGCTCGCCCACACCCCAGACCTGCACCGGACGAGGGCGGCCCTGGAGCATATCAGCCACAAGATTGCCCGCACGCGAGAGCTCATCAAGGCCGAGCAGACGACACGCGATGGTGAGAGAGGATTGGGGGGAGGTCAACTGCTCAAAATGTTTGGGGCTGTGAGGCAAACCACGTGGTGTACACAGAGGGGTAAAAAGGAAAAAGAAAGCTCACTGCAAACAGATCAAGAAGTTAGTGGCAGCCACTCAAAAAGGGTATGCAAGGAAAAGGAAAATGGTGGGCAAAACATTGGTCAGTTGCAGCACTGGGCAGCACTAAACATGAAATGGCAGCGTCACAGCGTAGCAGGTTTTGCTGCATGTTTCTTCACTACAGTTAATAAACCTTCGTTTACCGAACCTCTGTGTAGTAAATTCTTCGTTATTTCCCCCTCCCCCCCCCCCCCCCCCTCCCCACCATTGAAGTGTATTTGAAAACTTCATGTAACAGACATGTCGCCGTGGTTGATTTTGATATAACGAACTCACAGCACCGACTGTCTCTTAGCTATTGCTGAATTAATTACTGGAAATTTCGCAGAACCCTGAAAAGTTTCAGGACGATAAAACACGAACTGATGTGACAGGAATGTCTACGACCACGAGCGACTGCAGTCGATAGAACGCACTGTGTTTCAGCGGCAACGGCACATCTACGTGGCAAATACAGCAGTCTACGCAGCTTTCGCTTTCGGAATGTGACACTAAAATAGTTATGCTTAAAAGCGGTGAAAAACAACAGAACAAAGAAAAAAGACTCGTGGCGGAGGTGTGCATCCATTGCTGCCATACGGTTGCTCGCTGACTCCCGCTTGTCGGTAATGGTAAGAGCAGAATGCGCTGGCGACGCGAGGCAGAGTTGGCTTCATGAAGCAATGGTGGTGGGCAATTGGGGATCGTGAAACTGTCCACCATTTCTGTAACTTTGAATAATTCTGATTTACTGTAAACACTTTCAACATGGTTTCCCTTACAATCGATTCTTAATCTAGTTTTTGTTCTGCATTGCAAAAACCTGAACGTAATGAAAAGTCGCAAGCATTTTACATTTGCATTATAATCGAGTTTAACTGTATTACCTTTCGAATGACAAAGAGACAGTAAATGTTAGTGTCCATTGCAAAGCATTCATTTTCATGTGCTTGAACTTGTTTTATGCTCCTAACTGAGTTATGGTTATGCAGTTATGATATTTTCGTAAAACAGATGAAAGCAGAAACGTGGTAGCATAAGGTGTGAGAACTGAAAATAAATCCTGCCTAATTAGGATTCTTAACGATGTGACAACTACGTACTGAAAAAGCATGTGTGTTTGTCGTAATCTTGTTCCTTGTTGTTAGCATTTTTCTTCAGTCGTGCAATGTGCTCTAGGCATGGGGTTGCATAAAGCGCTGCTAAATGTGCTTGGTGCAAAGGGCTCGCTTACGATGCTTGTGCGCAGACAATGTGAACGAGTACCTGAAATTGGCGGCGAACGCGGACCGTCAGCAGATGCAGCGTATCAAGAGTGTCTTTGAGAAGAAGAACCAGAAGTGTGCCCAGTCCATCGCCCAGCTGCAGCGGAAGCTGGAGGGATACATTAGGCGCAAGCGCGAGTTGGAAACGCATGGCGCCACAGCATCTTCCTCCTGGCAGCCGCGAGACGTGCTGCAAAATGTCGGCCAGGGCATCAGGTGGGATGAGAGACGCGTTTTTTTCCTCGAGGCTCACTTTCTGTGAGGCGCAACAGACCTAGCCTGTTGCATTTTCATGGGAACAACTGCCACTTGTTCTTCACTATGATCAGCTTTTTTTACTTGCATAGTTTTATTCTGCTGAATGTGCTGAGGCTTTTATGACTTTGAGGTGTCGTTCATTGATCATTCAACTTACTCAAATGTTTGGTCAGGAAGTTCGTTGACGTATTGTCGACTCTTGTTTAGTACCTACTTCAAACAAAGTGCTTAAAAAGCATGTGGCTGGCCGGAAAACTACTGTGAAACGTGTAGACTAGCAAACCTAATTTGTCTGTGTGAGCAGTCATATCCCAGAGCAACAACAGTTTGTTAGGGAAACTCAGTCATGGTTTTCATGCAACAGTAAATTGATACTTATAACTAGTGTGTGTGGTTCTGGAAATGTCCATCAGCTGCTTTTGAAAAGTATTTGAAAACAATATGAGCTGCATATCAAAGCCACATGTCGCTTGTTTTTGAAAGTCAAGGGCAGGTTTTGTTGCGTTGAGTTGTCCTTATTATGATGTCAGTTTTGAGACCGCTATATATGTTAAAACCTCTCCCACTCTGTTCTTCGCATATCTTGATTTCATTCAGTACTGTTCGAATGTTTCTCTAGCATGTTTTTTGTAGCGTTTTAAGAAATAAGTTTTGGAGACTGGAGTGAGTTGTATGCAAAAACAAAAGAGTCGTCCTGAGTCGCCGCTACCAAATTTGGCACCCTGCGACAATTCCTTCGCGCGCAACTCTATTAAAATGGGCAGTTTTGAGGGCCTTAGCTCAGGCTATTTCTGCAAGCAACACTGCATTTTGTAACGCCCCAAACAATAAACCTGCGTTTACTGCCTGCACCTTGTGTTATGAAATTTTCAGGCCTGTATTAGGCTATCTTGAACATTCTATGTACTGCATGACTATTTCCACCATCCAATGCACATACGAGCATTTTGCCAATACTGTGTGTGCCATCACTGTTTTGTTAACTGGAACATCGTTGCTGCCCCTAAAGGCAATTTCGATTTCAATTTGCTGTTCTTTTTTTATCAGTGTAGTTCTATACTTAAATTAAAGGGGGTTTTTTTTCGTTTTTTTTTCTTTGTCGAAGTCAGGACATGCAGAGGAAGGTAATGCAATCAATAATTCTCAGATGATTAAAAAAACTACTGGGGTTGTCCTTTAAGATCTGCCTTTAAGGGCATGACACTATAGCGTAGGCTACCAGCCTACATATAAAGCCCTGCTTCAGCCAACCCATATAAATGTGCCTGCCTGGCCTCGGGAGTAAAGTGATTGCAAGGGTCCTGACTGACTGATTGTGATATCACCCTCCCGTGTGAAAGGAAAGGCCCGAGTTGGCAACCCCTGCCAAGCGTAATGTCAGGTACCTCTAAGTCTAGCTCAGCCATGTCGGCTGTCGGCTACAGCCTGCCAGCGCCATGCTCGGTTTTTCCGGTGAATGGGTCATTATAACTCGTTCACCAGGGGTGAAATGTCAGTTAGAATAAAAGTCATTATTTCAACAACCAGAGAAGCAGGAGTGCGTGATGTTGAAGAGATTAGCCTCACAAGAGCACAGTTAGGGCGACATACACCCTTTATTTAATTTTTTTTACTACTGTACTGGCAAGCTTTGGGGTCAGAAAAAGCATAGTGCAGGTGGGAGACAAGCAAATGGCCTTACACAGCTCACCTAGCGGCTGTTAAATGTTCCCTGTCAGGTTATAAATTTCATTCACATCAATTTCGTGTTGCAGTGCTGTGGAGTTCTATGCCACACGTCTGCTCCAGTGAGGCATTCATACATCACTAGCACTGCTCTCGTCTTTCCTGCTATTGCCTAACAGAAGGGGAAGATTCTATTTGTAAACTAAATGCTAGAGCACATTATAAAATCAAATAACAGGACAGTCATGGAAAGTTTCTTGTGTTCCTATTAAAGTACTGCCCGGAACAAAATCTCCACTGGCAAGTTCTATGGCGGCTCGATGTATTCTTGCAAGCAGTAGCGCCTCTAGCGGCTAGTGGTGGCCGTGTGCATTACTCCGCAGGCATTTAATGACCACGAGGAGTGTTAAAGAACTGCGGCATGCCCTACAAGTTCCTTTCCTAGAAGGGACAGTTAGGACAAATTGAGATTGGTCAGCTTCATTTTTGGGCTGGGACAAGTCCAAAAATAAGATGTGGATGTCACCACCCTCTCCTCCATAGTAGTTCAATGGTTAAGATGCTCTGCTACTGAACCTGACTGCGGTGGCCATGTTTTTGTGAAGGTCTCCTCGGTGTTTCATAATGCAGCAGGGTGTTTGGCCACTGCAGTGTGTTTTATGCTAGAGCAGTTATGCAGGCAGTCACCAGGTGTCTTGTGTGCATTCCCAGTTTCTTTTGTTGTATCTCTTGCATGGTCCAGTGGAGTGGTGGGGAACATCAAGGGTGGGCTGTCCGGACTGGCGTCAGTGGCACATTCATCAACCGAGTAAGACCTGCTTCTCTCAATAGCGTTGTGCCAGACTGTGTGAAAATACATCGTGATGTCTTTAGCTGAGCTCACCGTTTCCGCACTGGCACACAGGAAGTGGCATCAAACATGATGCAAGTATGAAGACTTTGTGTGCCTCGGCTGAATGTGCAAAACACTAGCAAGGTTCCATGACTCTTTCTTCCTGGGTTTGAGATCCGTGCTGATAGGCCATTGTAGAGTGAATTACCACTGTGTTGGAGTGAATTACCACTGTGTTGATGATGTCGTCTGCCCAAAACATCTGCTAGTGGGAGCGCATGAGTGTGCAGTAAACTTTATGCAGCAGAACCTTGGTGATACGAATCTCACTGGGTCGCGAAAAAATTCATATCATTAGAACGTTCGTATCATCAAAACAAATGAAAATAAGTGTGCAGAAGCATGGGAAAGGCAATCGCGCAGATCTGTTTGCGTCCGAGAAGGTTTATTATAGTCGCGTGGTCACAGCTCACCACTCGCGGCGCACACAGGCGATCGCGACGTTGGCGACGTGCGGGCCGCATGCCTTCGCGGACTTCTCGCGGCGCGTACAGCACGACAGGAGATGGCGACGTACCAGCCGCGCGGCATCGCACACTGCATGTGATGCATACAGCGTAGTCACGCTGTATGCGATCGCGAAGTCTACAATGTGTAGCCCATGCGTGCCCGCCGCATGCGCCGCCAACTAGTACTCACGGCCGCGCTCAGCTAACTTCGCGGCGTGGAAAACAGTCATGATGCCGGCAGTGTGCCGTCCGCCCACCTCGGCATACTTCTCGCTGCTCACACAGCATAGCAGGATATTGCGACATGCGGGCTGCGCGGCACCGCAAACTGCTCGCGGATTGCAATCACGGAGCCAGTGATGTGCAGTCCGTGTGCGCCCACCACGTGCGCCTCCGCAATCTGCTTCGGTTGCGACATCTGAGGTTTGTGGGCTACGCGCCACTAAATACTTTTTGCGGCGTGAGCTCGAGAATTGAGGTGCTGGCGAGGTGTGGACCATGGGCCACTGCAAACTGCCCGTGATGCATACATACAGAGCAGCTGGCGATCGCAGAGTCAACGATGTGCGGGCGGTGCGTAGTGTTCAAGGTTGCAGCTGCAGTTCGCGCGTTTGTATCATCTATTGTGGCGCGGGAGAGGGTTCGGACCATCCAAAATTTTGCGCATTGTGCACAATGCACTCTGGCCGGAGAATTTTGTGAATTCGTATCATCCCGAAAGTCGTATCGCTGAGATTTTACTGTAAATGCTGTTGGCTGAGGACACCATAAATGAATATTTATGCTTTTTGAATTGCCGATGCAGACTATGAAAAATTTTTTTTTGCACTCTACTGTACTTCTAGCATGTGCAGAAGCCTTTTCATCTATGATGTGCGTGAGTGTTCAGGTACATACATGTTTGTATTTTCCTAAGTTGGCTGTATAGGTAATTACGGCAGCAGATGTCTGTGGGATGTCGGTTTTCAGACGAACATTTTAACTCCTGGGATCTCAAGCCATCTGAAAGGCCTGCAAGCGCGTGGAAGCATGTGTGTCCATCCACCGGAATGACTACCAGCTGTCTGGGTAGTGAGACGCCACAGAAGTAATTTCTATCCCTGCCTCGCTCAAGTTTTCATCAATGAATGTTAGATCTGCTTTTTCTAGCCTTAGTGAGCAGCACACTCGCAACTTTCATATTTTGACTTCTTTCTCTCGAGGGATAGATCCCATCAGGAACTCTCTGATAAGCTGAAACGGTACAAGCAGATGTATGTGCTGCTTTTAGTAAATGCCTGTGGACCAGGTGTGAAGGTGGTCATCGTTACTGAAGCATGCTGATTCGGTGGCCCTATTATGGCATGCCCTCTGGCACCATAGCCAAGACTAGAGGGTTGATGGCCTCAGAGGCCTGCAGTTTTGGAAGTCTCGCTGGCAGCAGCTAAGAATCTTGGGTGTCACTGCACTTGCATAGCAGCTGGGACCCAAAGCAACAGCCTGATATTTGATTCTCTTGGCTAGCGAACAGGCTTATATTTCCTGTTATATATTTTGGCCAGTAGGGTGATGATTTCATTGCATAAAATTTTGTTACTGAATGCATTGCACTAGTAAGATGTTTCTGCAACGCCACTGTATAGGGCATATACCATCTGTAGAGTATAGTTAACTCTATAGACTGTGCCACTGCACTTATTGGATTGCTGAGAGTCCTTTAAGAAATCATAGATTATATGCCTTGGTCGCACTAGCATGTGTAATAGTTAACGCTTCTAAATTGCATGAACTATTAAATTGTGTTAACGTGAATGAACTAAAAGTTGGGCTCTCCTCTATGATGAACATTTTGTGCTTACTGCTGTCTTTGTTTCGCTGTCTCTTTCCTGGATGCAGCAACAAGTACGCATCAGATGAGGACAGCTCGAGCCTAACATCTGAGTCAAGCCAGCTGGCGTCCCTGTCCCACCATCCCGGGGCTTCGGGCAGTGCAGGGTCGGGGTCAGCACCGGCCACGGCCAGCCCCCGTCACCCTCCACTAATCCCACCACCAGACCCGCAGTCACTGCTGGCGGGCGTGGCCAGCCCGTCGGTGGCCCCACCCCCTCTGGCCTCCACGGTGGGTGGGGCTCTGGTCCCTGAGGCAGAGTTGGAGCCCCTGCTGGCCGAGCTGGCCGAGCGGCGGGAGGAGTGCCAGCGCCTCACGGAGGAGATCGAGGCACTCAAGGTATGTGTGCTCGCCCTCCCTCGCTGCTTGTGAAGCCGTGTCGTCGAATATATCTGGAGAGCATTATTCAAGGCAGAGTCGGGTAGGTTCCTCAGGCATGAGATGCTTCAAGGTCCCTGTTGCTGCTCTCATTTGTGGTTCAGCGTTATCTTTATATCACTCGCTTTGTGTCCTTGTTATTTGAGGCTTTGTTGATGAAGGCTGATTGGTTTCGAGGTGGTCGTCCTATGTAATTGAGAGGGACGAACCTTAAGTAGCTGGGTTTAAACAGAACTTAGCTGCCTGCGTATGCTGGGCCGTATGCGTAAAGTGCTGCAGAAAGGTGCCATCATAAAGACAATGAGGCGAGCTGTAACAGGAACTCTCCAGCACCCACCTGGTGCTCTGTTTATGCAAGCTAGCCTGCTTCATATCAGACTGTGATGTTAGCTTGGCTGAAAATGAAGAACGTTGGGAGGTGAAGCTTTGCACTACTTTTTGTGCATGGCTTGATGTCATTTGGTGGTACGTGTAGGCACTTGGAGCAGTGGTGTATTAGACACGATTGCTCCGCTTTTGCTTAAGCCAACATCAAGAATGCCTGATGCTCAGATGACTGCTTCGACTCCTTTTGCCAGAGAGACCAGTTATTCAGCGTGCTGAGAAGCTTGAGTTCCACTGCAAAGCGCTTGTTGTTGTTGTAAAGCTTGACTTCTCAAAACTTCTGGAAAGGGGATAGCTTTGTGCGCACAAGGTGCATTACATTAGCCTTCAGATTTTTGTGGTTGCAACTAGCAGTGCCACAGCAATGTGATTCCTTCCCAGTATGTATAAAATGACTGCTGTTCAGTGCAGTACTATGAAATCTCCAGTTAACCTAAAGGTTAAGTAGCACGGTTCCTGTTACTGGTCTTTTAAGAGCACCAGGTGCTGTCTTCAAGGAAATCCTGATATGACAGACAACTTCCTGTGGATTCGGGGCATTCTTTTCTCAGTGTTGCTAGCCTTCTTGTACAGCAGTATAGGATTGATGACGGTGAGACTTTGTGCCCTGGGACAGTTAAATCATGGCTGTAAAAAGGGACCTTAGGATTTCACCAGCCTTTCTGCAGAGCACCTGGCTGGCTGCTTGTAATTTGGCTCACTATATGGGTCAGGTGTGGTAAGCAGTAGGCAAAAGACTACAGAGATAGCGACAGGCTGCCTGCATTTTATGATGGGCCATTGCAGAATAACTTTTCACATAATGCAGGTGAGTGACGGTCTGGCAACGACCTTTCTCCTCAGATTTAGAATGAAACCCACATTACATGAAAATCCGGCCGCCAGCGTGCGGACTTGATGATACCCCAAAAGGACTTCAGGCGTCCACAGAAACAAGTGTAACAGACACTGCGCCTTTCCCTTCCTGCGAACCAGGCTCATGGTGAAAATCTCGCACCGGCGAGATATGTCCGTGAGATGTGTCAGCGAAATTCCGCGAGTGATAGTTTTTTTTTTCTTCTACTGGTTTGGGTGCATCTCGAAGACAAATGTAGTTTCTTTTTCTTTTTTTTTTCTTTTTTGCTGTTGTTGCTGAAACTTAACTGTTGCACAGTTCACATTGTTTTAGTGCACTCAAGGTAAGGCCGGGAGCTGTCTAAGCAGTAACACATCAAAGTCTGTCTCTGGGTGTTGAACCAGTCATGCCAGAGACTGTTCCCATCCATCTCTTTGAATTCCTTTTGCTACCAAGGAGCACTGACAATTTTAGCATCACTCAACCTATTGTCTCTTGTGAGTGAAAGCTGGTCTACCAGTGGTAACAAACAGTGCAGTGTGTATTTGTGCGCACGTGCATACTCTTGAGAGAGCAAGGTACGTGTTAATCTTTGGAGGGACTCATTGCTCGTCTTGATTGGGCTTGATTGATTGGTATTTGCTGTGCTTTCCTTGAGCATCCTGTTTCAAAGCTCGGTCAGTGTGTGGCCTCTTAGCAGGTGAAGAAAGTGTTTTGGTCTGTAAATGAAGTAAGCAACAAAAGAGACGTTTCGTGTTTAAAGTAGCTCGCAAGATGGAAGGACAATGACGGCAGAGTCATGGTGCCACTGTACCATTTGTGTACATCTCTTTCTCTAACACTTTGCTGATTTCAAAAGGGCTTTTGCCATATGTTCTGCTGCTGCCTTTGCCAAAGCATTCTTTTGTTCTCTTCTTTCCGCCCCTCCCTCTCTCTCTCTGTCCTGTCCATCCCGCCCTGCTGCAGGTGTTCATTTTCGGCTCCCCTTGCAAGCTGGAAACTGCGGTACATATCTGTCCGGTCTGATTCCTCTCTCGCATTTGTCCCCCTTGCCTCTCTGTGTTGTGACACTCTACACTCTTTTGTTTTCTTTTGATCAACATTGTGTTTTCCTTTTGACTTGCCTGTCTCCAGCTACTGCGGCCGCATTTTGATGGAGCATTAGGGAACCTCAGGCGGTTGAAATTTTCTGCAGTCCTCCGCTATGGCATCCGCATAGCCTGAGTCGCTTTGGTCATGAACCAAACCAAACGAAACCATCCTATTTTTTTTTATTTGTGGTTGTTAGGGCTTCCAAGTTAGTTTCAAACTGGAATGAAATTATAATTCGTATCCTGAAAACTGAATGTGGCCTCCAAGATCCGCCTTCTAAGAACTGCATGGCTCTAGGTCTCTCATATAAGCACTTACTCTGCTACACTGTTTAAACATAATGCTGTTCTCTCGCCGTGCTGTTTTGCTTGTTTGTTTTCTTGCTGTGCAGTTCTTTCATGGCCCCACCATGGGTGTGGGCGCTAGGTATATCGCATATTATGGAAAAATCAAAATGTCTACATGCTTTCATCTTGCTATTGTTCGAAGTGATCCCTCAGGGATCTTATCATGCGTGAAACGTAAGATAGCCCGCTTGTGGAATTTTGCACAAGGTCCAAGTTTATCAGTGTGCAAATGTTAACCAGTCACACGATAAATGTAAAAGGCAGCATCTGTACTTTGTTCCAAGCACACTTAATCCCAATTTTTGGATAATCATTACTACACCGTACGCCTTATTTTATTTCGTTACCTGGCACAAGGAAATAGCCAAACATCGCCAACTGTATATTGCAGTTGTACCATGACTGGATTTGCGAAATTCGGCACTGTATTCGAATGCTGCCAAATTTTCAGAAGATGTTTGAGAATTCTTGAATTCTTACTGAATGTTGATGAAGTAACAACATATTCAATTCAATTGGTATTCGAGTGTTTTTACAGCATAAATGGCCTTATGTAGGTCTTGGCTGGGATCGTGCTGAGAGTAAGACATCTGTTGTTTTCGATATGAGCTTGGCTGGATCTAGTGGTGGTCGCAATTAACGAGCTCTCACTGTAGGAGGTATCCAAAGTTCAGTTGTAAGTGCAGAAGCCCTGTTCCTAGGTGCACATGTTTGAGCAGGCAGGTGGTTGGAATTTGCTAGCAGGCCTGCCTACATTTAAGCCATTTTGAAATGCTACGAAAACATTGGAAGCTCATTATACATACTAGTGTTGACCTTGCACAATGTCAAACTGTGTGATGGTGGACAGTGCCTGGCATAACTGTATCATGTGCATCATTTAGTTTGTGATGTTTTTTTGGATCAGCCATGGCTGTCAAATGCTCTGCTTGCTGAGCCATGGCAATCTTATACAGTCGAACCTGGATATATCGAACTCGAAGGGGATCGCGAAATAGTTCGATATATCGATAATTCAATATACAAAAATCAGCTTGTGACGGCACTTACGATGTGAAAAAACGATACCGTATTTGTTGCCTAATCAAGCCACTCATGGCAATCTTATACAGTCGAACCCGGATATATCAAACTCGAAGGGGATCACGAAATAGTTCGATATATCGATAATTCGATATACAAAAATCGGCTTGTGATGGCACTTACGATGCGAAAAAACGATACCGTATTTGTCGCCTAATCAACCCATTCGCTTAATGAACCCACCCTCCGATAATTCGATATACAAAAATCGGCTTGTGACGGCACTTACGATGCGAAAAAACGATACCGTATTAGTCGCCTAATCAACCCACTCGTTTAATGAACCCACCCTCCACTTTTGCACCCGAGAATTTGAAAAATAAAAGATGCGTTAAGACCAGCTCGCTCACATGCAAGCGATTGAGCGATCTCAGCGAGGAGCGAAATATTTCAAACTTGTTGGAACTGCGTCCCTCTTGCCGGTCGAGCCACCGCAACAGCTCAATACAAGGTTTCTGTGTCCCTGCGGCAGAAATCGCGAGCGTTTTTGCTTGCATGTCGATGGCGCACATCACTCCGTTTCGCTCGTCGCATCCACAGCTCATTTCTTGGCAGCGTGCTAAGCTGCTGCGCAGGCAGCGATAACGTCGGGCGCGTTTATCTTCTTCTAGCTCCTCCGGTGGCGGGGAGCAAACTTGGCAGAGCGCCCGTGATGGCTTGATTGCACAAGCCTGCTTCGATTTATCACGCCGTGCTTGGGGCGGGCGTCATGATCGCAGCAGCAGACTGCGTGCTTCCGTTGATTCATACGTGCAAAGATAAACGGCTCCCGCAAAAAAAAAGCAAAAAAAAAAGCCTGCCGCTTCTTAACGTCCGCAGCCGCCATATCTTACGCTATGTCGCGCGTACAGCACAACGGTAAGAAAGAATGACTCTCAAAAAAAAAAAAAAGAAGAAAAACAGAGAGCTGCCGCTTCTTAATGTCCGCAGGCGCCATAGCCACGTCAGCCGCCGCGAGGGTTCGCAACACACACTGGAGAAAGCGTCCGATGTCTGTCTTAAAACGGGCTGAGCTGGCTTTGTACATGCGTAGCTCATGCTGAAGGAGAGAGATAGCTCGACAAAAGAATGGGCACACCCACGCACATGGCTTACAAACGTCATGTGTTGGCGCGCGGGAAACGATAACTGCAGATGCGCGCGCCTTTGGGGAATGGAGAATGGGCGCGGCGCTGTCCAGAGCTGTCCCCTCTCATTCCTTCCACTCGTGGCTTGAAAACGTCACGCGGCTAACAGCCAAGGGTGATGCCATCATCTTTGGGGAAGGCACACTTTCCAGTGCGTGGTGCTGAGTTCGATATATCGAACGACCGGTGAAATTGAGTTCGATATACGACGCGGCTTTCCGATACTTTTACATGGGATTTTCAAGGGGATATTCCGTGAGTTCGATATAACCAAAATTCGATATATCCGGGTTCAATATAACTGGGTTCGACTGTACCACTATCACATGGGCATTTCGAAGGCCTCGAACCAATTTTCTATCAACTCGAAGGCCTTCGAGCGCTGCTACGCAGGCGTTTTCAATGGCCGTTGAGTCGATAATTTAACGAATCAGCGGAACAGCTTAGAACTCTGTCGAGATTTCGAAGGCCTTCGAACGTCGCGCAAGGTTGCTAGCGTTGGCCTGAGGAGCGGGACGCACACTCTCGTGCACAGCGCGTTTACGATACAAAACATGAACAAGCGTTATTGTTTCATATTATTAATTTACACGGTAAAATATTAGCATGCGTAATAATTTTAAAATAGCATCGATCTATTTAAGGCGCATTATTTTTGTTCTCTCTACCACTGTAACTTGCGCCGCCAAGAAAAGCAAACACAGTGAACAGCACAGCCGTATGGATGTCAACACGTTTAAAAAAATAACTGTTGTTTAATTAACAACTAAAATCCTGCAGTTACAGTCCAGCCCACTTATAACGAACTTGATTGTCACGCGGCATTTGTTTGTTGTATCCAAAGTTCGTAGTAAGTGGACCACCTATAATACGGGCAAAAAGACCAAGCGAGACGAAAGTTAACTTTATTTTTGAAAAAAGTCCGTGATGCATTTCTGCTTCTTCAAAGCTGATCGCATCTTTGCCGTTTCAAATTTTTCCAGCGCGGTAATATGTTCATCGCCAAGGCCTCTGCTGCACACGAGTTCCTTAAGCGATGCGATGTAACCGATCGCGGTTGAAGCGTTCACAGCAACCGGCGGTAGAGTAGCATCCTCGTCATCGTCCTCGTCGATCTCTGGGCAGTCAGGAAGAGCTCGCACTTCAGGCACAATAGCTTCATCAGTGCATGGCTCTGCAATGTCGGTGTCGTCATTAGCAAAAACGAAATCGTCCCAGGCAACGTCAGGTCCAGCCAGCGTGTCAACGACGCGTTGCCACAAGTCCTCGTGCGACCGGCCTTCTGGTGGGTGATCTATGGCATCCTTGGTGCCTGGGCCCATAAAACCCGCCTTGCGGAAGCAATTTGCTATGCACTCCACGGTGTGTTCCATCCACGCCGCTTTCAACATCTCTACGGATGCGGTAACGATGTCAACGCAGTGCCATCGCACAGAAAGAATCGAAGGCGCAATGCCCTCAGCGCAGGGTGGCAACGGAGCAACAAATGGAGAACCGGTTTGAGCCGGTAGAGCAGGCGCCTGACTTTCCGGATTGGGCGACGCAGATCAGGTGGATGCATCACAGCGACGCGGGCGGTGCCACTTTCTCTTTCGTCACTGCGCGCGCGCGCTTTTTCGTTTTCATTTTTCAATGCGTGCTTTCTCTTTCTTTACTTTATTTAACCCGCAAATGAGAGCCGGGGGACGCTTTGTGTGCTCTGTGTTCGCGTCGTGTCAGGGGAACACAAAGTGCGCGAAATTTGCCTGCCGCGGGTTCGCAATCGAGCGAAACCGCGCCAAACACCACCGGCTCGGTCAACTATGGGGGCCGACAGCTTCGCGTTCGCTCTAACGAGTGTTGAGGCCACAACAGTTCGTTCTATGTGAGACACTGTGCCATTGCCCCAATATATATTTTGACGGTAGCACCGTCCTCGTTCTTACTATCATCATCATCATCATCAGCCTGATTATACCCACTACAGGGCGAAGGCCTCTCCCATATTTCTCCACTTAACCCGGTTCTGTGCTAGCTGCATCCAGTTGACCCCTGAGAACTTCTTAACCTCATCCGCCCACCTAACTTTCTGCTGCCCCCTGCTACGCTTTCCTTCCCTTGGAACCCAGTTTGTTACCCTAAGCGACCATCGGTTATCCTCTCTTCGCACTACATGTCCTGCCCTTCATGAACGTTCGTACTACATGAACGTTCGTACTAAGCGAGCGTTCATTATATCTGCGGCTGTTTAAGTGGGCTGGACTGTACTGTTATATTTTATTTTGCATTTATAGAAAGATTTTAGTTCTTTTTTCAAAACCGAAAACAATAACAATGGCGCCAGAAGAGTATGGTGCCAAACACCATAACTATTTCAACAGCCTTCGAGTTTTGCCATGTAGCAGCGGCACAACTTCAAGTTCAGTTGTGTTTGAAAATCTCGAAGGTTATCAACTCAATTGCCTTTGAAAATGACCGTGTGACAGGGGTATTAATTTGCTCAGCTGAGTCTTCAAGACCTGGCTTGTAAACCTCATCTCCCCCTGAGCAAATTTGTTTCTTTGTTGTTGTTTTTTCTTGCAGCTCCTTTGTGCATCACTTCAGTGTTGGTAACTTGGTTCTTAAACAAAAATTGCGTGCTAATATCTAGAAGTATAAGTAGGGGGTGGGGGATCACTAATATTATCATGCAGGATGTTGAAACAAAGGTGTCTGTATTGAATGACAGTGTAGATGGAGGTAGCAGCCATTGAGCAGAATGCTAAACAAAAATCTTTTGCCCACCTTTTTTTTTTTTTGGTTTTCCCTCTCTCTTCTGTTGGTCACCCTGCAGAACCAGCTGCACCACGAGTGTTCCTATTTCAGCCAAGCCTTGCAAGAAGAGCGCTACAGGTATGAGGTGGGTGCACTTTTTTGTTGTTTGTTCCTTTCTGGTTTCTCAGGCTGCTTTTCATTGCATTTGGAAGGCACTTGGCAAGAGTCCCTCATGTGACACAGTCACCGTCTTGTGTGATGAGTGCATCTGTACACCACTTTAGTTGAGTTGGCACATAGCCTCAGCCACATCTGACTTACCACATTCTTCAAGGAGTCCAAGAAAAGTTTTTTGGAGGAGGAGGGGGGGGGGGGGGTCATATTTAATTGATTGTAGCAACAATTGAAAGGCACTGTGGATTAATTGAAGTTGTCATCTGTTAATCGCTGCATTCTATCTAATAGCTAGCTAGGAAAGGCTGAAAAGTTGATACAAGTATTGCAGTCAGAATTCATTTTTGTCAGTGAACCACAGTGATGGCAGTACTTCTTTACTTGCCATGGTGGTGAAGTGGTTAGGGCGCTCTACTACTGTGCCCAAGGATACGGGATGAAATCCCGGCCATAGCAGTCGCTTTTTGGTGGAGGCGAAATGCAAGGTGCCCGTGTGCTGTGCGATGTCAGTGCACGGAGTCCTCCAATACAACGTCTCAAACCAAACCAAGCCAAACGAAACTTAGAATGTGCATCTTCAATGCTAGACCAAACCACGATCCAATGCAAGCCAGCAGTCGCATTTTCTATGAGGGTCAGGACCACGTCATCACCATCAGGCAGCAGTCAAGTGGTGAGGAAAAAACAAATTTCAGCTGCCGGCAGCAGATTTTGCAGTGCTGAATTTGCCGTCTGTTGTCAAGGGACCATCAGCAGAACCACCCAAAAATTAGTTGTGTCCCCAGCGTCCTTTCAAGACTGAAGTGCCAGGTTTCAAGGCATTACTGAGATGATATGCTTTGAAGTGTAGTGGCACTTTCGGGCTTTCTGCTTATCTCACAACATGCAGAGGGAGAGCAGGACGCATGGGGTGAATGCACTCTGGCTGGTGAAGAATGTGCGGTGCGCTGCTTGGCCTAGAGCAGCTATGGTAGCATTTGAAGCGTGACCTTTGTTTGGCTTGTTGTAACGCATTATTTAGGGCCTGAAGATTTGTGTCCTGTTGTTCCGAAGGAGTATGGCCCGTAGCTCACGTCACCCGTTTCGTGATGAGCTGCCTAGTCCCTTAGTGGTAGCGATTAAACTGAATCAGCGTCGAAGAGTTAAAAAAAAGGCATCTTTATACACTATATACAGGGCATATTTACAGCAAATCGGCACGGGGGCTGAGGACTACAAGCTAGACATAACTGTAGTTGCACAGCGATGGCGGGGAGACTATGACTTGAGCGGCATGCTTTGCGAGTGGCATGGCACTCGACGAATGGCCTTTGAGGTCTCGGTCTCCAGAGGCAGTGTATTCGCTTATATAACCTGGAAAAGTCATTGGCACTCAAATTGTCCAATCCGGAGGTAGCACGTGACAGCGGCCCGAGAAGTCCAATAAGCGAGCGCACTGATTGGTTGCTTCAAATCTTCTGCATCACAAAGGCGACTCGCCGCTACGGAACTGGCGTCATCTCATGGGAAATATTTCAGGCATGATTCAACACGTTGCTCTCCAGTGCTTCCAGTGTTGCTTTCACGAATGCGACTGGGCGTGTTAGGGCACGAAAATTCCCGACAGTGAATTATCTCTAGTTGCTTGCTGTCGGCTTCGCAAGTGTGGCTCTCTACAGCAGACGCGCGCTCATCATGGGTCTATCCTGGCTGATCAAAATTTGTGGGCTACGCAGTTTCCCTGATCAGCATTTCCTATTTCTGCGTGTCATGGTCCACGGCGGCACTGATTTTGGAAACTGCAATTTTGTTCTCTTCTGGTATAACTTCATCTCCACGACGCTCTGCACAAGCTTCTGCTTTTGCCTTTAAAGGCGATTCTGTGACTGTCAATTCCCTACTCTCATTAGCTGGAACAGGGTCACTTACAGCTACGTGGGTCGGCGTGCTGTTCACCTCGCTTGATGGTGTCACTGCAGATTTCTCGCCGATGAAGCCGATGCCAACCGTTTCAACTGCCGGTGGCTCGACCAAAATAGCCCGATGCCTTTCCATTCGAGGCTCGGTTGGATGCTGCGGTCACGTTGCTCGGCCACTTCCCCAATCTGTGTCTCATATTCTGGTGCAAGTTCGATTTGCTCCAACACTTTCCGACTGTCTAGCCATTCAGTTACAGCGGCCTTCAACTGATATGCCTAACCGATACAAGTCAGTACAGCTTTTCTCGCGCTGATACCTCTCTCACCTTTGTTATGGAACAGTTACACAATGCCCATCTAAGGCACTGTTTAATAATAAGCCTCAAGCAGTCAAGCCGCTCCTACTTCGTTTTGAAGAAAAATGCAAAGAATTAAACATACTCGATACACTACCCGATGTTGTGCATTGTCCCCACCCAGTGCCGCCCTGGTACAGTTTCCCCGAAGTATGTGACTTAACCCTTACAAAATTCCACAAAAAACAGACACCACATGAACACCTTTTACAAGAGTTTTTGACCCTCAGTGATAAATACAGAAATTACAAATCATTTTACACTGATGGTTCTAAAACAGCATTTTATGTAGGCAGTGCCATAGTGGAAGGCAGACAAGAAAAAGTAGTAAGGTTACCTCAGTGCGCTTCCATTTTCACTGCCGAGTGCTATGCGATCACCATAGTAATAGAAAAAACAATAAACAAGAATATGAAGAAGTGCCATTTACACCGATTCCTTCAGTGCACTCACAGCACTTCACCCTAGGAATTCATGTACACCATTGATTGGAAATATCATACAAAACATAGCAAAAGCCACAGCACAGGGACAGAGCATAATACTATGCTGGGTTCCAAGTCATGTTGGAATTAAAGACAATGAGAGAGCAGATGAGTGTGCTGCACAAGCACAACACGAAACAATTTAAAGTTAGTGCACTACAAGTTGAAAGAAAACTGGCAGTCGGAATGGAATAAAGAATTGAAAAGCCGCACTTGGTAAAACCTACCATAGGGGAATGGAAGTCATGCTCTCATCAAGAACGTTTCATTGAAGTCATCGTATGTCGCCTGCGCATTGGAAACACGCACCATACACACAGCTTTATTCTCGCAAAACAGGAAAGACCGACATGTGGACTGTGTGAAAAAGAGATGACAATAATACGCATTTCGTGCTCATGCAAAAAACTGCACAAGATGAGAAAAAAACACTTCCCACAATTCTTCAACGAACACATTCCTTTCCATCCTCGCCTACTTCTAGGAGATGACTCACTTGTAAATACATCATGTGTTGTTTCATTCCTAAAAGAAGCAAGGTTTTTAAATGAGTTACAGATTTTTTTTTTACCAATTTTTCAGACCCATCACACGCGTAACAAACAAAACCTCGTGCTTGGCGCATGATGGCCTTAGTAGCCTATGTGCCATTAAACCCCACTAAACTAAACTGATCTTGCGAAAATTATGCGGCGACAGCAGATGTTTTATCTGTAATGACTCTTTCAGTTCATTGTAATTTTTCAAGCGGTTGCCTAACAAGCACTTGATTTCTTCAGACACTTCAGCGGAGAGAAGAGCTACCAATTTCAGTGCCCAACTATCTCGCTTAAAGCGCTTGCTCTTGCAGGCACTGTCGAAGTCTACCAAATAATCTTCCATATCCCCGGCAATGAGGAATGGCTGCAGACCATCTCGCGACTTTGAACCGTACCTTGAAAGGCAATTAAAGCATTATACCTTTCCATGCTCGTTAGATGGGCTGAATGTTCTAGGTGCATAAGCTTCTTTAATTGGGCAAACCGCTTTTCTCGTTGTAGCCTTTCACGCTCCTTGCACCTTTGGAGTTCTAGCCTTTCGGCTTCCTCCTTCACTTTTCTCTCTTGAACATCATCCCAAGTCTCATTGGCTTCCTCAGCCGTCACTTACTTTCCCGTATGATTTCAAGGTTTTTCTTTTTTCTTTTTGTTGGTCCCAAATCTATGCCCAACTCATCACAAGTTTGGAGAAGTTCTCTGACCTCGTAACTCTTCATCTCTCACACTGGCCTCTTGCTGTTTGTCCTTTTAGATTATACTTGACGTTCGCTAACTCACTCTAGCAAAACGTGCACAGGTATTTCACACAGTACCTCGTTTACCCTCATAGCATCCCATGGTTTTCAAACCCTTTTCTCTTGGCTTCAAACACGCAAGGCTAACACAATGCTACACCCAAACTTTTCTCTAAGCTATCATAACCTCAGTCTGAGAAAGTTTGGCGTTCGAGGGAACCATCAGATACTCGCCGCGGCGAGCTGTCTGACGCCGGTCGATCTGCAGCTTCATCCAGTGTTATGAGGTCACCAGTGCCAGCCAGTTGCACGTTCACGCCTGGTACATCATCTGCTTCCTACCAGTGTAGTGCCAAGGTAACGCCTAGGACATCCCACCACTGCCACCAATGTTGTGCCGAAGGAGTATGGCCCGTAGCTCACGTCACCCGTTTCGTGATCTAGAGCTGCCTGCTCCTTGGCGATAGCGATGAAACTGAGTCAGCGTTGAAAATATGAAGAAAGGCGTCTTTATACACTAAGTACAGGGCATATTTACAGCAAATCGGCATGGGGGCCGAGGACTATAAGCTAGACACAAGTGCAGTCGCACGGCGACAGCCGGGGCGACTATGACTCGTCTCCTCTTTGCGAGCAGCATGGCACTCGATGAACGCTCGTGGAGGTCTCCAGAGGCAGCGTGCTCGCTTACATTCCAGGAGAAGTCGTTGCCACTCAATTTGTCCAATCCGGAGGCAGCACGTGACGGCGGCCTGAGAGGTCCAATCAGCGAGCGCGCTGATCGCTGTTTCAAATCTTCCGCAATGCGAAGGCGACTCACTCGCAGCTTAGAAACTGGCGTCAGTCGTGTGAAATTTTGAAGGCATGGTTCAACACTTTGTTCACCAATGCTTCCTTGCAATGTGTTGCTGACTTGCGGAAAAACATCGTGGCTTGCGAAGAGGGTGTATTAGGTGGAGAAGCTTGACATTCGATTGAGCAGAATCTGGGTGGCTTGCCTGGGCACAACAATGCCAGTGAGTTAGCAGCGTGTTTGACGATTTTTTTGCTGGATTTTGTTTGCCTTGAAAAAACAATTGCTATGTAAATGGTAAGAGATTTTTTAGTCTAGTGCATGTACGCTGTGAAAAGGTTGGGATTGCCACGCATTGGGAAATGGGGTGCTAGAAGCCGTGTTTTGAGTTTTTACAACCCAATTAGCAAGAGCTCGCAGGCTGCATCCTTGAGGCTCCATTCACTGCAGTTCTCTTGTGCAGACTGTGTAGCTAGATACAACAGATGGCACTGAGTGTTATAAGGTGTTGCCTCTAAACACCTGGGTACAATTTCACTGCATCATCATCTTGCTGGATACTAATGTAGAGCAGAAGCAGTGGGCTAAGGCCATGTGCACTGTTTGTTCAGATATTTTGTGACCCACATGATCCGGCTGCCCGAACGCTCATTCTCGCTGCATTTGAAGCACCGCATTGAAGTTCCACATTGCTCTGATGGACCTGGCTATAACGGCTAAAAACAGCAACGCACACAGAACGGAGGGAGGCAACGACACAGGGTGGCACTTGCATCTCTGAATCTATTTAAGAAAGCATAATGGCTTTAGCAGGCAGATCGCATGTGTGACCGTACAGCCAGGCAAGAGAGGATAAAGACAAATATCAAAACGCAACCTTTGACCAACAATCCGAACGTGAAAGTAAAGGAAGGGAAGTGCCCAACGTAAATGACACGAGCTGTAAGTACACGAAAAGGATAGCAATCAAGTTGCAAGACTTGAAAGACCAACATCTTCATATGCGACTTAAGTCATGAAAAGCCACTGCATAAGTGATACAAACTGTGCATGAAAAGGCAAAGAAAGAAAAGAGCCAAGAGCTCGCATGACAAGGAAGCGTAATTCTTTTTAGAGGACGGAAACAGAATTCTAGCTAACACATTCATCCCGTTGAGACGGTAAAATGGCGACCACCGCTACATCTTTTCATTTAAGGGGTCATGCCACCAATTTTGAAATATACCTATACTGTTTATTACATGTCATTCCTGATGGGCCATGCAACTCTCAAAGTTTCAGCTCAATTGGAGCTTCAGATATTTTAAATCTAGTATTTTCGTTTCTTCGTGAACAGCTTGCTGATCTGGCAACCGGCAACCGACAACATAAACTACCGCCGCGTCGTCTGCTGCAAGCATGTTCTCGTTCACTTCAAGAGGAGCAACTTGAAACGACATATTATCAAACTTTGAAGAGCGGTTGCAGAATCAGTGGCCAAAAAGCTCCGCAAGACGGGGAAGGGGGGGGGGGACTCTCTTTCCTAAGAACTGGCCTGGCAGAGAAAAGTCATTCTTTACCTAAACAAAACTTCGCATAACTTTAAAGATATTTCAGGCAAATATGGCATTGACCGTTTTTTTCCTGCAGCTTGTAAACTTTTGAGATTGGGAAACTTTGTGGGAAAGGGTTACTAAAAAACCTGGCACGTAATGCAAGGATCATTTGGAAGAGAACTGGTGTGTTACATGAGCAACAGGTGTCATTTATAAGGCTTCTCCAAGTTGTGGGCATATTTATAGCGGACAAACCTTGTTTTCAGTAAATTATATGTTTTGAGTAAATTTTCAGTGGCAAGTACAACCCTGTGTTGTTGCCTCCTTCTCCATAGCACATTTGTTGCTTTTTGTGCTTTTTTTTTTTTTTTAGCTGTCTTGTCTCACCAACAGGCATACAATTTTATCCTCCTAACCTGAATAAACTTTTTTTTTTTTTATGCATTGCTGATGTGTGCAGTTTGGCCACCACCTGAAGGCATCCTATCTCTCTCTCTCCTTGTCCTGTGATGCTTGACTGTCGTGGATTGTGCTGTCCAGCTGGGTAGAAAATATGCCACTTTTGACTGTGTGATAAGCAGCACTGCATGCTTAGATGAGTACAGGGCCTCTGTGGTTGTGCAGTAGATATGAAGGCAATGCTTTGCCACTCTCTCTCTCTCTGTATTGATTGGGGAATATGGCTTTTGAAGCTGCGCTCATTATGATTATCATAGTAGCCATTAGGTCACTTGTAGAGGGTGTAGAAAATGCTCCGCGAACAGGTTCAACGCTGCCTTGAAGCAAGCAAAGTTCATTGGAAGCAGTAGAATACAGGCAAGCGTATTGAACTGCTGCTCTGCATAGAATCTTAGTTGTCCAGGGATTCTCAGTCTTTCTAGCCTTGGAGAACCCCGATAGCCTTCTAAAAGGAGCCAGGGAATGCTGTGTGCCTTTTCATCCACCCCTTCCTCCTGCCTGGCATCCTTCAAAAATAGAAAAAAATAGCATGCATATAAAAGCCCCTTCAAAAATCCCGAAATTCAGTTTATAATGCATGGTTATAAAGTAAAACAGCCTGCTATAATTATCACAGTATGATCAGTTCCAGATCAAAGGGGTTAAAAGGGACTAGGTGCTTGGAACCGAGAAACCTGACTGAGGGACCTGGTTTGAGAACCCCTGCCCTAGTGCGATGCATACCGAGGTGATGGTGGCATGACCTTACACGCATGTTGTGCTCTCTGTTGCCACGCTGCGTGGGGCGCCAGATGGCCACCTTGGCTCCAGCTACATGCTGGCACAGTGAGCAAGCACCAGGCAGACACGCTGTCGCAGAGGTGGGCTTCGCTTTGGCTCTTGGCCGCTGCAAAAACAGCCAAACATTTTGAGGGTTTTATTCGAGTCGCATATACCCCGGTACGGCGGTAAACGGTCGCTAACTGCAATAATCGTAGTAGCCTGGGCTGATCACTGCAACTCTAGTCTCTTAAAGTTGTCTGCTGTCAGCTGGGAGCCATGTGGTGTTGAAAGAGGCAAAAGTTAGCATCTAACTACCATTGAGCTGACCAGTATTTGCTCCGTGCTCCGCCTATCATAACAGGTTCATGCCGTGTCTGCACCCCGTTAAGATTGAGTTTGGATACTTGCGCTGTGAAATATTTCTCATTTCAGATTCTGATTGTTCATTCAGGGCACGCCAAATTCGAACAAGTGCACAGAAGTAACAATTGAAAAATAGAACCGTAAGGTAATAGGGTGCAGATACGTTTAACAGGTTCTTGTTAGGCGTCATAAAGAGTGGACTTCTTGAACCAGAGGCTGTAATATCCCCGTCACAGCGGCAATCTCAAAGCCCACTGACTTGGTAGCCGTCGGAATTCTCAGGGGCAATCCAGATCCACCACTGCCCCACAGTGGATTTCAATGACGGGTGGGTAGTGAGTGTGTGATCCAACAGATGGTGCTAAGGGTAACCGCGAGTAAATTTACTGAGCAGAAAAAAAAAAAAAGAGAGAGAGGTGTATGTTGGATTAAGTGCTGTTTTTAATTGCAAACTTGTTCACAAAACTGCATTCAAATGCTTCACAGTTCAGAAGCATTTATTTTGCACTGACAAAGCTGCCACAGCTATGTGGCTGCCCTTGACACATTCGTAGACACTATCGTTAGAGCTCATGTGGATCTCAGTTGTCATGACTCGCAAGGCACATCCAAAGGCAAACATAGGCAAAACGGTACACCAAAGTACAGTGTCGATTTGTTTCCATCTGACCACCAGACATTTTTCACTGCTGAATAAAATTAGTTTATAAGCCAGTGGTTAACGCAGTCCAAAAGATGGGTAAATAAATAAAAAGGATATTTTTGTTTCTTACCTGCTTTTATGTCTCTTTTTTCAACGTATGATGGGAGCAGGGATGTTCTGAATAGCCTTTGAGATTCTAATGGTCATTTGTGAACTTTGATTATGTTCGTGCCCACCTACTCAGCGGGCACTGGAACTGCCAGTGTGACGGGTATAAAAGCAGCCAGCTTGGATGTAACAGGGGTGACAGGGATATAAATGCAGCCAGCAGGCTAGTATACAGCGCTTTCTAACCGTAATTTAAGTGGACTTAGTATTTATGGTAACAGTAGCGTTGATCGATGGTCCGATCTTGAAAACTGACATTTTTGCACCACGAAGTTTATGGTGTGGTCTGCAGACAGTGTGTGATTTGCCTTGCCCGTGTTGTGAGGAGGGCCTTCCTTGTGGTGTGGTGCATACAGCGTCTGGAGGAGCAGATGAACGACCTGATTGAGCTTCACCAGAACGAGATGGAGAACCTGAAGCAGGGAATGGCGGACATGGAGGAGAAGGTGCAGTACCAGAGCGAGGAGCGCCTGCGCGACGTTCAGGAGCTGCTAGAGAGCTGCCAGACACGGGTGAGCGCATGATTTTCAGTCAGTGCTTGCCATTTTATTTGCACCTTGATTTTACTGTTCAGAGTACAGTCTGCTCTGGGTACCATAAAAATCTGCATATAACACGAGTGATTGAGATGGAGCGCATTTGGTACTCGCAGATCATGACTAGCAGCTCACTGGTATCACTCAAGAGGTAAGTATACAGCAGTTGTATCTTGTACTCACCTACGGGGCTGAAACATGGAGGCTAACGAAAAAGGTTCTACCTAAGTTGAGGACAGCGCAGAGGGCTATGGAACGAAAAATGATAGGGATAATAATAAGAAATAGGAAGCATGCAGAGTGGGTCAGAGAAATAACTTAAGTTAGTGACGCTCTTGTGGAAATCAAGAAGAAATAGGGTAGTGCGAAGAGAGGGTAACCGATGGTCGCGTAGGGTAACAAACTGGATTCCAAGGGAAGGAAAGCGTAGCAGGGGGCGGCAGAAAGTTAGGTGGATGGATGAGGATAAGAAGTTCAGAGAGGTCAAGTGGATGCAGCTAGCACAGGACCGGGTTCATTGGAGTAACATGGGAGAGGCCTTCATCCTGCAGTGGGTATAATCTGGCTGCTGCTGTTGATGATGATGATATCACAAGGTGTAATTTCGGGGGGCTAGTTTTCATTCGTGTATGAAGTGAAAGAGGAAAGATCAGCAAAAACATTTATTTGCACTACATTTCATGGCTGCTCCTCAAGGCATACGTGCTCCGCGTTTGAGAACGCCACCGAACACCAGGCGCTGAATAGTGCCACGCACCATCATGCGCCGGTGCTGGTTCACTCCTCTTCTCGCACTGCCACGGTTCATTGGAGAATCTCATGTTGCTCTAAAACCAGTAAGCTGCTTCAAGGATGGCACTGCGTGAGCTACCGGCCATAATGCGCCATGCTTGCGCCTCCTTCCATTCGCATGTGCATCGCGTCCGTCATGGTCACGAGGATTGCGAAGTCAGAATGGTGTAACCAAAACCACCAAAACAGTCGGCCGATGCTACTGCTCAATACCGCCTCCTCTCTCTTGAAGTCTGGTGCTGATAGCGCTAATTAATAATAAGGCCGGGACTGTGAATTTAGGATGAAATTCGTTAGGATCCACATATATAATGCGAGGCGGAAATCTGGCAAGATAAAATCGGGAGACAGACCTCATATTATGGGCAGGTTTTTGTGGTAATTAAAACTTGAAAGGTGCTGAAAACTTGTTCAGATTGTGCTTGGATTGAATTACAGGGGAGCAGTTTTAACACACGTGACATGGGCAGGGTTGAGTCGTCACTGAACAAAGTTCAATGAATTAAGGAGAATTAGATAAACAACATTCACTCTATACAAGCCATTGAGGTATTTGAAAATTGTAAGGCTTACCTGCTCGTTCGCACTTTCCAGTCATACATGGGAGTATTTCTGAGCGCCACCCACCTGTTTGTTCAGTTCCAGTGAACTTGGTCTTGCCTTGAGGAAATGTTGCTCTGCGTACATGGAAGCTCGCATATAACACTTTTAGCACTTCTGTGAACTGCCCGGTCTGACCTGCTGAAACAAGCGAGCTGATGGCCGTTGTAAAAGCCATTAATTACAGCTTGGCCATTCCATGTTCTCAAAACAGAATTGAAGTGGAGCGCCCCTAACATGCCATTTGATTGAGGGCCAAAAAGCTGTCATGGGAACAAAAATGAATTGGTATTAACTCATCTACAGTGGTTCACTCATTGACTGAAAATTTGAATCTTTATTTTTTGGATGCGCTTTGTCATCATGACTTTGTTGCGATTGATTGCTTGATTTTTTGGACCTCATTCACACTCACTACAATGCTGGCAATAATCCAAGTCAACATATAACTCGTTGAATCGTGCTATATAAGGGCACAATAAAGCGGAATAACGCTAAAAGCGGGTGTCATAAATTGCAGAGCTGATATCCTTTGCCGGTCCACACATCGTATGCGCGCGGTTGCAAGCTTGTGCTGTTTTCAGGAGTTCCTGCTGCTAAACCTTGAATGGAAGTTAAAGCTTGCAGGACTCATTTGTGCCATATTCGTTGTCCCGAGTTCATGAAGAAGGAACAGTGAAGCTTGCAGGATGTGTACAGCCTCACAGAAGCAGTAGAAAACAGAGGCGCTTTTCAAAGCCAGTTAGTGGCTTGTACCTGCGACAAAGCGCACCACAGCTTCGAGTGTTCCAGGATGACACTAGGGTCAAAATGTGCATTTTGATGACATCCAAAATAGCACTCATGACGCAGAAGTCATTGCAGAGTGTATACGGTAATGTGTCATCAGTTCCGAGGTTTGTTTTCGGCTAAAGTTACTAGGAGTTATTGTGAAGGCCAGTGCTGACATGGTGCTTGCTTCAGCCACGGGTAGTTTCTTCATCATTGGATACATACGGAAGGAGCCATGAGCCACTGACAGAAAGGAAAGCATAGGGGCGAATATTTTCTTTTCTTTGTTTAGTTTATTTTTTGGTGTTGGTGAATGTGAACTAATAATTAACCGTGGAGGTAATTGGCTAGAACAGAAAAAAAGAAGAAAAAAAACACTTGCCGCCGATGGCATCCGAACCCGTGACCTCAGGGTTTTGCATCCGATGCCTTAAATATTTATGTCATGTGTAACCTTTCCTTGAGACTGTCTCCCTAGGCTTTCCTTTGTGTCGGTGGCTGTTTGGCTCCTTTCATACATCTCATAGCGGACCCTCTCACCTTCCCTGCATTTGTTTGCTAATTAGCTTAACGAGGGTTTTGAATCGAGAGCCTTGATTTCACAGGTAGCTTGAGAGGGCTATCACAGAGCCCCAGCCTTCCCTCTTCGATCACGTTCTACATAATGCTCTCGATCTCGATGTTCGCCATTATAGTGGATAGTGGCGCAGGCAAACACTCAAGTATTACCCTTTGATCTGTGACCTTGAACTTTGAACGCTATAATTTTGTTTTAACGTCGGGTTGCGAGTGCTGAGTGGAAAATAACCATAATGGTGACTGACTAGGTATCGCGGTGTCTTGCTGCTGTTTAGATGGCTGCGTTTTGCGACAAATGGACAGTTGGGGTCAAGATGGAGAGTAAGCCTAGTCCGTCTTATCAGCGCTGAAAAGCCGAGGCATTGCGTCGTATGAGTGAACTACTACCAAGCAGAATAGTTTTCTCTCGACAGTCCAGTTTAACCGCATTTTAGAAATTATGAAAATGCCAAATGCACATGCACAACGATTAGAGGGAACAAAATTCTCCGCAGAAGCACAGCGTTATGGATTTAATTCTATGGCATTAAGAGCCTTGTTCTGTGGAAAATCTGTGTCAGCGTTGTTGGCAGTGTTGTTGGGAGTGAATCCTGAGCATGCCTCCGGCATGTGGTAAGTAATTGACAGTTGATGTGGCCATGCACCGATTGGTCGGCATGTTGTGTGGCGCGTCTCGAGACCACATGACCCGGCAGAGTTGTTGGGCGCTGCTACCTTAGATGGCTCCTGTCTGGCAGAGGGATGAGGTAAAAATTAAGACTCCGGCCCTTGCATCCAGGGTTGTATAAGTTACCCCTCGGCTAGCCACGCTTGGTAAAGGTTAAAGTAGGGCATTATACGTCGGACGGTATTTCACATAATGTGGTCTGTATGCAAATAAGCATGTGCGTGATAATGGAGGCACAATTTAAGGGAATAGGCGATCTGCAGGCAGGAGCGATTGACGCTGCCCTATCGCGACTCTTCAACTCAGTCTTAAAGGCAGAGCATAAGTGTTCCTCAAACTTTTGAGGTCATTCAAGGCTTGGCTACTCGGCAAATGATCTTGTGGCTGCGAATAGTAGGAGCACGTGTATGAGTTTTCAGTGTTACCAGTCCTCCTCTTCGAACGTGAGACTGCATGAATCTTTAATCGTGGGCCATACAGCCGAATGAGCCGCAATGGTGAAGAAGCAATGCGACTTAATGCTGTGGTGGAGAATGTTTGTTGATAGCATGCTTATCAACCTTGCTTATGCTTCAGTCACCCATATCTTCGAACCGAGATGAAACATTGCAAGCTGAAATAGAATGTGTCCCTACTTCACCAGATCTGCACTTCTAAGGTAGGGGCACTTACACCAAGTTAACTTGCTTACAGTGTCTGGCATGGCAGCACACTTCGTCTTGCACCTACCTGCTAGGCCTAAATGCACAATTCACAGCAACAGTCGCAATGCACTCTTGCTTGCTGTGCTTTCTAAGTAAGGCAGATGTGGGTAACTTCACGAAAGCATGCAAGCCGGTGACTGAACTTCGGTAAGGGAATGATGATCTCCACATATTGCATTAAAATTTGATGGGCAGCTATTGAAGCTCCGCCTTTAAAATTACGACGCGATAGCATTGATGGCTGCTCTGTGCGGCTCCTCTTGAGGGTTACCATTTGCATACATGCTGTTTGCTACTTGTTTAATCCCTAATCGCTCAATTTGCACCCGTGTTATTTGATTATTGCAGTCTACCACTTTGTGGGAAGGACTTTCTGCCGCAGATTTATAGCCCCACTCTAACCGAGCTGTGTGAATGTACCTGCGTGGCTTAGGAGTAGCGTATCGGGACTTTGAATCGCAAGGTCCCTGCGAATTCAATTCCAATCCCACTCTTTTGGCTCACAGCGGCTACCTGAGCGAGAGCTTAACTGTCTCCCACATTTAGTGAGGAGACCCTAATAAATCACTTAGATACTCTGCCTGTTAGATGCAGAAGTGGCCTTTGCCTCATGCCAAGTGCACTCTGGCTGGTGTGGCACAGTGTAGCAGGCAACACGGTTGAGGCCATATCGTGTGGTCTTTTGATATCACACAATTGCTGACCTATCATCAGTGTCCGACCACATCACGTGACAATTGCCACCGGTGAGGGCAGGCTCTGGATTTTTCGCTTGTAGCGTCGACATTGATGGCGCTGGATAATTTTCCTGGAAGATGGGGCCTTTAACGCTGTCATTTTAGTATGTGGAGCATGAAACTTTGCCCCTTTAAAGTCTAGTGTCTTTCATGCCCGTTTTTTTTTACACCGAACATCGAGGTGTAATGACTGAATGGCATTCGACACACTTAAACATGTGGGTTGCAAGGGAGCTCGACTTTATTGCTGTCAACACCCATGAGCATATGGCGGTGGTAAAAGAGGGTGTGGCACTTTCGCGTGTTGTAGATCAGCCGCATGGAGCACCAGCAGCACCAGCAGCTGCAGCAGCTGGTGAGCCTGGACGCCCTGGACAACTCGCAGGCGCGCGCCCTGGGCCTCAAGCTGGTCAACGTCCTCCTCATGCTGCTCCAGCTGGCCCTCCTTCTCGTCTCCACCCTAGCCAACATCACCATGCCCTTCCTACAATCCAGGTAGAGACAAGCCTCTTTCCTCCCCTCTCTCTCTCTTGCACGTGCACATCGTTGTTTTTTTTCTGTCTACTTCCTGTGAGGAGTGTGACTCCCTATATTTAATCGCTGCCTCTCTCTGGCTGTGCAGGTTACGAATCATTACCACGGCTCTTCTGATCCTTGCCATCGTCACCGCTGCCAAGCAATGGCAAGAACTGTCTACCTGGTTTCGGCTGCAGTTGAACGAAGCCCTCGAACGATGGAAATGAGTGAATGAGCGCATTGCCTCCTCGAACTACACAGAAGCCAGGCTTCGCGCCCCTCGAGCGCGAGCCAGCTTCTCTGCACAATATCCGTCACGTGCTGCAAAACATGGAACGGCCAGCTGGCTCAAAATGACCACAGCACACGCCGGCTCACAGTCAAGTGAGGTTAGCTGCAGCATAAACGTACGGTCCCGTTTGCCACCAAGCGGAAACGGCCCACGTGCCGAGACTTGCCCAAATGAAGAGAGCGAGCGAAAGATGCGACTCCCATCGGACAAATGGTCTTCAGCACCGAGCCCCATCTTTCCGACTCTCTGGGAGTGTGTTGTGCACAGTCCTCATTAGCTTGGACTGTTTTCTTCCTTCCTACCTTTCTCTTACCTGTTGCAATTCTCTCTCGTCTTTCGAAGTGTGCACTATTCCAGAATCAACTCGCATGACATTCGTTTGGAATGTAAATGCAATGCGCACCACCACTTCTTCTTTGCTTGTTTCTTTACCATGCCCTCTTTCAACGAGGCAGCCAAAAGCGAGGACAGTGGGTGTGCCATAGAAGCCACTCTTACGGATAGAGGCACTTGTTTGTTGTTTCTTGCAATTCTGCATCCGTGAGACAGTTATGTTCAATATTTAAGCGACAAGGTTACATTTCGACAGGTTGTTCTGTTGTTGTTTTTTCAGCTAGACTGCAAAGACTGTTCTAGTTGCAAGATTTCTTTCCCTTGAAATCATGAGTTCCCTTTTAATGTGGCAAAAGCACAAGGTGTGATTTGGACTTGCGTCACTGGTGCCTTTTGTTGCCCTTACTCTGCTTGTGCTGGTAGAACAGGCACATTCGGGAGCCCATTGTGTCAACATCTTGTGCATTTGTCGCATTCTGTGCATTCCAAAGCATATCATGCGAGTGGATTCCGAGCAGTTGCTTTGCCTCGTGCGTTCGGCTTCTCCTAAACTTTGCACGGCAAAGCAGTAATCTGAGGGGAGGGTTTTGCGGGGCACAGCAGATTTTAAGGTGATCAGCATGCGCTGTGTGTAGGCGAGTGTTGTGCCTCTGTGGGCATGCGTATGTGTGTGTGTGTCGAGTCATTGTTCTTTTAATATTCTGTGATAAGTGAGCAAAAGGATGTTGCAGAGTGGACCTCGTGGGAGTATGTCGGCTGCAGTGACGCTTGCCCCGACACAAACTGCCTGTTGTTTATTTTGTCGGGACAGTTGTTCGTTGAGCAGTTCTTCCATGTCACTGCTGTCTTTTCAGTTCACCTTCTTCCCAACAGGCTCGGGAAGCATTTCACGATAATGCTCGGCCTGTTGTGGGCTTTATAGGGCATCATGTTATAGTGATGACTGGGTTGCTTTTGCAGTCGTCATGTTTGTTCTTTATCGTGTGCTTGGCCTTCGTAGGCGAGGCTCATGTAGGTGAATGAATTTATGCATTCCACATCAGACTGGTGATTGTGTCGTGCAGGTCGGTGTCTATGGCAACTCTTATTTCAGTTTACACCCTTGGTGGGAAAAGAAAAAATGAAAATCATTTCCTCTGCAGACACGAGGCTGACTGTAGTTGCTTTATTCTTTTAATGATATGTAGATTAAATGTTTGCTTTTAGTGCTGATGGCTGCAGCCCCTTTTATTTTGTGTTTTGCGTGTGAACAAAATGGTGCTGCAATTCATCGCAGTTAGGGACGTCACTTCTTGCGTGGCAAAGCAAGCCATCAGCATTATATGAAACAAATGTGAGAAGTTTTAGTGGGTTGTGCATTTTTAAGCTGGGGACGTTAGCAGCCTCGCATTTCACAGGCATGACTATTGGCTTAGCTAAAGAAACCAAAGTCCCTTGCACATGTCTAGCAAAGAAAAAAAAGATTGCACCAACAAACTCTTCTAAAAATATCACATTGATATTGTTATGTTGATGCAACTAGGCTATTTATTGTATATAATATTTGGTGTTTAAACAGTGCATTTTGACTGAATGAAAAAAATCATTGGCTTAAGCATTTGTCACTTCTTGTTGTATTCATGCACACATGATTTGTGGCTTCAAAATCAGATTATTGGCTGCATGGTAGGAGCAAGCTGGTATTTCAGTTACTGTTTTAAAGTTAATAAAAAGTGAAAATTTCTTTGGGCTTTGTTTTCCTCGTAACCTTTTATGCAAGTCAGAAGTACTTGGCTACCTCAAGTACGGTCTCCAGACTTCTTAGGTAGTTGTCAGTATTTGTGGCATAGGCTAGACACCAAGCGGGCAGAACAAATTGCCCACCTGAAGATTGCTAGCATTTCGACTCCAGTACAATGGTCTAGTGGCATGACTGCAAGAAATATTTAATGCATCAAACTCTATCCAGATTGTCACTGAGAAGGAGAGAACGTAGCAGCTTTTGTTCGTTGCATAGTTCAATCGCTGGTAGTCAATGCAGAAACATTCTGCATAGCGATGCCCACACTTTAGGGTTGCATTACTTTTTCCACTTTATAGAGATTTCTCTTGGTAACGAATAAATTTAATGGCTTGAACTGCAACTGTTGCTGGTGCACTCGTTTAGCAAGCTGCAACAATTCAGCACAAAATAGCCGCAAGTATCGTTTCCAGGGATGTGACACTGGAACCATGAGGTGTTCAGCATTGACTTCATGGCGACAATTGTGGCGGCAGCCATGGAGCACAGTGGAGGGTGCACGGTTGGCAACTGTCATGGATGACTGGAAGTGTTCTGGCCTAATTGCTGGCACGTTCCTTAGAACGAAAGAACTGCTCTCTGACTGGCTGCTACAAAGGTCCGTTTTTTTTTACAGGAGCGATAGGCAGAACAGGAAAGGAAGATCTCGGAAAGCACGAGTAAGGAGTGGTTCTTTTTTTCTTCTTCTTTCTTGTAACGAAGTACTGTGCCAATAGGAAGATTACTCGAAGCGAAGACAGGGGACTTTTGTTGAGCACTGGTAAATGGGTTTTATATACAGAAGACTGTTTACAGTGACTATATACACTCACTATATACAACTCAGTGTGATGTCTCACCGGCCGCCCCGTGAACCCACTCCACGACTACTCGGGAGCACGATCCGCGTGCCCGGCTCCGGTCGAGACCAAAATCTCACTCTGCGATGGTGCAGAGCATCGCGCGTCCCGCGCTCTCTCACCACGCGAAAAGAAAAAAAAAAACAGTTTAATTGTTCTCAAGCCTCGAGCAGGAGGAGTCTCGTCGAACCAGGTAGGTTCACATGTGTTTTTACTCTCTCCCTAAAAGTCCCGGCCTTGGCGCCATACACAACCTGGAAACGCGCGGCGACGAACGCCCACCCACAACAGGTACCGCGGCACCCCCTCGAGGCAGACAAAGTGCCGCTACACGTCTCCAGATGTGGCTAGCAAATGGGCGCGCCAATCTCGGGCATTGTCCGCGCCACGCCCCGGGGCACCGGCCCTATCGAAGAGTGGATGCCTTTGCTAACCGCAAGCGCGCCCCTCACAAGCTTAATTCTTTAAAGAAAGCCGCGAATCGCGAACGTTGTTTTCCCGTCTCCCCGCCTCGGACGCGTGGGCGATCGCACTCGGCCACGGAGGATGCTGTCTTCTAGCTCACACTCTGTGACCGGGCGGAAACGCGACCAACAACTGATAAGGGGGACCTCTCGTTCGCTTTGGTTAAAAAAACAACACCACGGAAACGAGCTTTTAACGGAACAACGAGCGCTGTCCGAACAAAAGACCCCGACGCCCCCGCCGCGCCGCGCGTAGAGCGTTTATTTCGGTGGTTAGCATGGCGCCGGTTAAAATGGAAAGAGGCAAATGAATGGCGCCAACCTTACACCTCCCTCCCAAAATTCAATAATTACTAAAAGATTCATTGAATTACACAGATAAAAAAGGCGGGGCGCCAATGCCGCTTTCCGTAACACATTCCTACACAAATGTATAGGTAAACAAAAGAAATGACAAACGTGTGCACGCCAATAAGGCGACATGCTGAGAGTGTCCAAACCCATGCAAGTGTTCCAGTTCTCGCACCGCATTTCGCAAATAGTTCGCAGGCGCACGGCTGGCATGTTGATGTCCCGACTCGCGCATTGGTCTCACTTCACAGGGCACAGTGGCGATGACACGCACTTCGACGTCGCCCTGTTTATGCCCCTAGTGAACGCTCAGGACCTCGAGTCAGTCATTACTCCCAACAATCATTTGGGAGACGCGAGAGTGCGCCTGCATTTGTGTGCATTTAACCCTTGCGATGCTGGATTGTCACATTATAGCGCTGCAGCGCCAAAGCCCAGCGGCTAAGTCCCCCCCCCCCCCCCCCCCCCCCCCCCCCCGGATACGCTCCTCGTAAGGTACGACAGCGGGTTGTGGTCGGACACAACAGTTACCTGGGCACCGAATACCCACTTCTCGAACTTCTTTAATGCCCAAATTTTGACCCCGAATGCTTCACTCGGGCGTCTCTGGTTTACGACTTTCGCACTCTTTCAGATTGTTTTGTTCCTTGACTGCTAGCACCCGGACCATGGTGTTCCTGGCATGCGTCAAGCAGTTGCTTCCATGTGTCACCCGATATTAGACAATCGGTGCACTTAAGCTTGTCAGTAAGAGCGTACATTATTTGTGTCCCTTCCACTACCTCCTGTATTGGTGATTTTTCACCAACTAAAGCTAGAGGCAGCAGTGCTAGATTAGCACTAATTTTCTCGCCGAACACCAGCTCTATGCTGCCGTGTGGTGCTATTAGCTCCTTCGGCACACCGCTTTCACGCATCACAGTGATATCGGCGCCGGTGTAGACAATGGCATCAATTACCCTGCCGCTGCAATCTAGTTTTACATCCCTCAGGGTAGTACGCAGAGAGCAGGACTCATCTATGGCTGCTCTTGCGGCTAACCTTTCTTCAATCGCGGGCCCTACGAATTTGATTATAGTCTCCTCGCGACGAAGTGGACAGTGCGCGGCGTAATGGCTGGAATCACCGCACCGACAGCATTCGATCCGTCGAGCTGATTTTTGATCTGCTTTGGTTAATTTGCCCTGTCGTGGCTCTTCTGCTCGAGGTTTAACGCTCCCGCGTGCATTGAGCGGTTTGTTCAACTCGTCTTTAGCCGCGCCCTTTGGTTCAACTGGTCTAAGACCGCTGCCCTTCCTTCGTGCGCTCCCCTCTCCCGCAGCCTCTTCGAAGGTCTGCAGAAGGCGAGCCAGCTCGTCAGCCTTAAACCATTTTTCGCCCTCTCGAAGCTTTACATACTTATTGGCTTCTTCATTTAGGCCAGCCTTCAGTTGGTCTGCAACGAGAAGCTCCATAAGGTTTTCAAAAGACTTCACGCCGCGTGCGTCTACGTAAAAGTTCGCGTAGATGCGCAGACGTACGCGTCGTGAACGCCTTCCAAGTCTCGCCTGTGCGCTTGGTAGCTGATTGTAATTGTCTTTGATATTCGGCTGCAGACAGCCTTAGCTCTTCCAGCACAATTTTCTTCAGCACCTTGTAATCACGGTGCTGGACGGGCGTGAGTCGCGTTGACAGGTATTGCACCCTTTCCCCAATAAACGGGAAAACAATCTGTCCCCAAAACCCTTTCGGCACTCCGTACGCCTCCAGCGAGCTCTCTAGGGATTCGAACCAAATGGGTACTTCCGCACCTATGGGGAATTCGGAATGGCACCTGCTAACAATTTAGCGTAATTCCTCAATGTCATCCGGCTGCCTTGTGGTTCTCCTTCGCTCGCATCGTCACGTGTGCGCCTTGCGGTGAGACCATGAAGTCGAGCGAGCTCTAGTTGCAAAGCTTTGCGCCGCTCTTCCGCCATTTTCAGATTATAATCCATTTCCCTTTCAGAGAGACGTGTATGGGACCCATCACTGTTGCCCTCGCCACCCCCGCTATCGACCTCCGCGATGCCAAGTCGGTCCGCAGTGTCCTCCCCACATTCGCTGTTTCCGTCTTCAGCGTTTCTAGACATTTTGTCCGGGTTCAAGTGAGCAAATCTCGTCTCCATAAAAAACGACTGACTCGAGTAACCCTGCGTTCACCCAAAACATAAACAAGAGGACTCACTTGGATGCACCGGTGTGAACGTCAGTCGGTCGGAAGTCGCTCGCCGCAGTTTTCGCCGCTTTTCCATCGCGATGGTGCTGACTGCCTTCCAGTTGACATCTCTCCTGTTGCCCGTGGTCGTCTTCTGACTGTGGCTGTGGTTTCACGTTCCTCGCCGATCTCGATGACGACCTTGTCGCAATTACCCGCAGCTGGCACACCGCCTTTGGCGTCCGGAACTTGGAGGGGTTTCGTCTTCCACTTGTTGTCCTCTTAGTCTCTTCCTATGCAGTTCTTCGTCCTGTTCGACTGCGCCAGTAAGGAGTGGTGGTTCTTTTCTCTTCTCTTCTTACTTCCAACGAAGTACTGTGCCAATAGGAAGATACTCGAAGACAGGGCACTTTTGTTGAGCACATGGTAAATGGGTTTTATATACAGAAGACTATTTACAATCATTATATACAACTCAGCGTGATGTCTCAGACCACGGAAACAGGAGTGAAGTCAATTGAAAGCTTTCAGTTGAATTCTCGCTTGTTTCCGTGGTCTTCTTCTGAGTATGGCTGTGGTTTGACGTTCCTCGCCGATGGTGTCCTACACGTGAAGGGGTTTGCTATCGTCTTCCGGGTGTCTTCATATGCAGTTGTTCGTCCTGTTCGACTGCGCCAGTAAGGAGTGGTTCTTTTTCTCTTCTTCTTTCTTGTAACGAAGTACTGTGCCAATAGGAAGATACTCGAAGCGAAGACAGGGGACTCTTGTTGAGCACTGGTAAATGGGGTTTATATACAGAAGACTGTTTACAGTGACTATATACAATCACTATATACAACTCAGTGTGATGTCTCGCCGGCCGCCCCTTGAACCCACTCCACGACTACTCGGGAGCACGATCCGCGTGCCCGGCTCCGGTCGAGACCAAAATCTCTCTTTCTGCGATAATGCAGAGCCATCGCGCGTCCCGCGCTCTCTCATCACGCGAAAAGAAAAAAAAAACACAAAGTTTAATTGTTCTCAAGCCTCGAGCAGGAGGAGTCTCGTCGAACCAGGCAGGTTCACATGTGTTTTTACTCTCTCCCTAAAAGCCCCGGCCTCGGCGCCATACACAGCCTGGAAACGCGGCGACGAACGCCCACCCGCAACAGGTACCGCGGCACCGCCTCGAGGCAGGCAAGGTGCCGCTACACGTCTCCAGATGTGGCTAGCAAATGGGGGTGCCAATCTCGGGCATTGTCCGCACCGCGCCACGCCGCGGGGCACCGGCCCTATCGAAGAGTGGATGCCTTCGCTAACCGCAAGCGCGCCCCTCACAAGCTTAACTCTTTAAAGAAAGCCGTGAATCGCGAACGTCGTTTTCCCGTCTCCCCGCCTCAGACACGTGGGCCGGTCTCCCTGTGTTCGGCCTGCTGTCACAGCGGGGACCTTAAACACAGTCGGCATAGTGTTCGGTGACTGCTGTGTGCGTGTCACCACACGACTGCCCCCTTGCCAGGGTACGGCCGTCATCCCGAAATAAATCCTCCTCCCCCCGGACATACGGGAGGAGGGGGAGGTACCGGGGATGATGTATGAATGATGGCGGACAGATAGGAATTATGTGAGATCTTGAGGTGCGGCGCCTTCTGGAGCCAAACCTCCTCCAATCTGACAACGGTACCAAGCAGGACGAAGGGTAGGCGCTCAATCCATTGTGCAGGGAAAGCGGACGCCATAAGTGAAACTTTCAACTGCTGGTGAAAACGTTCAATGATACCGTTCGAAATAGGGCGGTAAGAGGTTGTCGTAATGTGGTTGACACCGATGAACCGAAATAGGTTAGCAAATAATGCTGAGTCAAACTTAATGCCACAATCAGTCGTAATAGTTGAAGGGACACCGTAGCGGCTTATCCAGAGTGCGATGAGCGCTCTTGCGACCGACTCCGGTCCAGAAGGGGCATCGCTTCCATCTCGTGAACCTGTCAATGCAGGTTAACAGGTAGCGGTGGTTCCCGCAGGGAGGAAGGGGACCGACGTGCAGATGGCTGAAGCGGGCGTCCGGGGACGGGAAAGATCCAAGAGGAGTCGCAGTGTGTCAATCGGGGCACGTTACTTTGCTGGCAGCAGAGGCACGTGCGCAACCAGCGGCGAACGTCGACGTTGATGCGAAGCCAGACATAACGAGCCGTGACGAGGCGCTGAGGTGGTGCGGATGCAAGGATGGGCCAAAGAATGGAGGGCATCAAAGGCGGTTCGGCGGTATGATGGAGGCACGTAGGGGCGAGGGCGAACGGTCGACGTATCAGACGAGAGGAACGCGGCGCAGTCAAGGATCAAGACGTCCTCCAATACCAGAGATATAGTGTCTGAGAGGTGTCTCGCGTGCGAAGCCGTTGCAGCTCGGCATCGGCTCGTTGAGCCGTGAAGTCGATGATTGGCCGTTGTCGTGACCCAGGTTGCGTGTTGTTGGCCCGGTTGGTCGCCGGAGCGGGAACAAGGACGAGACGGCTGGAAAAGACTATGAAGTGACATGGGAAACTTTTATATACATTATTTACATGGTAGCTTTGGTTAGTAGGAGACTGACTAGAGGAACAGTCTCCGTTTTACGACCCACGACACACACTTGTCGCCAGTTTTTATAGGGCTATTTCCCTCTTTCCCACATGAAAGGCAGGCCAGATGACGAGGGAGTGTTTCTGTCACCTCACTCTCACGCACTCAAATGATCAAGTACTGTTAAAGGAAAAAATTCTTAAAGTGATATGGCCAAGAAAATTAGACTCCTATAAGCATAAAATGGTACACTCAGAGGAGCGCCTGGAAGCTACCACTTTGCATAGCGGGAAAAGCCTGGGCTGAGACCGTCAGCATTCCAATTTCCTCTTTTCTTTTTCGTTCCATCTCCTCCCAGCATTCTATAATATCCTGGTCTTCATAACCGTTGCTTTCGATCGCGCTGACAATCTGCTGCTTTTTTTTCGATTTTCCACAATCAATCCCCAATTCCTCACTTCAAAGTTAACTCCGGTATCCGCAGCTTTCTCCAGTCCATAACTGCCCGTATTTGCGAACACAAGTATCTCAGAAGTACGTTGGTGCAAGCAAGGTTCAAATCCGAACAGACTTCTACGATCAACTTTCCTACCAGGAACAACACCTTACGTTAAGCCTGGCAAAACTCAAGGACAGAAGGCGATACACTCACTAAACCGAATCAAGGACACCACGCAGAACATCCCACCGCTGCCACCAGTTGTCGTGACCCAGGTTGCGTGTTTTAGGCACGGTTGGTTGTCGGAGCGACAACAAGGCCCATGTGGCTGGAAACGGACTTAGAAGTGAGATGGGAAACTTTCATATACAGTATTTACATGGTAGTGTTGGTTAGTGGGAGACTGACTAGAGAATCAGTCTCCGTTTTACGACCCACGACATACATTGTCGCCAGTTTTTATAGGGCTGTTTCCCTCTTTCCCAGATGAAAGGCAGACCAGATTATTAAGGAGTGTTTCTGTCACCTCACTTTCCCGCACTCTCACACACTCGCACCAACACTTGGCTCGCACTCGTTGACAAGTCCCTCCAAGCGATGCTTGACACTTGAAGGGACCGGAAATTGGTTGTTTTCTCTCCTTTGTCCGGTCGCCAACTTGTTGGCTCTCCATATAGGGGTGCTCGACACTTAAAGGGACTTTTTGTAGCTGCGTGCCTTAGAACACGCAGCTACAAAAAGAAGTTTAACAATGGAGATGACGCATGTGCTGTATGTGGAAACTCCAGTGAAACAATTGACCATATTATACTCGAATGCAATGGTATCCATCCGGAAGTTGATGCAGGCGCAATCACTGTTCCTGAAGCTCTGGGGTTTAGAGATAACAGTGGCCGGGTGAATAAACCGGCGGTGGAAACTAGCAAAAAACGGCTGGAAGATTGGTGGCTTAAAAGCAGAGAAGTGACATAATGTTAGTAATGCAGGAGCAAAATTTAATAAATAGAATGATGGTTTAGTTAACCATTCTAAATCAATAATTAAGATATAGGGAGAAAAATGAGCATGATAGCTACTGCTACCACCCCGTTTCAAAGGGGACGCTCCTATATTCCATCCATCCTTCCGACCGGAAATTGGTCGTTTCCTCTCCTTTGTCCGGTCGCCAACTTGTTGGCTCTCCATAGTGGTGCTTGACACTTGAAGGGACCGGAAATTGGTCGTTTCCTCTTTGTCCGGTCGTCGCGGTTCTTAAGATCCGACGCGGTGGTCTCCGCAGTTCGTCCCATCACAATAGCTGTCTCCGCAGCTCGGCCGATCACAACACCGCCCATTGCCCATCGCATTGACTTCAGCGCGAGAAAGAGCATCTGTGTTCGACTTGCCGTTGCCGTGACAAATGTCGCAGGTAAACTCGGAAATATAGGCGAGCTGTCTGATTTCCCGAGGAGCATAGGAGGAACTGCTGGACCTCCGCGCAGACGTCAGATGCTTGTGGTCAGTCAGGAGAAAATGGCGGTAGTACTTCACGGCTCAATATATTGCAAGCAGCTCTCGGCCGAAGGTGCTGTAGCGGTGCTCAGGGGGCGCAAGCTTCTTGGAAAAGAAGGCGATTGGCTGCCAAACACCAGCCACGAACTGTTGGAAAAACCGCGCCGAGAGCAGTGTCCCGTGTGTCAACCATGACGATGTGGACGCGTCACATTTGGGATGGACGAGGAGCGTGGCACCGGCGATGGCAGCTTTGATGCCGCTGAAATGCGCGGTCAGCGGTATCGCTCCAAGTGACAAGAGCGCTTGCTGTGGCCCGAGAGAAGGTCGTGAAGAGGCTGCAGTATTGCAGCACAGCGAGGAATGAAATGCCGATAATAGTCGACGAGCCAAGAAATTCGCGTAGCTGGCGGGTGGTAGTGGGCCGGGGAAATTGAGTGGTAGCGGTGACACGGGCGGGTAATGTGCATTTACATGTTGTGGCTGTAGGAAGAAGGAAAAGAAAATGCACAGGCCTGCTACTGGCTCTGTAGCTGAGCCACCTCCGCTGCCTCGTGCAGACAGAAGAGAAAGTAGACAAGAAAGAAAAAGAAGAGGGAGAGAAAGACATGCGCCGCAACAACAGCAGTCGTCCACCACCGAAGCGGTGGCGGGTGCAATGAAGGCCTACAACAGATAGAAACTCGGTGGCAGGCTAGCCCCCGCCGCAAGCGGCGGGGGCTAGCCTGCCACCGAGTTTCTATCTGTTGTAGGCCGTCATTACACCCGCCATCCAGGGGTGCATTCTCAGCACAACTGTTTTCATAATAAAAATGAATTCCTTAGCCCATGTACTCCCAAAGTCCATAATGTATTCCGTTTATATATGTAGATGGCCTACAGATAGCATGCACTTCCTCACTTTCTCCAACATAGCTACAACTGAGAGGCAAATACAAATGACAATAAGCTGGCTGCGTGGGCAGACAAAAATGTTTTAAGCTTTCACCACAAAATACAGTAGCTGTCGTGTTCTCGCTAAGACGAGACTTACAGATTGATTCCACGCTACACCTGAATCAAACCACACTGCCAGTCAAACAGCAACACAGATTTTTAGGCATGACATTTGACAAAAAGCTCACATTTCTACCCCACGTAAACAACCTGAAAAAAAAAAATGCTGCCCGAGTCCTTAATGTCCTAGAGGTTCTGTCACGAAAGCGTTGGTGGTCTGATTGAGCATATCTGTTGCAAATCTATTGCTCTGTGGTTTGATGCAAGTTAGATTATGGGTGTAAAGTATATGGCTTGGCAAGGCCGTCCTATTTGAAACGCCTCGATCCTGTTCATAATCTCGGTCTGCGCCTAGCACCCGGAGCGTACAGAACATCCCCTGTATAGCCAGCCTGTATGTAGACTCAAATTAGCCTCCATTAGCAGATCGCAAAACTGCTCTAATATGTACATACGTATTAAAAATCTGTTCTTTCCCGATACATCTCTGCTACCCCATTCTAATCAGCTGCCTGTCTAAAACATTATTCCCCAACAGACCAAATTATATCAGGCCGTTGATATTGCGGTTTGAAGATAAATGTAAAGAGCTGAACTTGCTTGATGGTTTACCTAACATTGCACCAAGAAATGACCCTCTACCACCATGGTATAACCTCCCTACAGTACGTGGCTTCTCACTGACACCTTTACAGAAAAGTAGAACACCACAGGAGCACATATTTCAAGAAATCTTTGCAGTCTAATTAAGTTTGATGCTTACACTGAATATTATACAGATGGCTCAAAAACAGAAGTGCACGTGGGAAGTACAGTAGTTCAAGACACCATTAAAACAGTAGTACGACTGCCGGAGTGCGCCTCGGTTTTCACTGCCTAAAGTTACGCCGTATTTGTCGCTGTAGAGGAGATAGCCAAGGAAAAAAAAAAAAAACAGCGTAATCTACACCGATTCCTTGAGCCTACTTTCAGCCATAAAACACAAAAATGCTGAAGAACCTTTATTAAGAACCATAATACATAACATTGGTAAAATCACAGCTTGAAAACAGATCATAAAGTTCTGCTGGCTTGTTGGAATTGAGGGCAATGAGAAAGCGGATGTATGTGCTGCACAAGCACGATTTGGTCAAATTGCACAAGTGAGCACGCCACACGGGGATTGTTTAAAGCTCAGTTCAGTTCAGTTCAGTCGTTCAGTCGTGTCCGACTCTTCGTGACCCTATGGACCATATCACGCCACGCTTTCCAGTCTCTCACTATCTTCCTAACATCACATAACTTCATCTGCGGCGCCTCGAGGATGCCATCTAACCATCGCGTTCACTGCATACCCCTTCTCCGGTGACCCTCAACCTTTCCCAACATCAAATCTTTCTCCAGCGACTCCTCTCTTCTCATCAGATGTCCAAAGTAGCAGGGCTTTAACTTTAGAATTTGACCCTCCAAAGAGCAGTCAGGGTTTATGGTCGACAATATCGACTGATTTGATCTTCTGGCAGTCCAAGGAACTCTCAAGATTCTCCGCCAGCACAATTCAAACGCGTCAATTCTTCGGCGGTCAGCCTTCTTCACAGTCGAGCTCTCGCATCCATACATCACAACTGGAAAGACCATAGCACGAGTTATACGGATCTTGGTTGGCAGACTAATGTCTCTGCTCTTTACTAGGCGGTTAAGGCTAGCCATGGCTCTCTTTCCCAGAAGCAGGCGTCTCCTAATTTCATGGCTGCAGTCTCCTTCCGGGGTAATCTTGGAGCCCAAGAAGAGAAATCCAGGACTTGATAGGGCAAGACGCCATGATCTTTGTCTTTTTAATGTTCAGTTTAAGCCCAAACTTCTCACTCTCTTCTTGTACGCGCATCAGACGTCTCTTGAGTTCCATTTCACTTTCTGCCATTAAAGTGGTATCATCCGCATATCTAAGGTTGTTGACACGCTTCCCAGCAATCTTCACTCCAGCTGAAGACTTGTCCAGACCGGCCTTCCTCATGATGCACTCAGCATACAGGTTAAATAGGCAGGGCGACAGTATGCAGCCTTGTCTCACTCCTTTCTCAATCAGAAACCAATCAATAAGACCATGCCCAGTTCTGACTGTGTCCTTTTGCCCTTCATACAGGTTGCTGAGGAGACAGATGAGGTGATCTGGAATTCCCATCTCTTGGAGAGCTTGCCACAATCTGCTGTGACCTACGCAGTCAAACGCTTTCGCATAATCAATAAAGCGGAAGTAGATGGGTTTCTGGAACTCTCTTGCTTTTTCCATGATCCAGCGAAAAGGTTGGCAATCTGGTCTCTAGTTCATCTGCCCTTGCGAAACCCAGCTTGCGCATCCGGAAGCTCCCGATCCACATACTGCTGCAGCCTACCTTGGAGGATTTCCAACATCACCTTGCTAGCATGCGAAATAAGCGCGATCGTGCGGTAGTTGGAATAATCTTTGCACTGCCTTTCTTTGGAATGGGGATGTAAACTGACCTCCTCCAATCCTGTGGCCACTGTAGGGTTGTCCAAATTTGCTGACATAATGTATACAGAACGTTAACAGCGTCGTCATGGTTGAGGTTTTGAAGCAACTCAGCTGGAATGCCATCAATTCCGCTAGCTTCGTTGTTAGCAAGGCTGGCTAAATGCCATTCAACTTTACTCTTCAGGATGCCCGGCTTGTCTTATGTTGGGTTTGCACATCCGGATCCTTCTTGTACAGTTCTTCTGTGTGTTCCTTCCACCTCTTCTTTATCTCTAAGGCTTCCGTGAGGTCCCTCCCTCGTTTGTCCTGTATCACGCCCAGCTTAGCACAGATTGTCTTATACAGAGCTCTTGTGTTCCTCAATTGGCTGTTGTCCTCAACTGCTTGGCACTGTATGTTCAGGAAGGCATTCTTATCTCTTCTTGCTATTTTCCGAAAATCCGCATTGAGATCCTTGTATCTTTCTCTTTCCCCCATAACGTTTGCCATCCTCCTTTCTTCAGCTATTTGCAAAGGTTCTTCAGATAACCAGTTTGCTTTCTTGTATTTCTTTTTCAAGCTAGCATAAGTAAATTAAGTAAATGATAAACTGCATGAAACAAACAAGTAAGCAACAAATTACATTTTGTAAAGCCCTTTTTATCTGAATGGAAATTCTGTAGTCATCAGGAACGTTTCGAAGAAGTAATTTTATGTCGCTTACGCATCGGACATACCCACGTCACCCATAATTTCTTACTGACAGAACAAGACAAACTGCTCTGCGAAAGGTGCGATGATGAACTCACAGTTAACCACATCTTAATTGCCTGTTCAGGATTAGAAGATCTAAGGAAAAAATATATTACATTATTTTATAAAGAACACATCCCATTACACCCCATGCTCCTTTTAGGTGAACAAGCACTTCTTGATTCTGCGGATATTTAAAGTTCCTTAAAGACGCCAACATTTTAAACAAACTATAACAATCAAGATTACCATTTTAACATCATCAGTTGTAACCTTGTGTTTGGCGCAGCATAGCCTTGGTCGCTTTTGCGCCATAAAACCCTATATAACCAACTAACGAGTGTTCGGTTGCCTCCTTTGAACACTGGAATTAGTACTGCATTGCTCCAGTCTTAAAGTACACAATGGCTGTGCAAGGAGTTTTGAAAAAATAAGTGTAAGGTATCGCAACGCACACTCGGCATATCTTCGGGGAAACTGGGTCGGTATTTTGTCTTGTTAATTGGCCTATTTACCGTCCAAATGAGGAGCTACTGAAATACGCCCTTCTGCGTAATTATGACGTCATCCATTTGGCTAGGCAACAAGCTGTCCGAACTATCGATCTATGTCACCTTTGGTAGCGGTTAATATATGAATAGGATTGATTTATTTATAGGAAGGGAAAGGCACGGTAACTGTCGCACTTGTTTTTTGTGGACACCGCAACCGCGCCGTAAGGGAAGGGAGGAAGATGGGAGTGAAAGTGGAAAGAGAGAAAGAGGAGCCGTAGTGGAGGGCTACGGAGTAATTTCGACCATCTGGGGATCTTTAACGTGCGCTGACATCGCACAGTACACGACGCCTCTTCGTTTCGCCTCCATCGAAACGCAGCCGCCGAGGTCGGGTTCGAACCCGGGTACTCCGGCACAGTAGTCGGGCGTTATATGAATAGGATAAAGCGATTAATGTGATCTACATATGCTCCTTTTTTATCGATACCTGATTTTCGTGGTTTATCTCTTGTATTCGCTTCTTCCTATCACTAAAATATCGCCAGATTGGTTGGTTGGTTGCACAACTTTTATTTCCATCGGATATGGGCGTCCTCCTCTCCTACACACTACGCGTGCCGGGGAAGACGGGGAGTGGCAGGCAGCCCTTGGCTTGTTGCGGCCTCTTCCGCCAGATGGACGGTGCGGGGCTGGATTGGAGGATCCGCGCTTCGCAGCAGGGTATCCCAGGTTTCTGTACAGGTTATATTTAGTCCTATCCTTGGGGATAGTGGGCACTCCCAAATTATGTTTTCGAGGGTCCCTCTCGCCCCACAGTGTTTGCACAGATCATTGTCCCTAAGGTCTGGTAACGCGTGAAACACTCAGACCGGGTTCATGAAGGTATTATTTTTTGTAGCCGCCTCCACGCGATAGTTCCTCTATTATTTAGGCTAACATCTGGCGGGGGTACCAGTCTACGTCCCAATTTATAATGGTAGATTATTTCCCCGTAATTTTGCAGACGCTCGTCGTATGCCCAGTGTTCGAGGGGCGGGGTGACGTCATAGAGGTGTCGGCCAATCACAGAGCACCACCACAGTATACGCGAATGCGCGCCTTATATGGCCATATGCCAATCGACGATTAATGACTATTAAAGAATTCATTAATTAACTAATTATTGAATATTCAATTGCCTACTTAATTACTAATTTATTAATTGTTTTTAATTAGTAACAGTTGTGTAGCAGAATACGCACTCAGGCTTTCTCCTTTCACTACTTCAGTAAAGACCCTCGTAATTAATTTTTGAAAAATTCATATATGGGACCTATTCATATCTGGTTATTGGACATGGGAGTTGTGGCAATGGTAGGAGTGGTAGGAGTTGCAGGTTATTCGGATCCAGGCTAAAAAGACGTTCAGATAAATAAAATAACGTTGGTAAATAAAAAAGAAAAAAAAAGCCGTTGCGTCAGAAATCGAATCATGATCTCACATACCCCAATGCACACGAGCCCTGCACGCTTACCGCTACATTAGGGCGACTTTATTTAAAATAAAAGCTACACTACGGCGACTTTTCTTTTTTCTGAAATCCATAAATGCTATGCTTATATTAATCACTTTCTGCGCTACTTTCCTGTTTCGCACTTTATCTTTTTCTCAAGTGCGGTCGTCCTTCAACGATTGCCTTGTAAACACGCTGAACCTTTTTTTTTCTATCACCAGGGATGGCCAACATCATCCATCATTCAAACGTGTCAGTTTTTGCACGTACTCCTCAGAATATGCAAATATGTTGCTATATTTTCGCCATGTTAGTGCGAATTTTTCTTTCTTCTACACAGATATCTCGCACGGCAGCGCTTGACACAGATCACGTTTTAGCTTTACATGCTGCCAGCGAAGCAGCGGCGGCAGTATTTCATTTCCCATTACGTTTTTTGCATACGCAAACCAAGTATTGCTATTGATATGCTGCTATCAATGAATAGTTCGGCGGGCAGCGACGTGTTCTGAGTTCGCTCGAGCAAACTTGCTATGTTCACGTGGAAAGGCGAATTTATTCTCTGCACTTTCACATTGCAGACTCGCAATCAATAGCAGATATGAAAGTGCGAAATAAGGTCGGAAGACGTGGAGCGGTTGTTGATTGTAATTACCGCATGCGCTCACAGGAGCACATGCAGGGGTCGATAATGCAAAATAAACTCAATATTTTGTTGTTTCTAAATCTTGATTCAAATTAGCTGGACACCACATGCGTATATCAAACTTTGCCTTTGCAACCTTGCATAAACAAATCCTGATTAAGGAGCACATCCAACTCCTGTATCATGGTACTCAGGACCTATGCACAACTCCGATAACTCAACGTATATCCCACATGCGATATATAGGAGTTATAGGAGTTTGTAAAGGAAAAACAGGACCTATATGTATATCCTGAGTGTCCTTCTACCTGCATGCTCTTTTATGGGTCCTTTATGCGACACTTCGGCTCCTGCATATTGCATACAGGACTATTAAAATCGCAAATAGGTTTTTTCAATAGGGATGGCTTTTGCCTCATCGCACTTTCGTGGTCAAAGTGCCCTCTGGAATTTTTTATGGACAATAAAGACCTTTGCCTTCTTAGCCCTGTCTGCGGCTGCACTGTCCCATAGTTTTCAGCTTACTTCTACAGTTTCTTTACCATTGTCAGGACTAATACGCTAAGATGTTCGTTTCAGCATTGTGTCTTTTTCCAGCTGACTGTTTTTCTCCGGAATCGTAAAATTGAAAAATAACTGGTCTACATTTCTGTGGTTGGGCTTTACCAAGGCGATGAATTCGTTCCTTAGTGTCAACCTGCACGCCCATAGTTTTCTGAAACATATTCTCCACAAAAAGTTCCTTCAGTTGTGATTCTGTTTCCGTTTCAGTCTCAGTTTCAGTGACGTTAAATACTAGCAAATTGTTACACCGGCTTCGGTTCTCATAATCGATAAGCTTTGCAGCCTGCTGTTGGACTATTTCTTCTAACTTAAAATCCTGCTATTCATCGCATCAAATGCATCAAGAAGACCCTGTAAGTTATTGTTTTTTGCGCTTACTGCAATAATTTCACTTTTGATGTAGTCCAACGCAGCTTGGTTCTCAATGCGAACGCAGCTTGGTTCTCAAGGATTTCTTCCAACTTCTCAATCACTTTTGTCCTGGGAGTCTGTTCAACGTCTTCCGACATAAGTAATAAAAAAAGCATCTACCACCAGTCGTACAAACTTTCACAACACTTGCGCGGGCATGACAATAGCACCGACAATATAGTACCTCCAGCAGAGGTAGCACCGACAACGTCTTCGTAGACTTCCGCTGTGCGCGGACGGTGGCGTGAAGGTATCCGCAGAATGGCTGATATGTCACGTGAGTTTCAGTGTCTGCAGGTCGGTACGCAGCGAAGCCCGAGTCTGTAGAAGGGGCGCCGCTATCTGGAACGAAGACGGAGACGACGCCAGAGAGGTATGCCCAGCTGATCCAGGTGCTGGTACAGTGCAACACAAGGGATCGCGGTGAGTGGTCCACGTGGCCCGCGAGACCGGCTGAAAAATGCAGGTCAGGGTAGCAGCAATCAGATGTGACTGCTGACTTCTCTCACCACGGCTGCCGCGGGTGGATGCGCCAAACAGAATCCAAGCACCTCCGTCGCAGCAGGCGGCAGCGAGACGATGTGCAGAGACCAGTAAGCCTGTGTGGCTCCGGTGAATCTGCATAACCGCAAGAACGGTCTCCACAGGCTTTTAACGAAAGTCACGGGAGGGGGCACTGGCGTCCACGTGGCCTCTGGCTCCATACAAAATTCTATAGAAAGCGCATCACGCGGCTGTATAAATGCAGTCCTATATGAAGAATCCTTTTTTAGTTGAACGAGACTGCTCAGCTCATGCGACGAAAAGAAAATAACGAGCGGGCACCTGTGTGCTCCCGCTCTAAAACACCACGGTCCTGGCGGTCGTTTTTTCTGACGTGGTGCAGGCAGCTGCGAAAACCTTAGGCCTAACAACCACTATGACAAAGAACGCCTTTAAAGGGCCACTGTCCAGGGAAGGCCCTTTTAAGCAAAGGAGCCCAGTGTTTCGATCAGGTACCGGGGATAGTCTGTGCAAAATGCTACAGTGACACGCGCACCGCAAAGCATCGAAAATACAATTCAAAGCCCTCTCATGCTCTCCTTTGGGAAGCCAGCTTCCCCGTTTCCTTCGCTGGCCCGACGGGCCACAGTAATGACGTACGTACCGCGAACGACGTCCATTGGTCCGTCTCGCTGACTGACGGGAGAAGGATGGGTGTCTACCGCTCGCTGCGCGCTTTTCCCTTGCCACGGCTGGGGTGTCTACCACGGCCAGACTGAATCCAGCGGCGCGCGCTCCCTCGGCCGTTTTTTTTTTTTTTCGCGCTCGCGGAGTGCCACGCCCCACCTCCCGCCAAACGCGGAGGAGGAAGGGGAATTTGTCTTGCGGAGGCTAAACGACCTCGGGCAGGAGAGTTAAAAACCTTTGCGAGGGAACGGAAGGGGAGAAGCATGACAGAATCGGGCGATTGCTGTGGCTGTAACTCCGTTATTAGTTACTCTTTTCAAAAACATTTTGCGGCCTTGCGTTCTAGGGGCGAAGTCTCACAGTCACCGGGGAAGAAAATATTTTCGACCGGAGGATGGACAGTGGGCCTTTAAGAAAACTAGCTGGTGGTTTAACTTTGGTTAACCCTAGAGGGAAGCGAAAGCTTCATGTACATGGCTACGCTCATTCCCAAGCTTGGATTAAACATATTGTGCGTTTCTCCAAACGTAAAGCCTGACTTAAAGCCTACGTGACTATGCCGCAGTCACATGGCGACCACAAGGTCACGTGACCTTGACTTTGACCTTGACAAGGGTCGCAGACCACGTGGTGGCCTACGTAACGTGCGCCTAAGTGCGTCTGAGCCATAGCCCAGACGCATGGCTACCAACACAGTAGTTTTACCTCTAAATCTCACACAAGATGAAAACCGTGCTCACGTGACCCGTAACCTCCGGCATGCCGCTTTTTCAGGGCCTCATTCCGAAGTGCCTTTGCGTTACCACGCGCTACTGTAGCAGGGTATTTGTCCTCCATCTCGCACAGCGTTGTAAACTAGGCAGGAGCCCGGGGGCTCCTGTTTAAGCACGTATCGCCTCTCTAGTGCCCTCTACTTCCATGGCACACTGACGTCACTTCACGTGACCTTGACCTTTACAGTGGTCGCTGGCCACTTGGTGGCCTATGTGACCATGCCCCAAAGTAACATGGCGACCATCAGGTGACGTGACCTTGATCTTGACAGTAGTCATGGGCTACTTTGTGGCCCATGTGACTGCCCCAAAGTCACATGGCATCCACCAGGCTTAAAGCAGAAGTTTTACCTCTAAATCTCCATCATGGGGAAAATCATGCTCATGTGACCTTGGCCTTAACAGTGGTCATGGGCCACTTTGAAGCCTACGTGACTATGCCGCAGTCACATGGCGACCACAAGGTCATGTGACCTTGACTTTGACCTTGACAAGGGTCACAGACCACGTGGTGGCCTACGTAACGTGCGCCTACGTGCGTCTGAGCCATAGCCCAGACGCATGGCTACCACCTAGCTTAACACAGTAGTTTTACCTCTAAATCTCCCACAAGATGAAAACTATGCTCACTTGACCCGTAACCTTAAAAGGGGTCACGGCCCATTTGGTGGCCGAGGTGACCGCCCCAAAGTCACATGGCGACCACCAGGCCTAACACAGGCGTACGTTTGACCTCTAAATCTCCCTCAAGGTGAAACCCATGCATATCCGACGGCTCGGACCGCGTACAGTAGTGAAACGTTCGCTTCAGAAAAAAAAAAAAAACGACCCGAAAAAGGAAACTATTCGGGGAAACATCGGCTCGGTGGGATGGTCCTACTCCGACAACCGCACGTAGCAGATTTGCGGTCAGCGCCCACCGTCTCGGACGGTGTCGGAACGCCCGGTGCCGACCTGCAGTACCAGCACAGTCGTCGTGGTTTTAAAAAGGAGATACCTAAATGCATTTCCCCGCTTATTTGCGGCTGGCAGTCCAAACTGCCAACCCCACTCCGTAATCGCATGTGCTTCCAAGTGCACGACGACCACTGCGGACTGTGCTCTTGGAAACAAAGGAACAACACGTGCTGACAACAGGCATTTATTGCTGCAGTAACCACAACGCTATCTAGGAATAAAATACGCTAATGAACCTAGGTTGTCTGACTCACCAGCGAGGTTACGGGTATATGTTCGCCCACGCTAGGGCAGGGATAAATTTCGAGTGCGGAATGGATGGGCAAGTGGGAAATGTCCCGTGAGGATGCGCCTACTCGCGTCGAGTTCCCGATGCCGAAGACCCTTGACACCCGTGTGCGCAGTAACAAGACCAGGGGTGGCGCTGGTGCCATCTATCGATAGTTAACGATAACGTTAACTGTCTACGCTGGCGCCATTTCGTGATAGCTAAAGCACTACCGAGGGAAAAACCAACTTTTAAGGGAGCGATGGGAGATCATTCTCCGCAGTATCAGAAAATGTCTCTAGGTCCTTGTAACCCACTCCTGTAAAAATCCCTAATGGGAATGACAGCACCTCTAAATCAATAAAAACAAATAAATATTAACTCCATGTTGCTAAATTTAGCCGCCGCCGCATCTGATGAGAATAGAGGAGTCGCTGGAGAAAGATTTGATGTTGGGAAAGTTTGAGGGTCGCCGGAGAAGGGGTAGGCAGCGAACGCGATGGTTAGATGGCATCCTCTAGGCGCTGCAGATGAAGTTATGTGATGTTAGGAAGATAGTGAGAGACCAGAAAGCGTGGCTGACATAGTCCATAGGGTCACGAAGAGTCGGACACGGCTGAACGACTGAACTGTAGCTGTATAGTGACTGGCCCACAAAATCTGGTGCCCGCTCGCGCCACTCCTGGGTTGGCACCACCAAGATTGGCATTCATATGGAGGTTATCTAGACTACCCTCTCCAGTCCTCTCCACAGCAGCTGATTCGCGTGGAGTACGTTATAAGTCAAATTTCGGGGCCATATGTCGTGCGTTGAACTCGCCAAAGGATAACCACCACTCTAAAATTCCAGGGGTGTACTTAGGACGAAGGGTGGTGGGTGGCTGCTCTTGGGCCTACGGGGATGAGAACTATAAGGGCTTCGCCCTTTGCCGGCGGTGTTTCTTCGCCACCGATGTTTTCGCATTTCTTGTGCATGCCGTCAATGCACCCGCCACCACTTCGGGGGCGTACGATGGCTGTTGTGACGCGCGTCTTCTATTTCCTTCCTTATTTTCATTGTTATCTTATCTCTTTCAATTCTCCCCTGTCCGCATAAGCCAGCGGTGGTGGCTCAGCTATAGAGCCAGTTGGCAAGCCAGTGCATTATCTTTTCTTTCTAGATCGTAACAGCAATATTGTGCATTTATTTCGAAATCATGGTGAGTTCTGTCGCGTCGCCTGGTGAATGAGCCCGACACTACTCGCGGAACTCGGACGCAATGGGCCAGATGGCATGTGTGTGAGGTGTATTTACCTATGAAAAGAAGGAGATGTGTTGATGGAACTTCATGAAGATTATGTTCGCTGCACGGCGCGAGGTGGCGGTGCAGTTTTACATGAGGTGGGATAGTTAAGTGCAATGAAGGAAGAAAGAGCAACGATAGTTATAGTGCCTGGACCAGGGAAGCGGACCTGTTCGGATGGTGCTTCGATTTCTGGAGGTGATACGATTGTGAAGTGAAAACTTTATTGACTTTGTCGAGCAAGGTCATCGGCGCCGGAAATTTGACCTCAAGCGAAGCGCGAATAGCTAGCGTTACGCTTCTTCGCACGTGCGGGGCGCCAAGCCGGTGGCGCTCGCTCCTTCTGCTTTGCTTCTTCTAGTTCACAAACCTGCTGCTGCTTCTTCTCATACCTGGCAAACTTCATTCGTACCAGTACAGGTCTCTACAAGTGTACAACATTGCCTGACACAATGCCACACAGCCTACCCTTTCGCTTCATCGCCATCGCTGCCCATCTGGCTCGCCACCTGGCACCACCCCGCTCAAACTTTCTGAGGCACCTTCGTGTCGTCGATGCGTCTTTGGTCTCCTTGAGGTTCGCATACAACCATGGAAGTTTCGTGCGTTGAAACCAGTACGGCATTTCCTTGACGTTCGCAGACAGCCATGGAGAAATTAAACCGCAGCAAACCGTGTCTAACCATGCTTAATCGAGCTCCTTCTCTATAAAGTAGGCTATAGTAGCAAGTAGCAACATAGTAGCAACAGCAACAAGTAGCAACATAGCATGACAAAGCTTTTTGCTTTATAACCGGGGCTTAAAGCCGCAGCCGTTTTCTTTCTTAAGTGTCAGTTCGAGCCGGCACTTTGGATGACAGGGTCTGGTGACAAGGCAATAAAGGAAAAAAAAAACTGATTACATATTCTGTCCATGCTACTCATGAGCGAAGCAATCCTTTAGCATTCAAAATATATCATATATGCTGCTTGATATGTAAAAGTTCCAAACAAAACGCCTGGTTCATTAAACGATGCATAGGGATTACCATTAATCTCGATGCTGGATGCCGTATTACTGCTTTTTGAGGAGGTCGCGAGTGAAGCCACCAGAACTTGGACCGCTTGTTCCAGAAGTCGAGTGTCTGTCATGTAATTCAATGGACAAAGTGACGAATTTCAGCCTTCCGTTCGCAGTTTAGCGTTGTCTTCATGTGATATCCACTGTTATATCGAAGGAATATTCAAGCTGGACGCGAGAAATGAGAGCACCGTTTGGAGAACCATTTATTTACAGAGAAACCGAGAAAGACAGGCAGGCAGGTTTTACCCAACATTTTTTTTTCTGGTTTCGCGAGTCTGAAAGATCCCTAGTGAAATGAAAATGAGGCTATCTATGTTCATCTCAAATCCGCATTTCTTCCTAACGGACAAACGATGAGCAGTGGTGGGTAGCCACGTCACACACACGCGCCACCCCCCCCCCCCCCCCCCACACGCACACAAAGAAAATATTGGCAAACCGTTGCCCGACTAATGGTATATTGCAACCTCCATAGCATTGCCTAAGTAATGCTAATGTCATTTTAAGGCAGAAGTCTTACTTTCCTCGTGAGTAGCATATGAGCAATAATTGTGGGCAGAAAATGCGAGCATGAAGTGATACCAACACCAGCCGCGGTGGCTGAGTGGTTCAGGCTCTCGGCTTCGGTATCGGAGTTCCCGTGTTCAAACCCAACCGTGGCGGCGGCGTCTCTCTGGAGTCAAAACGCGAATGCGTCCGCGTGCTGGTGCGATATCAGGATATGGCCCGGCGACAGCGGTAACGGCTACCGTATTGCGGTTCCTCGCCCGGGCACGTGCACTTGCCAGTCGCTTGATTAGTAATGTCGTAATTGTTGCTTTATAACCTACCAAGTATTCTAGAACATAGAGTCGTAAACTACAACATTGTGTTATTGACCACTCGACATAAATTACCCAAGTTACCTGAACGTGACTGTCTCTAGGAGTAGGACGCCTCTTACTCGTATAACGCAAAGGTACTTGGATGTGTGATTTTCTCACCCTTCCATTTCAGTTGAGAAGCCAAGATGGAAGCTCCCCCCAAATCGGTCATGGCACGTAGTCGGGTGGCATTGCATAACCCTATGACCAATTCGCGCCCGGCCTTGTCAGCTGCTTCCTCCCACCTCTCGAAGCCATGCCTGTAGTTTTTTGCTTACAGCGCCGACAGGGGCAGGAAATTTCCATGCAAGCTCATTGTCCCCCATTTAGGACACTACCGCCAATTCCTTTAATAGTGGCCGTAGTAAAGCCTATTGAAGCGTTTTAAAGAAGAAACTTTCACTGCGCGCGATTCGAGCCGCTACCAGCGAAAAAGGATCACCTCCCGATGGCGGCGGCTTGACAAACTCGGCCACCGCCGTATCCTTTAGCGCCGTATGCGTGCACAGCGAGTCATTCCTTTATACGTATCGCCTTCCTTCATTCACTAGGTGCGCTAAGGTAGGTGAAATCGAAACTAGCGAGTTTCCCACCCCTGATGGCGACGCTGCAGACGCCGGGATCTTCGAAGCCGATGAAGGATTTTGTGGAGAATGTGGTCTTTAGCACTGTCGGTTTAAAAAGCCGAGAATGGTGGCAATTGCCACCACCACAACTCCGTCCGTCCGTCCGTCCGTCCGTCCGTCCGTCCGTCCCTCCCTCCCTCCCTCCCTCCCTCCCTCCCTCCCTCCCTCCCTCCCTCCATCCATCCATCCATCCATCCATCCATCCATCCATCCATCCATCCATCCATCCATCCATCCATCCATCCATCCATCCATCCATCCATCCATCCATCCATCCATCCATCCATCCATCCATCCATCCATCCATCCATCCATCCATCCATCCATCCATCCATCCATCAACTTACTTGTCCGTCCATGCATCCATACATCCCTCCGTCCGTCGGCTTCTATTATGGCAACTCTGTGGGAAGAAGGCAGTCGTGCTCTGCCTTGTGTGGACCTGAAGAGAACATCCACCTGACAAATCAAACGCAGTGGCAAGTATTGAGGGGTGGGAGGCCGTAATGTCTAGTCCACAGGCCTATATGAAGGGCCTTCGTATCACGAGAACCGAAAAAAAAAAAAGCGGCAGTTAAGTCTCGGGCTAAATACCCTACCGAAACATACCCCTATCTAATGTCCTATTATGGTTTTTCAGTTGGTAAACGAGTCTGTTACTGAACTCTGATGCTGCTTGCGGCCAAGTATGTTATATACAGCTGCTGTTTGCGTTCCGTCCCTTTCATTCCACTTATCGTCGTGTGACGCCATTCAGATGGTACTCGCCTTCACAGAGGTATACGAGTCAAGTTTGGAGACCGCCGGCCAGTGGGTCATGTAGTTTGGCCAGCTGGGGTTCTTTACCGTGTATAGGCATCGCACAGCACACGGGCGGCTTGTTTTTCGCCTCCATCGAAAAGCGGCCGCCACGCCGGGGATTCGACCTCGCATCCTTGGGCGCAACTGTCGAGCACCCTATACCACTGCGCCAACGCAGCGGGGAAAAGTATTCATGATGCATATCGAGTGAATAAGGTTTTGAAAACCGGTTTCGTCATCACCATAACGCGATCGTGTTTACTATAGTCACTAGCAATATCTTCTCATATGACCATACTCGTGCATAGTGGCATGTTTTTCTCTCCCCGCCGGCATGACGCATATCAAACTAAACTATTTTCGGAACGCTGCCGGTGATACTTGCTAGTGATCACTAGTGATACTTGTCACTTGACCATGTTCGATCGAACACTGTGCACCCCTTTTCTCCCTAGGCTTGGTGCACATCGAGCGAAATAGTTTAAGGAGCACTCCGCGGCTACCATTATACTGAACAAGTACGAGATAACCAATAGTAACTCCTGTCACATGATCGCGTCCTAACACAGCTAGTGATCTTATCGTTAACCCAGGCATGATGCCTATGAAGCGAAACGGCTTTAGAAATTGAATATTCTCAGTCATTACTACATTGAACTCATACGAAGTAATCACTAACATGGTGCAGTTGTTTACTGTCTAGGCACAAAGCATACAGACGAAATGGTTTTGAAAACCCGGTTCACCCTATACGTTCACGCTGCTTTATATGTACTTCTTGGCTGTTAGTAAATGATTGCAAGATGCAAGGACAGGACCATCTACTGTTGGTGCTTTAAGATCTCATTGTACTTGCATAATCAGTGCATGGCGTAGAAAAAAAAATATTTTGCCGACTTGTTTTTTTTTTTTCTTTACTGACAACCAGAAATTTATCTCACGTAAACACACGCAAAAGCTAAAATGTCCAATTGAGCTAGTATAGTCCCGCTTCTTTTGTACGTGTTAAATTTTCGTTCCTCCGTTGGACGTTTCGTTAAGCGCCTTCTTCATAACCGATAGAAGTAGGGACTTCGAACATATTTGAACGAAATGTGTGCGTTGTCTGGACCAGCTCTAAGCGTATTCTTCTATTGTTGCCGCACAGCTTTCCTTATTCTTGAGAGGCTCAGTTCAATAACCAAACGACTGACCTGTTTTGTTGAGGCTCACCTGTCCATCTTCATGTCCACCTTGAGGAACCGATAAGAGCAAGGATTTTTCTGAAACTCCACGCAAAATTGACAATTTTGTCTGTGATGTCAAGCTCCTTGTGCCGGAAGCTTGGCTATGACAGGCGCAATTTTAAAATACTGAATCTAATTCAAAAGTGATGAACGCATCGATTGATATTGTTACTGAGCGGTATTCGCTGGTCGTGCTGTGGACAGACTCCCAGAAGAAGATGGCGCAGACGAGGGCTGAGACCTACGCTGTGTTCATCATCAGTGGTGCGGACAGCTGTTGGTCGGTGAATCTTCCCCGTAACATCTTTGGTGGCGGTGAATCCTTCGATCCCCGTCATAAGCTGGATCTCCGAGTGGCCGACACATCGTTACCACCCCTATGACTACTGACGCCGCTACATCTACGGCCGCCGCACCTTCTATCGTCATGGCCCATTCCTGTGACCCCGGAACCTTCTGTGGGACCCACGACGTTGATGTAGACGGCTGGCCGGCCCTATACGAACGCGTAAGCAAGCACCACAGGTGGGTTCTCACACTTACGCTTGCGAATATCATCTTTTACTTGACTGGGACCGCGCGGGTGTGGTTTGAAACCTATGAAGATGATCTCACATCTTGGGATATTTGTAAGCAGAAGCTCCACGACCTGTTCGGAAAGCCTATTGGCCGTCACCTCGCCGCAAAAAAAAACCCTTGCTTCTCGAGCTCAAACGTCTACAGAGTATTATACCACTTATATACAGGACATTCTATTCCTGTGCCGCAGAGTCGAACACGCCATGCCTGGGGATAAAGACGGCCACATACTAAAAGGCATTGCCGACGATGCCTTCAACCTCCTGTTGTGCAGGGATTATTCCATCTGTGCTACAAGTGTGCCGACGTTTCGAGCAGGCGAAACAAAGACGAATATCTCACCGTTTCGACCGGCTACCGAACACGACTGCCAGCTCCTCCTGCGTCGCCAAATCCTCGACCACCTGCTAATGACAGTAATTTGACCCGTATCGTCCGCCAAGAGCTTGAGGCAATGACTCCCGCAGCCTCACTATCGCATACCCCGGACAACACCTTGGCTACAGTATCACTCATTCAGGCTGTTGTTCACCAAGAAGCTGCGAATATGGGTCTCCCTTCTACCTGCGCCACCGACACCGTGGATTCCGGACCTGCCCCTCTAGTGACTGTACCTGCTTCATCCAACGCCACTTTCTCGCCCCGATATCGGTACCGCAATCCGAATGAATGGCGTACCCATGACAATCGCCCCATCTGCTTTACTTGTTCGCGCGTTGGCCACATGCCCCGTCACTGTCGTAGCCGTGGTACACGCCATCTCGTCTGTTTACCTACGTCGACCGCCACGGAGACTATGCCCCTCGCTATTCCTCACCTCGCCCCGACCACACCCGTGTTGTCCCCGGTTTCCCTGTTCTTTCTGCCAACCGTTCACCATCCCCGCAAACCCGACGCTCGCGTTCTCCTCTTCCTCGCCGCAGTTCGTAACCGTCATAATCCAGCCACATACCAGAAAACTAGCCAATGCAGCTCCCGGAGGTGACGCTGGATTTGTGACCCGGACTCAAAAACCTCTGCTGACCCCTGCCCTACAAAATAATCACATCAACGTCCTTGTGGACGGTGTTCCCGTTTCTGCTCCCATTGGTACCGGCGCCCAACTGTCCGTTCTCAGCTCCTCATTTCGCCGTCGCCTAAAAAAAGTCCTTACTCCAGTCGTCTCGCCCACAGTTCGCGTTGCCAATGGTAACTCGCGCCGTGCACACGCCAACCACGGCAGCAGGGCTGCCATTGGCAACGCTGAACATAGCCAACCTTCGACTTGTACATTATGATGGCCTGCAATTGGATTGCAAAACATTTATTTCGCCAGAAAAGGAATAATGCTGATGATTCGGGCTAGGAGGCTATCAGGCCACGGCTACTAGCGACCTGAGTAGCCCATTCAATGACCCGGATTTGAACTCCCCGTCTGAGCTGACCAGCAGGGCCTCGAATTGCTCGAAAGTAGGAACTTATATTACAGATTCCGGGAACGGCTCCTGTTTACAGTTCCGCAATATGTGACCATAAGGGGCTATTTCACCACATCGTTTACATTCCTGATCGTAATCACTGGGGTAGAATTTTGACAAGTAAGAATCATGAACGACCGCGTCTGTAGTCGCCTCCAGGGGGCCTCGTGCTCCTTATCTAAGGCTTTGTCTGGAGGGGCGATATCCTTCTTTCTAACTTGAAAGGATTAGTAATGCCATGAATTGATGCTAGGCAGTCCTTCGAGAAACTCTCAGTAACTACCGCGTCCCCTGCTCGGCTGACAAATCCTCGATCTTTGATGTGTGCCGCTTCGTTATCCGAGTCCCCCCGAGTGAGCCGCAAACATATATAAATTCAATAATTCTGTAAAGGAGTTTGGTTTGACCCAACATCTTCAATGCTGTCTGAAAAATTGTGCCCTTCGCAAAATTGCGTATGGCGAATTTAGCGTCGCTAAGTTAGCAGTAGCCTCTTCTGTCATTTCAGAGGATCTCGTTTTGGTTTTGGAGGATGGAACGCTTGTTTCTGTTGATAATTCTGCGGCCTCTGTATATACTGCTCGTTCATCTTGTATAGGCTGTGGAGCTTTTGCCCTAGCTTTCCTAATACCCTAGTGGCGAGCAGGGTGCTTATTCTTAGGTATTGGCTTGACTCGTACTGCCTTAGCGATGCGTTTAGGTCTCTGTGTCTTGCTTTCTTGTGGTAGGAGCTCGATGCCTAGTCCTAGGCAATCAAGTATGGCCCTTCCTGCTTTGGTGCGGAAAAGCCGGCCTCGTTGCGTTGTTGAGTGCACTTCCTTAAGCTCGTCTAAGGTGTTTTGTACTCCCAAGCCCTGCAGTCCTTCAGTGGAGGCACAGCTCGGTAGCTCCAATGCTACCTTGTATCCTTGTCTTATTATAGCCTCTACTTTGGTTTTTTCAGTACTGTCTAGTGTTAGGGAAGGGAGTGCGTAAACGAGCTTGCTTAGTGCAAATGCTTGTAATGTTTTGCAGAGTTCTTTCTCCTTCACTCCCATCCTTTTCTTGTTACTTCGTCTGATTAGTCTTATCGTTTTTACGGTTGTCTTGATTCTTTCTAGTATTTCGTTTTTCCTCCTGTTAGACTCAAGGAAAAGTCTCAGCATTCTTGTAGTTTTAACTTCCTTTAAAGGGAGCCCTTCCATCCAGATGTTAAGTGGAGACGGAGATTAATCATTTTTGTCTCGAGGACCTCTTGGTTTGTCTCTGACTAAGAATAATGCGGACTTGGAGGGCGAGCAGGTTGACCCTGCTTTACTCCCCAGGTCATCGATATCATCTGCGTAGAATGTGGGTTGCAGTCCCGGGAGGGCTGGCTGCTAATTTAGGAGGAATTTTGATTAGTGAGAGGTTAAAAATAAGGGTGACAGGACTGAGCCCTGAGGCGTCCCTTTACCTCATAGGGAGATAGTGTCTGATTTGATCCCTCCCGTTGCTAGCTTTGCCGTTCTGTTACTCAAAAACGACTTTACATAACTGAAAGTTCTTTCTCCTGGGATCCCTTTAGATAAAGCGTGAAATTATCGACAGCCTTGTTTAAATCCAAGCATAATTTTATTTAGTTCCTCTGCCATGTTCCAGCGTAATATACTGGACTTGAGTTGCAGTACAACTTATTGAATTAGCCCTGAAGCCTAGCACTGAGTTTCGAAGTAAAGTTTTGTCATCGACGTATTCTTTTAGTCGGTTGAGAACTATGCATGTTCCATTAATTTTCCTAAGCAGGATGTCAAAGAAATTGGGAGTGAATTCTCTATACACAATTTTTTTGCATGGCTTTGGAATGAATGTAATATTTGCATGTTTCCGTTCCTGTGAAATGTTTCCGTCTGCCCAGTATTTATTCACGTGATCAATGAGTGTTTTCACTGACCCCGCGTTCAAGTTTCTGAATGCTTTCTCAGTAACACCTCCAGGCTCGGCTGCGGACGTGGTGCGTTGTTGCCCCATGGAGAACTGCACCTCCAGCTCCGTGATCTTGGTGTCTCGTTTGATGTCCCCGGACAGTCTGGCAGCGGCCCTTCTGGGGTTGTGTTTAAGTATCGATCTGTAGTTCCATTAAAAAGTCCTTTGTGGTGCTTTGATACTGATGTACTAATATCATCTGTTGACTCCTTTGAGCTGATTTTGCTGTGAGGTCAAGAAGGTGCCTTAGAAGATGCCAAGGCTTCTTTCACCCAAGCTGAACATTCATTTATGAGCTGGCAATTTTTTTTGTGTTGGAGTTCTAGAATATAGATTTCAATTCGTCTCTGCAACTGTGCTATTCTCTCTTTAAAAGTTCATTTGCGTTTGTTAATTCCTCTTCCAGCAGTTTTAAAAGCTGAAATGTGTTCCCACTTGTGCGATAACCAAGAGTCAATGATTCGTCCATCTTCTTTCTTGGTCATTTTGGCTGTGGTAGTCTTAATATCCCATTTTTCGCGACTCCATAAAGCCACCGAGATTTTCAATTACTGGGTCCGTTTTCTTCTCTTCTTTGTCTTTGTTCGCTTAATTCTCTGAACTTGACCCAGTCCGTAATTTTTACGTTGTTAAAGACTGATTTATGCTTTGTTGTGTCAAAAAGTGGTAGATATAACTTAGCGTGTGTCCTGTGTTAGTCCACATTCTATTTCGCATGTTCCTAGCCAGGGTTAAGTCTGGCGAGGTGTCTGCACATATGTTGTTGCTTAGTCTCGTGCTATGTTTGGGGTTGCTCAGGACAGCTAGACCAAGATTTTGGACCACCTGTCATACCCTGTTGCCTTTGGGGTTAGCTCTAGTGTATCCTGCGGTGCGTTACAGTCCCTTAGCATGCAAAGAATAATACCCTTCGAAACTTTGAGTAACTGAATCGAACGCAAGACTCTTAACGTCTGAAAGTCTCGTTTTTTTATTAGCAATGAACTTTTCGCGAAATAAAAAAAAATGAAACAAGATATACGAGTTCATTAAATAACGAAGAAATTAGTCAAAACAACTTGTAATTACAACAACAGGCTTGGCAGTATTTCTTGTTTTTCATCTTCTCATATGGGCGACGCGCCATCTTCTCCTGGCGAGAGTGGCGAGCGCCACCTTCCGGCGACACGCGCGTCATCCATCTCACGTTCTCACCACAACAGGACGAAGTAAAACGGCTTTGATTCGAGGTCATTAACTTAACGTTACCAGGCATTCTCAGTATCATCGTCAACAACAGGACATGTAAGTAGGGAGCACAATTAGAGGTCGTCAGTGGGTTGGCAACGTGGAACGCAACTTTCAATAAAGGACAGAAGGAAAAAAACACGATAAACTGGACAACAGAACGCGGAAGAATACAAAAGAAAATCGGGTGCACATTTTTCTACAGTTTCTGTTCCTCCGAGCTTCCGTGAGCGGCTGATAGAAGTAAAGGTACGCCGGGGGTATGCTTTGATCAGAATATTTCGCGCTTACACGAAGAACCTAAGGAGGGGCCCGGATCAGTGATTCTCGTTGCGGTAATGGTTTGAAGAAAGATGGCAGAAATGGTTGCTACAGTGACTTCTCGAACAGATGACGGCAGCGGGGACCAACATAGCTAGCAAACTTTCATCGCCCTTGAGAGATTAGCCGCAGCATGAAGGCCCTTGCTAGCTGTTCTAGCTGCTTAGGGCTGCCTTTGATGCAGTGACCTCAAGATCTCTATTATTTGCAGTGAGCTCAACAACGAACTCTGCTGCTTCCTTTGAAGGCGCCCTCTTCCCAGGGACTATTTTTGCTCTTGACCCATTTCGTTGGCTGTTGTAAAATCATTAATAAAAAACATTAGCGTGAAAAGTTATCTTAGTAGATACTGCAACAACACTACACAAGAAAAGGATAACATGAAGCACTGAGCAAGCTATCTACACAGTTGAGGGCTAAGCGAGGGGCTCCGATGTAACAATAACAAATATTACGCACAATGCAACAAACCAGGGCAAAGAAGACACGCGCAGGTAATGGAAACATCATGGGCACCTTCCTGTGGCCTCAGTATGCAGGCGCTGCTGCGAATTCAGTTCCAAACTATCCGAATGCTGAGGCGCCCAGAAAACTAGCGCTATCGGGGTTCTCAACATCGAAGGATGCGAATAGAGGCGGGTTCACTTCAGCGAGCCTTACAATTGACCATAACGAAGTTTTGAAAAAGAGACGGGATGATTTTGCCCGACGCCCCGGCATGCTCGACAAGAACGACTGTAAGGGCTCCATGATGTTTCATCTCTGCTGCTTTCAATAACCACAATAACCACAATGCAATAAAAAGCGACGCGGAAACGCGCTCGCGCTGAAGTGCAAGGTAGGTTGTCTTGCAGAGGCAAGCGGGATAACAACGTGAAAAAAAAAGAACAAAGAGAACGATCGCCTGCCGCACTCATCAGCAAAAAAGCCTCTGCGCATGGCCTGAACGATAAAGCAAAAGAGGAAGCAAGACCACAACAAACATCGCAAGCACATGCTTGCAGTTATGCGCACGTCGCGGGAGTCGGTGGCAACGGCGAATCTGTTTGCTTGGTTCCTAAGTGCACAGTCAGGTTGTACACAACAGTCTCACAGCAGGTCCAACGCGCAAGTTTTCATTGAAGAAAAAAAAACATAAAAATGTAAAGTACCGATCTATCACTCGACCATCGAAGCACACTGGCCACAAAGCCGCCCTTGTGTGTCTTTTCGTCTTCACCTCCGTCACTGAGGATGCGACTGCATGATCCGCACACTGTGGCACTCGCTTTTCCTCTCTCATTCCATCTGCCGCACACACATACGCACACGGGCACTAAACACACGCATACTAAAAGACAATAGAAACTTTCAACAAAAAAAAAAGAAAAAGAAACAGGACTTTGTCCCTTACTGAGCCGTGGACCCGATGCTCGGCTCATCTGGACCGTAGGGTCCAAACTTCGTGACTCCGACGAACTACTGCATGGCAAGACTGAAAACGTATTTTCGTGCTGAAAACGACAGCCATGATGCAGCAGCAGCCTCTTCAAGAGATATGCACACTGTTTCTATGGGACGAGGAAGTGATGCTCAAGCCGCCGACGCTGCCCCGCAAGTGAGTCTTTCTCAAAAGCTGCGCCTTTGATCGTCGCCCCTTTTGCCTCGCCAAATGTGGTCTTCCGTTGCACAAAGAAGCCTCTGAGTTTGTGACGATTACCGCAGCCAGGTGACCCGCTGTTGTCTCTCTCCACCGCAGGCGGAGGGGAACAAAACAGCAAATCTGAACCCCGCAACACCTTTTCTCGAGCAACTTGAAACATTAGAGCTTTCGTAAAAGGCGAGTGAAGAAAAAAGCGATTCTTTTGCAATCAAATCTTCACCTGCTGCCACATTTCCTTACAGTTTTTTTTTGTCAATATCCGTCCTTTCTGCGCGTCTGTGTCGCAGTCTGGACAGGCGATAAGCACGAGGACAGCCGCAACTCTGGATTACCCGATGGCTTCGCGGTGAGTGGAAGCAACGACACGGGACGTCTTGCTGATATCCACGCTGCTCCCAGTACGGTGACAGCGGCTGCTTTGAGAGGGTAATGAAAATGAAGGCACGTGGAAACTGAACTACAGTTGAAAAAAAAAAAAAAAAGCCCAGCGTTTTCGAACCCTCCGAGCTAGACTTGTCATGACGCACGAAGAAAGCACTGGCTGTCCCTTGCTGTTCCTTGTCTTGTGGTAGTCCTTGTGGTAGGGACAAGGGCGCGTCTACGGTAGACCGTTCCACTGCGCTCATCGAGAGAGGTTTGGATTTGGAAAAGGTCACACTCGGCTGGCGGTTGCGGAAAAGATCACACTCGGCTGGCGGTTCCTTAGTAGATTCTCGTTTGGCCCGATCATTGCTTCCTGGAGGAGAAGACGGCTCTGACTCGTCCGTACAGGGCACTCCTCTTGTGGGGCTTCCATGCGGGAGGCGGCTGAGGTGCCACGGTGCCGGTAGGCAAGGACCTCGAGCTTCGAGGCTGCGGCAATGGCGGAGGAAGTCGCGACGCGAGGGGCTGCTGCTTCTGTTGCTGCGACAGCGGCAGTGGGGCAGGAGGCTGGCGGCCTCGACGACGGGCTACCCCGTCGCGGGCCGCCTGTCATTCCCACTCTCCCACGTACACCTCTCGGGGCAGCTGGCCGTAGCCCGAAGAGGGCCCACTCGGTCCTCCCCTGATGCGGCCGTAGATCTTGGAGTAGTCGTCGTCGCCGCTGGAGCCACCGCTGCCCCCTCCGCTAAAGCCCCCGGCTGCGGGCGCGTCTGCGCAGAGACGTGAGAAGAGACAAAATGAACATCGGTTGTGGACACAATGAGCTTGATCAACATGTTGTCATACTTTAACGCTGACAGGAAGACATAATAAAGCGTCTCTCTAGTCTCCCAGGAAGCATGGACACATGAAAAAGTAGTATGTCTGCAGCCAACTAGTTCTTATTACTCAATATATGGTATTTCTCAGGGGGTAAGAAAGCGTGGCGGGATTCAGTAAAAGCGTGAAACAGCGTTTATCGCTCTACGTTAGAACGCATCACCTTGACGATTGGCTGGAGGCCTGCGATGTTTGGCGCCCTTGCATTAAACTGTACTGCACTTCTACGATGTTCCGACAAGGAATCCACGCCAGCTACCCTCGATGACAATCCCCGCACAACTCATACCACACATGCGTTTTTTTTTTTTATTTCACAGGACTTTCATGCCAAGGAGTAGTCTCGAATAAGTCATGCATCCTGAGTACAGGTTCATCGCCTGAATACACGCATTAAATTCAACCATCGAGGAAATTCTGAAAAAATATTTATGGATACTTGAACTCCTTATTTCACATGTCACGATTGGCTCAACAACTTCAGCAGTTCACGCACAGCGCACACTTCCACACTCACGGAATTACGTCCTTAATTTAATACAAATAAATAAACTGCTTTAACGCAAAGAGGCGCAGTATCTGTCATAATTCTCCGTAGACACCTGCTGCTCGCCGTAAGGGACGGGAGGAAGGTGAACGTGAAAGCGAAAAGAGAGAAAGAAGTACCATAGTAAAGGGCTTCGAAGTAATTTCGGCCACCTGGGTGTCTTTCACTGCCATCGCACAGCACACCCCAAACTCCTCTCCGTTTCTCCTCTATCTAAATGCAGCCACGGCCATCGGATTGCCTTAAATTAAAAACAACAACAACACACATTTATGGTCTATTTACTGATTTGTTAGCCATCCAAAATTGTTCGAACGAAAAAAAAAAATAGGCTGCTGGGTCGTTTATTAAAATATTCCACTGCGTGAGAGAAGCAAGAAATGGTCTTACAGACACTTCCAGCTGGCACCGCGCAACTTCGTGACACCCGTACCTGTGTTTTTTATTTACGAGAATTCAATTTCGTCCCTATAGACACAAAATGATCCTGCCATTTTGTTAACCAGGAGTTGGTTGCACATGCATCCGGCATCGATGACCTTCAGAAATCAATGCTATATATATATGAAAAGTAGTGTACTGAAAACGTATACACGCCGGGCCGAAGGGTGATTTTAACACCTTTCCCAGAACAACGTACCCACAGGCTTTTGTCTGTTCTCGGTGCTTCTGTCCTCGGCAAGAGCCACGTAGTTAGGTGTGCCAAAGCTGCTCGTTTTTCACGGAAATCCTGAAATTACGTTTCATCATAGTTCAACATCGCAAGGAAACAGGGCAGAGTAGGAGACGGGACACACTCCACTCTGTCTCCTACTGTAACCTGTTTTTCTGCGCTGTTGAACTAGCCAATGAATCGTTACCAAGCAGCTTAATCTGTCTTCCGCTGAAGCAATTTTGTTGATAAACTGAGTGCAAGTGGTACTCAGCCGGGCCTCTCAACTCCATCTCTAACTGCGTAAAGACGAGTCAAGAAGGGAGACGCGTTCGCGTACTAAGCAAGACCACTCACGGTGCGTGACGGTGGAGCAGCTCCCGTAGGCCGAGTCGTAGATGGATCGTTCGGGTCCCTTGTTGAAGAGGCTTAGGTAGTTCTGGCTGTGGCTTCGCGGCATGGGAGCGCCTCCCATGGGACCTGCTGCCGCGTGGTGGCCGTCATCCTGGCCGCGCTTGGCGAAGTTGGGCACGCGCGCCCGGAAGCCACAGTAGTACGGGTCATCTGCGGCCACGAGGCAGCAAATCAAGAAATTCGTTAATCATAGTGTCTAAGGCGGTGGTAGGGGACACGGAAATACTACTGAACTGCTGTCCCGAACAGACCGTAAACGAAAACCCATGAACTGCGGCTAATCACAAGCGACAAGCAGTTTAGTATATTTCAAGATAAAGTTGTCTTTGAAAAAAAAAGTACGAAAATAATTTCTTCTCACAGCTAGCACTCGCCGAAGGAACATTATTAAATATCACCTTGATGTTGCCTTTGTGTAATTAGAATGACATTTTACTTTCAACAACGTGTTTACGAGTGAAAGAAAGTTTTTATTTTAAGCAAGAGCTTATCGGTGTTCATATGTAGAGCTGATTACGTCGAAAGCTGCAGGTTCAAGAAAGAAGTGAAAAGTGTCATTCGGAACCTTACTCTATACAGCTGAAAATGCATTTTCAAGAGTCCTTTTTATGTGCCGAAGAGCAGTGCAGGTGTTCGTGTGGATGTCTTGCCAGTAACATCTTTGAGCGGCTGTGAGGACGCGGAGCCTAGGCAAGCATTTATATTTGCCATAAAAATACAGGGAACTTGGTACCCTACCGGGCCATGCAGAAATATTTTTAGCGGCCGCTCTGGAACTCCTGTGGGCCTCCCAGCTTCGAGTGCCTTGGCGTAGAAACGAACGTGCGGACTTATGGAACAATTGTACTTATTAATGTGCGCCTGATCATTGCTCTCAACGACGAAAGGTATACTGTTGCTATGCTATGTTTCTGGATTGCTTGTGTGGCAAAGCAACACTGAACAACTATAGCGGATGCAATGACAGAGCCACGGATGATGCATCTATACTTTATCCGGCGCTATTCCACTTAATGTAATTCAGTGTTCTGACGTTTTCGCCTTATGAAACAATTTCCAAAGTGAAACTGCAAGGGGACGTATTAAGGTTGAACTACATATTTAAATACGCATCTCGCATTACTCTCAAGTGTTCTGCGCTGCCCATTTGCACTGCATTAGATGCGCGCGAGAAACTGGACTTTTTTTTTTTTTTTTTTTTTTTTTTTTTTTTTGTTCGACGCATGCCCGTTCAGCACCCGCTTCAAGGCTACGCTGGCGCTCCTTTGTTGAGATTCGTCCGTGTGTTATACAATCTCCACCGTGGAGACCGCGGCGTTTTTTCCATTCAGGCCTGGCCCGACACGGCGGATTTCTAGAAAAGGAACCACTAAAACGTAAAAATAGACAAAATTCGCACGAGCTAGCGCATCGGATGCGTGCGTGTGTCGGCGCTGGCATTATACAACGGTGCGAGGGCAGGACACGCACGTCCCATTTCGAGTAGGAAGGAAACCCCCGGAGGCACTCTCAAGGGCCTCCCACGAACTTGTGTGTGTGTGTGTCTAGTACGAAGCGCGCGCGGATTCTCCAAAGCTGTCTGCGGGGAAGCGAGCTCGTCGCACGACCTACGCTCTGTCCTCGTTTCTCTTCGCGCGGCCTCCCCGCGGTCGTCGCAGTGGCACCGGCGGAAACGGCTCCAACGCGGAGACCGCCAAGACGCTCCAAAACGGGCCGTCGTCCACGCGGCGCAGTGCGGCACGCGCAAGCAGGGAGACGAAACCGAAAGTGCGGGGGCTTCGCTCTGTCCAGGCGGCGAAGGCTGAACTGTGCACAGCTCCAGAGGGAGTGACACCGTCTTTGTTCCAGGGGCGTCTGCCACTTACTGCACACGCGAGCCTGTTTCTTCTTCGGGTAGGTCTTGCAGGATAAGTGTCTTCGTTTTTCCAAAAAGCGTAGGCAGTGGCGGCCTTGGTGGCAGGCCGTGCTCATCTTTCTTTCTCTTCCTCCGATTTTTCGGAATGCCGACGGTTCAAGGAGAAGCCGCGGCAAGCTTGCGCATCAGTTTCGCTCATATAGGGCAGTAGACCTCTTTCATAATTCGTTAAGTTGGCTTTTCCACACTTCCCCCAAACATGGTGTCACTGCCCGCACATAAAGAAAAAAAAAAAAAAAAGACAGGAATAAAATGGTAAAATTGTATGTTACTTCTCCACAGATACATGTACTGCGGCCGGGGGAACTATGTGGACACGTGCGGCGTAAATTGCGCGAATTATGGCCATAATATAACGTTTTAAAATATTGCTGCTGAGTCATTAGTTAGGAAAGCGGCACAGCAGTTAGGTAGACAGAAAGTTTATTAAAAGGTGTCTATTTCGGCTAGGGGGTATCGTCTCGTGAACCCTTGACATACGCGCGGCCATTCGTGCTTTAAAGGTGCGCGGCGGCACAACGAGCGTCTGCATTTGGGGAAGCAAAGCGGTCGACCGACGTAGAAAGCCTGCATTAGCTCTTTGTTTTTACTTCAGGGGGCGGCAACTGAACGCGCTTGTTTAGAATACTTCAGAAACCGATATCAGCTCTGAAGAGGCTCCCGATGTAATAGATGTGCGAATATTTTGGGATTATGAGTCTCACTGACACTCCGACTTTTGTCGCCAAACAAGCACCCCTTACACAGTCGAAACCTCCAAAGGTGCCTGGTTGATCTCGGATCACTTAGACGATAAATTGGCCTTCGTGGAACAAGCTCGTTCTCTTCTTGGCGACAAAAATAAATTTACCCTATAAAATCAACTTTCTCTCCCTGTCAATTGTTTCCAGAGCGTGTCTAATGCACGCGGACATCAACCAGCCCACAATATCGCAAGTATGTGTCTTTGCACTTTTCGGACTTGCTCGGAGAATGTGTTTTGCAATACGATGACAGTTCCTTGAGCATCTATTACAGAGTTTGCCGGGGCCCACATTTTAGGACACTAAGCACTGGTTATCCAATGATTCGTCCTACTCATAAGTCGGTGTGGTGGTAGTCAATTCTACTTGCAGCTGCTGTCGCTAGGGTGGTTTTCGGTTCGTTCGTGCGATGTCCAAAGCTATTTCAGGATCGATCATTGCAGCAAATACAATTCAGTGCAAGGAACAATAAATGACGATATCTTTTGTACTATATATGAGAAAAACAAAGTGCAGGACTCACCGTAGAAGCCGGGGTTCTTTTTCCGGTTGTTGGAGGGTGGTGGCCGGTTCATGGGCTCCACGTCTTCGTAGTCGGGCTGCGAACGCATTGGAGAAGGCTTTGAGCAACGGCTGGCTACAGCACCGCACATTGGAGCGTTTGACGCCGCCTGGAGAAGGCGCACTATCTGGCAGACTGCGCTGATAGCTAGCGCGTCCAGAGACGCCCTAGTAAGATGGGTAAAGTGACCTCTGAATGGAGGCACGTCTTGCCTTAGCGGGGAAGGGGGCTTACGGGATCTGTTCTAGCTTGTCTTGTTATACTGATCTTGTTAACGACGAAGGACTGAATGCATGCCTAATGCGATTGTTCGAGACGCGGCGCCTCATTTGCAAGCGTTGTTCTCGCAGTGTTGCTAACAAGCAGTTATTTCTCGTAATAAGCCGCCCAGCAGTTATGCAGTTATGCCGCGCAGCGAAGGCCGTCTGGTATGCATGCAGGCGTTCCGTTCGCGAGGAAGAGGTCGAGGATAGGATTGTGTCTGACCCTGGGCACACTGACGCCAGGCAAGTCCCTCGGCGGCAGCTTGGGCGGCTTGGGCTGCTGGGGCTGTTGCTGGCGGGGCACGGCTCCGGGCAGACTGTACGGGTCCTCCTCCGGCAGCCTCGGCGGCCGGTCGAACACACTCATCAGGTTCGGGGCGCTCTGGCGTTTGGACACTGTGGTGCACGAGGGCACAGTCAGTTCGCTTGTCACGAAGCCGCAAAGAGCACACCATTATTACAATGCTGGAACACATCTCTGAGGTGTAGTGGGATGCTGTGTTCAACGCCGAGTAACCGGTGGGAACAGAAGAATATTGTGTACGAAACCAGGAATTAACAAAAGTGTCGCCTTATGTCTGCAGAGTGGTAAAGAAGACTCCGGTAATTATTTTTATAACTACTTCCCCAACATTCCTTAAATATATAGTAGTGCTCGGCGCAATAAGTAAGCGAGGAATCGCACAAGTCAGTTCACTAATTAGAAAAGAAGTTCAGTTAATCAAAGTATTCGCAGAACTTCCCATAACGGCGGCGCGAAGAATGTCTTTGCATTTAGCTGTTAATCAAAGCAAGAGTGAATAACCAAGAAAGGGGAGTTTGGTGCTTGGCGAGTGGAGTGATTATTCGCGCAAGCGCTACCAGTGAACAATGTGGTCGATGTCCCCGAGCATAGAAAGAGGTAAGAGTTTTAAACTCGGCAAGCTACGCTCAGCCAGAGTCCCATTCTGGCTCAGCCTAGAGATCCAGCTTCGAGCTAAACATCGAGCAACTACTCACCGATGCCGTCAAAGAATGCGGCTGACTTTGCTCGAGCAAGTTCGCGTGCACCCCAGACGCGAATGGGACATATTGATTGCTAGGAGGCTATCGGGCCCTGTGGTTACTGGGCCAGCATTCCATCGAAAGTGAAATCAAGGACACCACAGGGTGCAACTCGAAATGCCTACTCTACTCCATGTAGTCGGGCTCCCAAGGTGTCATTTCCCCACTTTGGCGCCGCGGAGAGAGAGTGAGTGAGACACCCATCCGGGATCCCCGGAGGGCACTCGCCAATAACCGATCGGCGCCCCTTCATCAGCTTCCAAGTAAGGTTTCCTTTCCACCTCATCGCCACCCTCAGCACAAGTTGAGACGATGCTTCGATCAGAGACGTGGCATTCAGAGGCGCCGAGGCTTCGCGTGTCAGGTTTCCTTCGCGGATGGCGGTGGCCATTCGGTGGACCCGCGAAATTCGCGCAATCCGCGCGCTTTCTTTTCACTCCGCAGGCCCTGCAGCTCGAGTGGAGCGTCGTACGTGCTCCAGAAAAAAATAGATGTGCCACTGGCTCTCGTTGCTGAGCGTGATTGCTGCGCTCCGATACGTTGTCGTCCGGCGGTCGGTCACGGCGCGCGTGCGGAGGCAGCACTTGCCCGTCTTGCGCGTAAAGAACGCGGCCACGCCCATGCCTTGGCCGGAGGGGGGCAGCGCCCTTCGGCGCGCGAGTGCGCGCTCGCGGAAAGGCTTCTACCACAACACTGGGGCACCGTGGGTATTTTGAATTTTTTTGCTTCCTACAGCCGCAGCCTTCAACTGCACTCGTGAACGAATTTGCGCGTACTTGTGGAAGGGGGGAAGCAAAAAGGAGGGGAGAGTAACGTGATTGCAGGCACGATCTTGTCCACGAGACGTGTACTTATAACGAGACGGCGTCGTTGACTGCCTCCTCCGTTGGACTCTTGTTCGCCGCGAAAGGCTAGAAAGACCCCGATCTCCCCTGCTGCCTCCCCGTCTATTCTCGCTAAACTTTTGATATCCACACCAACAGGAGAGGTGGAGCCGTCGCTGCGCAGCCACGCTGTTGCGACGGCCAGCGAACTTCTCTATGTCCGGCTCGCCTTGGCTCCTGCCCCGACGAGAGAAGGGGGAGAGCTGACAACGTCATGGTGTCAGCCAGGACGTGGTGTGGGCAGCACACGGACCCCGCGTCTATGTACGGTAGCTACCGGCTCGTCCACTCGGGAACGAAGCCTGTGATTATCGTCTCCCGGTTGCGGCTTCCGCACGTCGTGGTCTTGGAAATCTCGTAGCGCATGGCAAAGAGCCCGCGCTACGCCGCACCGCGTTTCCCCGTAACACGATGACCGGCTCTGCTCTGGCGTTCGTGGCCGGGTCGCCGCTCAACCCTTTTCTTCTAATTTAGAGACGCCCGGTCCCATTGGCCCAATGACCGCGCGGGTAAATAATGGTCGGCCGGAACGGTCTCTGGCCGCAGGCAGGAGGAGGGTTGGATAATGCGCTCGCTCTAGATTGTTTCTGCGTCGGAATCCCCAGTGCCTGAGTCATGGGAAGCTGCTTTTGCGGTGGCGTTGAGGGGGCGACCAGGAATTATCCCAGGTGCGAACCACTGTGGGTGTGCCACGAGCGAAAAGGGAGGGGGGGGGAGGCGGACGAGGAGGGAGGATCGCACGCCCTCGTCTACAAGCGTGATGATAAAGGTCGTCGCGGGCCGTGCAAAGAAGCCCGGCAAAGCGGAGCCAGGAGACGGTGGCAATGCTCATAAATAATGGCAGCGCCATAGAAGAGGATGTCTGTGCGGTGAAAGTGCCGCGACGCTTTTCCTGCTCGCGTTTGTATTAGTATTTCTTTCCTCTGTGGTTCCCCTTCCATAGGCCCTCTCGTTATTTGCAGCCATCTTAATTGTTTTGAGCGTCGAACGGCCAGAGAGAAACAATGCCCCTATTTGCTGCCCACATGCTTCCAAGTGGCAGCTCACATCTTTCCGACTGTATCGGTGTGGTAATTACAGGCCTCTGAACGTACATCCAGAGGCAAGGACAGACACTCTGTATATGCGGCGTTCATGTTTCACGGGAGGCGTTTAACTGGCGTGCGTTTTCCGTAAGCACTGCGTTTATCTCTCTCATTTTTTTTTTTTTGCACCTTGCGCTGTCGATAACGAGGTATGAACCGTGTTAGGATTCCTTGTAACTGACACGCCTGTCGCCTAAGCTTTAACACGTTGGTAACTAACACACATGTTGCGGGAGAATATTTATGCACGGGCTCTTTTGCAACGTTGTTGTGTTATGTCATCCTAGGAAACGCAGTACGACTGATTCATGTTGGAGTGCACTCGTGCAGGAATTTATAGCGCTTAACTGTGACTGCCCTTAACTAGATGTGGGCGCTCGTGATTGTAGCTTATTATGCTTTAACCGCTGGGGAGCAGACCGGTGGCAAAGATAGTAGGTGCATTTAAATCTACATTTCTCTAGCCAGTCGGGGAAAAACCACGCTTTCAGTTCCATCTTCAAGCATAACCTCCTTCGAATACCTAGAAGCGTATAAATATGATTAACATCAGAACGTCAAGCAGGACGTTCTGATGTTTATATATATATATATATATCTTTTTTTTTTGTCCGAAAGAAAGCGACTGAAAGTTTGAAAACCACAATATAATGCAAACAATTTCACTTTTTTTTTTTTTTTGGTCTTGCTAGACCAGCACTTGATACAGGTCTTTTTCTGGCGCTGTTGATTTCCAATCGCCGGCTACATGCATGCCGCCTTCAGTTCCGGTGAACCAAAATTTCCACTTGTGTTGAGTGCCTCAGTCAACTGTGGTGAGCATTCGGAGAATATTCTGGCTTTGTTCGTAATGTGTGAAGGTGTTCCTGCAAATGCCATGATACTTCCGCGATAGCACGATCACGTAGTGCGGTGAGTGGCATATACCGCGGTGGCGGCCCGTTACCCATTGTGCCTCAGCATTCAACGCCGGTATGCTCTCCACGCGCATGAGGTCGCCTTCAGTGTCGGTCGATAGATGAGTAGAACCTCCCGAGATATCTCGCCGTTGCATTGCGAATCAGTGGCGCCACGCCGGGTGCACAATTAAGGGTACGTCGTGAACACGACGCCAATCCTATGCCCCAGCCTCTAACGCAGGTCGCCTCCGCATGTATAGTCAAGCACCTCATCTCTAAGTGATGCGCTGCGTTGGATGAAATTGAATAAAGATAACCCCTATAAATGCGGCGCGCCCTGTTCACCCTGCGTTATCTGGGCAGATGTCTCTCGATCAGAGTGCGACAGAGCCTGACGTGGGTGTCGGCTGCCAGCTGCGTCTTCGGTGCCAAAAAGGACACGAGACGGGCGACAACGAAGCGACAGTTGGCTGGCTCACACTAGACGTAATAAAAAAGGCGCGATTATAGGAAGTGTGCGCGCTTCTCCAGTGTTTGCTGCGATGATCTCGCGCTCTTTCGATTAGCCTGTGCAGAGGGATGGGGCTTCCACCTTGTGTTTTGGCACGTTTTGTTCGACGCCCATCTATCGACGCACGCAGTCACGGAGACGCGTCATTGCGACAGGACGCGGGAGATTGGGACGGCGGCATTGTTCCAACCTATACGCTTTCCCGCCCTCTTTGATTTTGTTTATTCTGGCGGGCCGGGCATCACAAGGCTGCGCTGCCAACAGGAAGAGGGAGATGCTCGCAGCTCTTGAATTTCGGCACACGTGTGCACGGATGCACGGCGTCACGAGATTACAACGAAAGAACGCAATCCTCGTGAATACTGGCAACTTCTCACCGCGTTGGTGACTCAGCCTGCAAAATCTGTGGGCGTTGTTCCATGGGCGCGTAGCATAAATAGGAAAAATTAAAATAGAAAGGTCATATATGTGAAAACGTGTCGAAAATATTGTGCACCGTTAATATAAGCGGAAACGCGTCCAGAACGTCAGGCGTTGTGCGCCGACGTGTACGATTCGATTCGTAACGAGCGAATTATATCCTCAGCAGTTGTAACAACCTCCTGTCCGCTCTCTTATGATGACAAAAAGCACACGCAGCCTGTGGCGAGGCGCCTGCGCACTTTGGTCTACCAGGTGTTAGTGCGCATGCGCGAAGTGTCAGGTGAAGTACATCGATGCCCTATGAAAATTGGTAAGCACTGGCGTAGCTTGGGCAGAATTTATCGCGGAGTAACGCAAACATCTCTAACGAGTACAGTAACAGTGTCGAGGGTCATAATTCGCGCACTCACTCGGAGGAGGCAGCTTGGTCTTGAGCATGTCGAGGGCGACGATGTTGATGACCATGACCCAAACGGCGCAGTCCAGCAGCTCGGGGCTGTCCTTGACGAAGCAGACGCAGCTGAGGCACTGCGCTTCCAGGTGCCTCCTGTCCGGGTAGGCGCGCTTCAGCTCACGGGAAACGTTGTGCTGGAACTTCTTGATGTCGAACAGCTGCAAAATATAATAGTTTGAATGTTAGCGTGCTCGTTACGGAAATGGAAGCTGTGGGGGTATTGAGAAGCGATGCTCGCACGCAAAAAGCGAGAAAGAAATTACTTAACGTTCTGAGTACTGCTCACCTTGTGAATGGCACTGTTTCTGTCACGTGTTTGTCTACCTTGAATGCAGATGAAGACTGCTCGGCCATTTGTGTGTACCGTCAGACATTGCGAACCAGGTGGTCGTGGACATTATTTGTAATGTTGCTTCTAACAGTGCCGAGAACAAACGTGTTCGAGTAGAGATTTGAACTGCTCAGAGTCAAAATGAAAAGAAAAAGAAAATATTTACATGCGCAGGATTGATCTAAATGATTCGTCACCTTTCACATAGCGGCGCTTATCGAAAGCAAAATACGAGAATGCAGTTTTCCGATCGTTTTTTCGCAGTTTCCTGTTGCACAATCTTCGAAATATCACAGTCGTACACATATATAGTACGAACTGTACGTATGCACATCGAAATGAAAGGGCAGCGAAAGTTTAGCCGCCAAATAAGGTACGGTATACAACGAAACAAACCGTGTTTGTCGCGCCATTTCAGCCAAAGCCGCGCAAAAATGTCGCAATAAAAGGCCGCGCGCCAAGTCACCTCTCTCTCATCATGAGAAGAACTCCCGGTGAGGTCTAGGCTCCGAACATGTTTCAAAAGCCCTATCACCAGCGACATCGGCGGATGTCGGTGCGTGCCCCCTAGCGGAAAAGCGGTGCTAATCGTGGTAGCGGCCAGCTTTGCGAAGAACGTTGGCCCAAGCCGTATAAGATCTTGCGTTGCTCGCCACTGCGGCGGCGTAACGATGACGGTGCCATTTTTCACGGGAGATGGAGCGGGCCTGAAAGTGAAAGCGTTCCTCGCCCTGTACGTGCGCAGAGATCGCCGCTCGATGCAGACCGCGGCAGAACGACCGGCGCGTCGTATACGGAGGGTACCGGTATATAGTAACGCGCCGTGGCTCCTGGTCGCCGTCCAGGAACGGGCCCACGCGTATCGCGCACGACGATCGAGGGATGAGCCGCTCCGCCATTTTTCTTCTTTATAACGAAACCCTTGAGATCGCCGCTCTCTGCACGCGCTGGAATTCCGCTGGCACAAGCTCAGAACAATAAAAGTTTGTCCGCGCGGGTTTCGCAGTCGACGTATACGCTCTGGCTCTGTATCAGATGGAAGCGCTTATTGCGCAACTGCTAAAATCCCGCTGGAAGGAGAGACAAAACTGCTCCCTAGTTCTCTTTCTCTCTCTTTCGCTTGGCGTGCTGAACCGGTCCTATAGCTTTCTCCAAGTCCAAAGTGGTCAACGACAACCAACGCAGTTTTTTTTTTTTTTTCGAAAAACAGCTCACTGATTTCACCCGTTTCTTTTAATACTTTTACAGGTCGATACGGTCGACAAAAGTGCCAGAGCAAAGAAGTATCAGCTCGCATTTGCTGCTGTCCTGACGGCAGCGCTCGTATTACTCCCAGCCAGGCGGCTTGACATCGAATGGGGGCGTATCGGCTGTCGCTTGTCCTGTTCGCAGCCATTTAATGAGTCCATTTTAGTGCGCTTGTCGGCACACCCTTCTTCAATCTTCACTCGCCGTCCGTTCTTTCGAATCTTATCCCGGCCACTGTACACCCTGTGGGACGCTCGGCCCAACTCCGTATCGCGGTATCGCATGTGTCATCGGCTGTCACCGCTGTCGTCGGTACCGGAACGAATTAAGCGACATCGTAAAGCGCTGAAGGAATCAGAGGCGTATGGGGCGGTGCCGCCCAGCAGTGGAGAAACCGCGAGGGACTCTTTCTGAGAGAGTCAGCGACACGGATTTACGAGCGACGTGTAAAGATTCCAACGCCTATGTATACGAAGTCGAGCGATGAAACAGTGGTTTCCGCGGGCATTCGTGTTCGATGCCCCCTCCCATGTGACAGGCTGTTCCCACGGGCATTCATCGGCCGCCGGTTGGAAGACGATGGGTGACGCGGGCTCGTGCGATCGTGCAACGGTACACGCTCATCGAACGAGTGGGCCGCAGCACCCACGACGCCGTAAAGAAAGGGCGTGGCCTTGAAGCGTAATGAAAATTCATTGTCAAGATCTTCCTGGTGCGCGGCAAGATAAGTTGAGGTGCGTGTGAGCGCGTACGTCTATATTTACAACACGATTCAAGGGACGTGGAAGAGCAGGCGCTTCAAGGACTGACTGCTGTGTATGACGCAACGCGTGCTTTTTTTTTTGTACGTGAAAATACGATGGGAAACATTTATAGTGTATGCAAAAAATCTCAGAGTGCGCCCCGAAAAACAGGAGTGACATCATAACAAGCAGGAATGAAAGCCTGCGAAGGGTTTGAGCTCGCGAAACTTCTAGTGCGCGAGTGGGTCAAGGCTCAAATCGAATTCGCGAGTCACGAAAAAGAAAAAGTGTAGTAGTGTAGTCGGCACTGCATTTCTTGCGAGAAACACCGTGTTCCGGACAGAACAGAAGACGCTGCTCTATGACATCCACCTATGCCTCACCGAGAGCACGTAGCGCTCCCGCATTGCTGTTTTAACTGCACCAACACGCGTTCTGTGTTTCAAGGCTTCAACAAAGCAAGCGACCCTGATCAACTTGCTCAACGGAGTTCCTAAACTTGAATCAATTAGCCCCATTTGCACATATGAAACAATAAGTGAGGTTGTGCTACTATATTTAATGCTTGGAACTGGTCCGCATACTTTTTCTGGTGTTGTATCGGGGTTATTAGAGCGCTCATTGCGTTCTATAGCGATGCTATAGCCTCCTGCATGCTATCAGCTATAGTTCCAGCACTAAATGTTCTCAAATCTCAAAAACCAATTATCCGTCTAAAACTTTCATGAAATGCTCGGTTATACCTTGCTGGCAAGCCCGGCAAGCTACCAAGCCATAGCCATTATATTAATGTTAAACAAGACTCCCTGAGATGTTCCGTTTGATAGTTTCGTTACTGTTGAAATAATTTCTAACGCTGAGTTGTTACTAAAGTTAAACTGTTAAGGAGTAAGGGGAACGTGTGACATATCAGTACGGAAGGGGATGCTGATCAGCAGTTAGCACAACATATCGCAGTATCTGCATGAAGCTTAACAGCCCCGTGTCATTTTCTTGCTAAAAAGCACCTATCGACGCAGGGCTGTACCGTGGTTGTTTGACAGAGCGTTCTAGACCTTCCTCACCTTGACGGGCTTGTCGTACTCGAGCAGGCCGTTGTTGCGGATGATGTCGGCGCTGACGCTGTTGTTGTCTCCTCCCGAGATCTCCTTGATGTAGACGTTGCTTTTGCTGGCGCGCTTGATCATGATGTTGCCCGCCTCGTCCATCTTGATTTTCACGCCCTGGATACGACAAGAACCAGAGTGCGCTCCGTTACGCGCACGTGCTCGTACAAGAGACGAGAGCATATTTTCAAACAAACTGGCAAGGAAATAAAACATGGGAATGCCTTCAGCCAACAAATAGGTTATAAGAAATAATGCTGTAGAACAAGCCTTATCACCTTACAGTCAACACTTTCATGTTATAAGCGAAACACTGCGCCTTTTACGCCACTATTTCTCAGAGCCGTCTTTAAAGCTCGCTACACGCTTCCGACTTCAACCAGCGATAGTGAATTTTGCATAAAGTCCATCCACACCCGTGCGCTCGATGCTTTTGGAATGCCATTGAGTTTTATGAGATGTCGAACTTATGATAATTAAACGATCTGGAAGAACGACAGGTAGTGGTACAGATCACCCGTTCCGGAGCTTGACAAGACAAGGAAGGAGGGACATGTTAAAAAGTGGAGAACCTTCCCGATATTGTTCGGACTCTTTGTACGCGCATGAAGCAAGTGTTCGCTGGAAAATTGCATTTACTAGCATTTATCTATAGTGGCTTAAGACACGAAGAGCTCTGTAATAGCCAGGTAGAAAGTAATTTTAATTGATACATAACTGAAAACAAGAAAAGGTCCTAGGAAAGCTACCTACATACCAGCGTTTAGTCATTGGCCCTGCGTTTTTTCTATACCCGGAAAAATGAAGAGTAAAGTGGACGTGAACGTTACAAGCAAAAAACATGCTGAAACAATTCAAGAATAACATGAACGAATGTCAACTTCCTTAAAAAAAATTGATTTCAGCCGATAAAAACGTAGTAAAACTTCACTACTTCAACTTAAAGGGCAACTCCGGTGGCATTTTCTTCATTTTGTGTTTTTGATTGAATTACATTCTTCGGCGTGTCCTGACTCCAATACAAAACAAAAACTGTTTTCTAAATTCCAATTAAAACTATATTTAAAAAGGAAAAGCGGCAAATTGAGACCGAAACTGCTTTCACGGCCAGAAATGACGTCCCAGTTGACGAAATGGTGACGTCACACACAGTATTAAAAAAACACTCGTACGTGCGTTGGATGGTGGAAATAAAGTATGGAAATCATGACGCACTGCATAAATTGTTCGAGGTAGCTTAAGCCTCACAATTTCATAATCACGCGGGAAGTGGACAGTAAGACCGGTATAATGTTTGTGACGTCAGAAACTCAGTGTTGCCCGCAGAAATTGTCTCAACTGAAGCCATGAAAACTGCATATTTTAAAATCGTGTCGCGCGCGAATGAGTTATCGCAAGGTACCCAAATATTGTAAAATACGTCAGGACGGAGTGGAGAACCTACGGTAAACGTTTTACCAGAATATCCTAATGTCAAAAAACCTCCGGAGTTGCCCTATAATGAAGATGGTTTGAGGGCGAGAAGCCCTGACATCCGGATGGAATACCCCAAGGTTCTTGAGCGTACATTGTAAGAGTAAGTAATAAGATATGCATAAGCAAATATCGCGTGAGCATGGGTCCAGGTTCGTGACCCAAATGTGAGTGCCGTGGCATCAGACGTTCTTCCTCAGTGCGGGAAAGCCCCATCTCCTTACGCTGACCTCCGCGCAGCAACTTTCGAGACCACCTCGCCCTTGCCCCTCATCGAGAGATTGACGCGGTCCGTCCATCGCGGGTTCTTTTCAGTTCGGGCTGTTTTAATAGCAGCCAACGGCGCGCACCTCAGTGCTAAAGGGTTGCGCACGCCACTGGCCATCCCGCTGCAGGCGGCGCCTGATAGGAGGTCAGTCTGGTGCGATTGTCGTCCAGACAACGCGCAGTCGTCGGCGAAAATCGTGAGACCGCTTGCCTCGCATCCCTTCCCGAAAGAAAAAAAGAGAGAGCACAAGAAGCAGAGGCGCAGGTCGCGGCTGCAGACTTAGAGAAACGACGTGGGGAAAGTGGAGGAGAAGCCGCCATCACGCGATGATCCGCGCCGAGTGGCCACACGCGTGGCTTTGCGCCGTCGCGGTGCCATTGTTCGACCGCCGCGGCGCTGTCACCTTTGCGCTTCGCCCTTCTTTTTGGCCCAGCTCGTTTGCCGCGCTCGCTTTCCCGAGGGGGCACAGGTGCCCGCACTTGCCCCCGTTTCTGCGCGCCCTGCACTCTCGCGCGACCGTATGCGCGCTTGATTGCGGACGGCTTTCTCAGAGCCGGCCGTCTGTCCCCGCGCAGGTCCTCCGCATTTAGGAAGACGTCCCGCGATATTTTGTCTCTGCCAGGACATTAACCTTTATTAGGTTTCGGACGCTTCTCGCCCCTGTTTCTTCTGCAGCTTCGTGTTGGCCGTGCACCTGCCTTTCCCCATCCTTGAAGTTCAACACATCATTACGTGTTAATTTTCAAGTGTAGGCAGTGATGGCTAGCTATATATGCCTCACACATCTTTTTTGTTTGTTTTTTAATGTTTGTTTATATATATATATATATATATATATATACATATATATATATATATATATATATATATATATATATATATATATATATATATAGGAAGGAAGGAAAGGAAGGAGGGCTGAGGGTGGCGCTGGTGAACACTCTCAAGGTTCGTATACAGACAACATAAATACCCACGAAAGTAGCAGGGGGGACAGCGGCCGATGTAGCTCAGTTGGTAGAGCACCGGACGCGTTATTCGGAGGTCGTGGGTTCGGATCCCACCATCGGCACGTTGTTTTTTCTTCTACTTTGTGTCTAATTATCTTTCCCCTAAACAGATTACATTACTAATTTCTGTGGTTATCGAAGTAAACATTAAAAAAAAATGACATAAACATACCATCCCCAACGCTTTCCTTGGCCTCGCCGACTGTTGGCTTCTTTCCTTCATGCATTATAACGAGCACCCTCATTTCCCCTTGATTGATCTGCTTATATATATATATATATATATATATATATATATATATATATATATATATATATATGAAAGACAACTTTACGACGGTGGTTTCGACAACATGCACGCTTCATGGGGCTTCCTTTATGTATTTACATGTAACTAAAACCACCACACTGCGCATTGGTGAAAAACGCAACCTTCGCTCATAAAAGAAAGACAGTATAAATATAGGCGCATGAACGACAGTCTCATCACACGGCGCCTGTTCTATTCAGCGGTTATCTGGAGCGCAGCATGCAAACGCGCGACGAAAACAAATTCCAGAGGGATGGCAAGAATGCCTTTTCCTCCGGGAATGCCTGCATCTCCGCCTCTCGTTCGCAAGTCGTGAGAAAAGACGATGGAAAAGGAGAGGGAAGGTTTCCCTTGCGGACCAGGCGACAAAGGGCTGATGGTAGGACGACGACGACGTGAGAGAGAAAGAAGGAGGGTCAGGCACACAGAGGGTGACAGAAACGCAAATTGAAACCAAAGGAAGAGCCGAGACAAAGCAGGGCGCCGAGCAGAAATAATAGGGGTCAGCTCCCAGGGACCCAGGTGGGCACGAGGCATTTCCGGTTCCGGTGGTGACTTCCAGCCGCCGGTGCGTGCGAAGCAGTCGGCTAGCGGTCACCTCGCGTTCGTCCTCACCACGTTCGCTTCAAAGTAACGCGCATCTTTCTTGGCCCCGTCGCCGAGCAGCAAGCGACAGAGCAACCTCCGCCGGAAGCTGTTGTCGTTGCGCGCGACCTGTTTCGCACGCATTCAAAAGGAGCGAAGTGCATTGCCGGCTACGGGCGCGCATGCGCGGAAGACAGGAAAGTAAAGTCAGTGTTCGTTTATTTCTTTGTCTCGTCTCTTGTTTGCCTATGCCGTGTGAGCGGGAACATTGACAGAGGCTCAGCGGTCTGCGGGCACGTCACGGCAGCGAGACTTTGCTGGCCAAACGCATAAAGAAGGGGCTACCACCTTACGCAATAACGCCAACAAAGGCTATTTGAAAGCCTCTTCGAAGTTTTAATAGTGTCGCGAAGAGAAGCAGCCATTCAGCCACATCTGTAGCTGCCAATGTACGCGCTTGGCTCAAAAGCTGCTAATGGAAAGCTTGACGAACTCTCAAGCTCGTGTGCTTTGCGCAGAATGACATATGTGCCGTTCCATTTAAGCGATAATAACTATTTCGCCTCGTGATGCTTTTTTTTTTTTTTTTAATGTCGTAAAAGGGGCCAGCCGGTCTGTTCGTCACGAACAGAGTGGTTATCTTGAAAATTTCGAATACGCATGGGTTACGAATATGGGAAACAAAACACCTTCGAATATCGAGCAGAAAGAAAGCGAAAAATGTATAGACACCAAACATTGTTCGTCTTGTTTTTATCAAATTTCCCGTAGAATTTGCAAATAAAATTAAATTAGAGCTCCACAGAGGTATATGCTGTACTGAAAAATACAGGATGAAGTTCATATAGAATTATGTACGCCAGTTGTTTTTTCTTTTTTTTTCTTTCTTTTTTTTTTTTACAGGAAAGACCTGGATGAAACAGGGTGCGGCTGTCATGCCGCTGCTGAATACTGTAAATTCTCGTTAAGTCGGCCTTCATTTGACCAGAAAAAAAGTCGAATGAAATGAAAGCAAAAGCTCGAATTATCAAATGGGCACGAAAAAGTTACCGAAAACAGTTGAAGCGCAGTAGTTTAATCTGATGAACGCCAGCACGATAGCTATCTGCATTTCAGATGAAAGTGAGAACAACGTTTTTGCCTGGTTTCGTCAAGTGCTCCGAACTCGCTTTGCGCACAGCGTAGGGAAGACCCTTTTCTCAAAAGGGAACGTCCCTCTTCACAAAATGGCCCCGTCGCGCTTTGAGGATGCTTCACTGCGCTACACTATCAAGAACTGCGGTGAAGCGCGCAGCGTGGTGTAATCGATTATTTTCGGTATTCAGTAATTTGCAAATATTAACACAAATTTAAATATCAGTTCTTCTATCATAAATTCAAGAATAAAATAAAAACATATTCAAATTGTATTTGAAATTTGGATTGTTTGCACGCCCCTAACTCGAATATACAAAGCGTGTAGACAGACTGTTTTCTCGGACAGCCAGACACTACGCACACACCGCATCGTTCTTACTGCAATCCCAAAGGGTTCATTGCCGGCCATTTAGCTAATAGGGTAGTTTGCACTAGAAAGTTTCGCACGCATCAGTAGCTTATTACCTAGGCAGTTGGTTGCTTACATGGCTAGAACATAGCTGTATCACTCAATCGAGTGACTCGAGTCACAAATGCGGAGCGCACAGAGCGCGCAACAAACACCGTCGCAGGAAATTACGGGGTAGCTAGCATTACCAAGCTGGTTGTTCGACACGAAAGCAAAAAGAGAAAAAGAAAACGAAGTCGTTAACGGGCAGTTTAGATGCCGCCCCTAGGAGACGCGCAAACAGCTCTAGCTGAATTGCACATGTCCATGAGGTGAGAAGCGGAGGTGACAAACCGGCTGGCATGCAGGCATGCAGGCGTCCCATAACCGCGAAACGACGGCCGCCGCTTGCCAACAAGGATCGGGAGCCGACAAGGCATGTTTCTGCCACTGCTCGTTATTGGAGGTAGTATACACGCAATGACCACTTATGTGAGAGACGGCATCGGTGGAGCGGCGGGCCTGTGAGGCGCCCGCATAGCATATACGACCGGTGTCTGCACCCAGAACGTGAGGCCCGCGGAATAAAACATACCCTCGGCGCCCTGCCCTCAAGGCCATTGCAGAACGTCCCTTCAAGGGTCACGGCGCTAGCAAACACAAAAAAGGAAAAGGAATAAAACCTGACGGCACGCCTTATTCGGCCACCCGTCCACATTGGGCCACCGGTGCGGCGAATGTGTAATGACCCACGAGGGGGACCTTGCGCACAGCCTAATTACACTTCTAATTGACCCCCCACGAATGTGTCTCAGCGGGACCTTCTTTTAGCCATCTCGTCACCTCTACCCAGCGGGAGAGGAGAGAGACAACGAGGATCACGTGCGAGACTGCGCTGAATCAACGACCCTGCACGCCCGCGGGATGTGTGCGCTGGCGACAGAAATTCGGATGCAAAACAACCTGACACCCAGAAGAGGGATCAACGTAACGCAACAGAAAAGGAGTGAAATGCTAGCCAACGGCCAGGACAACTCGGGGACGTCAGTGCCTAACGTCGCAGCATTTAAGGTGCAATTAGTGCTAATGAGAGAGTACGCGCTAGGTGTACAGCACGCTCGCCATAGCAGCCTTGTAGGTGATAAGAATTAATTGCGGGTAAAAAACGCATTCGCCATGCAGCAGTCCTCCGCCAACTCCGTTTTTGTTTTCTTTTTTCTTTTTGCAGCTGGAAAGAGGGAACAGGCGGGTAAGATATCTCCGGCACAACGAATAAACAGCAGTGAATGTACGTTAGGACTGACGTGGTTACAAATATGAGAGCAGAGGCCTCTGGCGCCTAAACCTGTCTCTTCCCTACCGTTTCATTGTTTGTACATATTGCTCCTGCGACAAGAGTAAACGTTTTCGTCTAAAACACCTTTTAATTCTACAAAAACCTTGCTTTTCCGGCCAGCTTTGAGTGCAGCCGAAATAAAAATAACCTGCCAAATAGCATTATAATTCAGCGCAAAATAGGCAGGTGCAGTAATACCTCACTTGGAAAGAGAAGATGCCAAAACACAGATAAAAATGAGGGTAAAGTTTTTAAACACAGATTTTTTTTTTGTACAGATTGTAAAGATCCACCATAAAAGCCCACAAATTCTCCCGCGGCAGGCTAGTAGCGTTTTCTTTTTTTTTTTTCTTTTAGACCATGACTTCTACTTCGTTTATTTACATGTTTCGCGTTATTCCGCGTTATTTCTGAATCTAGTGCCCCATGCGTTCCGCAGATGGCGCAACGTACTAGTACGCTGCCGTTACTACGAACACCTGCTGGTAACAGCGCCACACCTCGTGAAAATGTGAACTAGCGTGAGGAGAAACAGCCTGCTCCACACTGTTATTGCGCCGTCATCTTTTTCTTTTTATACGTGTGTTTTTATACTCATGTTTAGGCTAGGACACATTCATTGTGACCGCCCAATACAAAGGGATGAGCCCCGTCATCATCAGCGTCATGCTGTGTAACCTCGTGCTGTGCAGTATACATCGTCGCCTTTGTCGTCTTGGCCAGACATGAAATCGCAGGAGCCCATCACGCCTCGTGTAAGACTGCAACACACTCTCGCGTTGTGCATTGAGCATCGTCTTCTTCGCGAAGCTCCATCAGCGGCGGTTTTGCATTTAACCTAAGTAAATACGCCATACACACACACACACACACACACCTTCTCGCTGAAGAGAGAGACAGAGTCTGCCGAGACAACAATCGAGCAACGAGAAGCCAGACGAGCCAGTTGCCGAGACGCTTGCTAAGCTCGGAAGCGCCATGCAGCACCAGAACTAATGTTTTTAAACATTCCTTTTTTTCCTCGCACAATAACAGACTGGAACAACTTACACCTCTGCCTCTTCTAACCAACACTGATTCAACTGAAACCTTGAATTGCTGATCTCAAATGTTTTTCTTGTCTGCCTTTTGGTTGCCCAAACTGATCGTGTTTTTTTTTTTCCTTGCTGCATCTCTGACATTTCATTTTTGAATATTTCATCAATTGGCTTACATCTGTTTGTTTATGCTCATGACTTTCCCTTAATGAAGAGCTCAGTTTACATTTCGTTTAGTCCTTGTTTTGTTCATATTCTATTGCCCAAAGAACAAGTGTTTTGAAATTATTTTCTATTTTCATTCTGTACAGTGACCCCTCCTGCTTGGGCCGTAAAGGCCTGTAGTGTTGAATAAATAAAATAGAGGCTGTGCGAAATCTTATACAGCTAGCATCCCATGTTGTGCGAATATCGCCCAAGAACATTTTCTTTTAGTCTATAATGCGCTTCAAAGATGGTTCATTGCAACGTGATAGAGGGATTTGGCTGGTACAACTATTCTGCCAGACTGAAGCCTGTTCGCACATCCGGCAAGCCACAGTCCGAATTCTACACCTGTTCGGTGTTGTTTTTTTTCCTTTATATTTCCATTTCCTATATCTCGCAAGCTTGTATGGGAGGTTTCTGAGAATATTTTCTTTGGCTCATAGCCGAAGCCGTGCACAGTTACTGTCATCACGCACCTCAAAGCACGTGCCCTCGAGGTAGAAAAATTGTTCCTCTCTATGACAAGCACTGGGCTGTTTGAGCAAGGTTTGGCGAGTCTACAGCGGAGGAGGGATACGAGCGATCCGAGCACGACTAGGCCGCCCAGAAGGCAACGAAGGCAACGGTTCTCGCTACTGTCGCGACTGCTTTCCGCGAACAGCAAGCGATTGTGCGGCCTTTCAAAACGAACGCTGCGTTCCGCTTGGGTGGCGAGGTGCATCCGCGGTGAAGACACTAACTGGCCTCGTGCATCAGTTGTGTGCCACTACATTCAGCGGTAGCTAAGCACCATAACCAGTATAGATTTAAAATAAAAAGAATAAGCATGAAATCACGAAGAGTCTCGTTTGCGACCAGGTTCTTCCATGAACTGGAGTTTCGAGGAGATATTTTTGCAAAAGAAGCACTGGGGAGTTCACACAGCCAATATCCTTGGTGTGCGATTCAAGGCATAAAGAAGTTAAAGAAAGCGACAGATCAGTACTTTCAACCTGTGGTCGCAAGAGCCTGCTGTGAAGGGAAGAAAAAAGAAAAGACGACGGCAACGCCTAATCCAATGCCTCGCGTTACTTTGGGTTCCACCGCTAAGAATGATCGGTGTGGTCATGTCTATGTTTTCGTCTTTCCTTTTTTTCTTTCTCTCTTTCGCGCAGGCTGCATTAGTCTAGACCGGCGCTTCAAACTGAGCAGTAAAAGTCATCGGAAATTTATTTATCGCCTCGGTCGTCACGACCCAGCAGAACACGACGATTTTCCCCGAACCATTTTGTCCTTACAGAAAACTGAGTAATTTTCTCAGTCACTTACGCATTTCACCATAGAGTAGAAGCGTGTAGTAAAGCTCTCCCCAAAAAATGCCCCCCCCCCCCCCCCCCCCCCCCCATAGCCCAATGTATTTTCTCTAACTTTGACTCTCCGACGCGCATTTACGGAGAAGATCGGCTTGTGTCAAGACATCGACAGAACGATGCGGCTGCCTTTTTCTGTTCGACCAGGAGCGAAAGAAGCGTCGATATGTCCAACCCGTCCAGACAGCTTGTCATACTTTTTGTCGGCTCTCCAAATCGCGGCTAGCACCACTCGTGCACGAGTCAGCTCGTATCGGTTGCGCGAGGCAAACTTCACTTTCAAGACTTCACTCCTTGCAAATCAGGACTGATGCCGGCGGTCGTTATTTTGTTTCTTTGCAACCAACAAAGCGAACGGCTCAGTTCGAAAAAAGGAAGCCAAAGAGAAGAGGGTCAAAAGTAAGCTTAGTAATGCGAGGCTTGCCCCGTTGTTAAACGCGTTCGCTGGCATTTCCCGCCCACATATTCGTGCCCGCCGGCTTCCCCTTCTGTGCTGGCTACGCGCTAAGATCCGCTCATTCTTTCAGCTGGGCCCACAGATAGCCGGTGGCCTCTGGGCATCTTATGCCAGAAGTGATGGCGAAAGGAAAATGTTCCCTCTCCATGGTCTTCCTTACTGTATGAGAGGCTCAGGCATGTGGCTAAGCAGGCCTGTCAAAAAAGCCCCGCCGGGTCCGACCTGCGGAGTCAATTAGACGTTCCAACCTCCTCTTAGAGCGCTCCTCGGCCCAAGCTCCGACAAGAGCCGCCCTCGTGAAGCAGCGAGGAGCGCGTCAAATAGCGAAGAGCTCAGCTGCAAGGAGGCCTTTGTAGCCTCAACTTTGTAACAGCCGACTGGACCCGATGGCGGGGGGCTCATAAAAGAGAACTGCGATCGGATGTAAGGATCGAAAGAGGATCACCGCTCGTGCGTGATGCCCCCCCCCCCCCCCCCCCTTTTTTTATTTTTCTCTCTCTTGCAGTGTGGGAAAGAGGGCCACAAGCGGGCGCGCTGACGTGGACACGCAACAAATGAATTAATGAATAAACTTCAGTGAGAGAGCGTAGGAGAGCCATAAAACGGTGAACAGAGCGATGCCAGTGCACGTTAAAGATCCCCACGCGATCTAAATTATTCCGAAACCCTCCACTATGGCAACTCTTTCTCGCTTCTTTAAACGCCAACTTCCTCCTTACCCTTACAGTGCGGTCCACGGAGATGTGTGATATGTACAGAGCCTTTCCTTTCCTACAAACCAATTTACAAATTTTAGTGTGTCAACGACTGGGCATGGTTCTGTTGCAGAACAGAGCCATGTATCTGTAGAGCTTTGGTAACCAGCTAAGCAGCCGTGCACATGATGTTTTACGACGTTTACACTATGCGAAAAACGCAAGGTGCAGACCATTATACAATAATGAGAGGACCTTGTTAATCGGAGAGATTTTGGGAGACGCCTTTGCAGTGGCGGTGGTGATGAAAACCTTTAATGTGTGGAAAAAGCGGGCTACTCACACAAAGCCAACCTAACGCAATGACCGGCCATATATACCTGCCTTGATCAGCCTTGGTGCCGTGCTAGCCATCTGCACACCTCAACAGCCGGCTGTTTCACACTGTGCAAGAATAGACAACAGAAAACTCATCGAACCGATATTATGAGAGTAGGGTGGAGCTATGGGCTGCTCATTGCCCACTGACCTATTGTAATGGGCCTCCCCATACAGGCGGAAAGGGAACTGAGAAAGTATGGTTTCGTTAATGTTATAGAGTTCGTAGTCGCGTTAGTTTTCCTTCAGAGAATGAAACGGAATTTAAAAAAACAATGCGCAATAAAGGTCTCAGAATCAATATTTAAAAACGACGAACAACTAAGGAGGAAAACAAAGCAAAATTAATCACTCATCACCGGAAGCCAACAACACGCGAGTGGAGTAGTTTATTTTAGGCGCTCATTGCTGAGCGTTCGTATATAAACGAACCCATTATCCCCGAGATTTTACAGGAGGCATGTTGAACGACCTTCTTCGGACAACCGCGCTCCGGAAGGTAGCAGTGCCTGCTCTTCGTACCTCTCCGCCCCACTTCCCTTTCTTTTTTGCTCTATGTTATTAGCCGGCTGAGTTCCTCAGCTCTTTATGCCGGCAGACACCGATGCATGTATTCAGCGCCGCAGAGAGAGTGGCGCAATCTGCGCCGCTATAGAGGTTAAAAAGAAAAACAAAATGACAGCAAAAAGAGAGAAAGTGCACGGGGTTACTTTTTAAAGGAGTGTCAAGGGGCTTCCTCGGTCGGGTAGTCCAGTGGGCACCTCGTTTCTTCCGGCAGTGAAAGCTTTCCGCATGCTCAGACCGCCGCATTAACGAGCTCAGCGCACTCGATGCACACATGTAAACAAGGTGGACGCCCTCCCAGCGCGCGCGCTCGCCCGGCGCACCGCGTTTCCACATCTCTGCCCCCGGAGCTCCAATATAAATGGTAAGGAGGGGAGCAACCTCCTCAGAAGCAGCAGCAGCAGCGCGTTTATCTGCCGCTCTGTTATGGAGTTCGAAGAAGACGGGACATGCGTGTCTGCAATCTCGAAGATCTCATCGGGTGTGTGCGTTTAGTTTTTTTAAGTCAACGAGCTGCAGACGACGCGCTTTGCACGCACAAGGGAAAGTGATGTTAAAACTTGTTTCACCAGCGGCGGTCTCGATTTCGAACGCAAACAAAGCATAAGCCCGAGTCGAAAGGATGTTTACACTAACTTTAACGAACTGTCCAGTTGTCTGCTGCCTTCGAAGCAATAAATAAAGCGAAGAAAAATAAAGACTTCTTGAAGGAGCTATGCAAGAAACGAACGAAGAGTACATTGGTCCCAATGAAAGCGTTCGAATGGAATACACACTTTGTGAGGCGCCGAGGTAACGAAATGTTGAGTTTAATGCCCCGATGCGACTCAGGCTATCGGGATGCAGGCCCTCGGGTTAATATAGGCCATCTGGGGATCTTTAACGTGCACTGAGATAGCAGAGCAAACATGCGACTTTAGCCTTTGGCCTCCATCGAAACGCAGCCACTGGGTTAGAACCCGGGTACTCCAAAGGCGATGAGTTCATGAACTACGTGCCGATGCTGAGATCGATCCAATTAGATTGCATCATTTGGGAACTCAATACTCATGATATTACTATACCACGCGAACATGATTATGACGATGATGAGCTGAAAAAGAAACATTGATAAAGCAGGAAAAAACGCTGTTTAATATTCGCTTTTCAGGGCACAAAAGCGATATTTCGCGCACAGTGACCTGTGTGACGTCCAAGTTTTGATAATGTCTAAGTAAAGGCTTCGTGTTTAGCCCTGTATGTGAGTTATATGCTACCTTTATGCATTTAAACATTGAAGGACATGCAGCGTTTTACCGAGCGTGCACGTTTTTACACCTCTGTGCAAGCGCGGCGCGTACTGCTAAGTTGCTTGGAAACGCGCCTTGGCTGAATAGAAATGCAAGACGTTATCAGAGAACCAGAGGTCGGCACAGTCCTTCATTAGTGCGCTCATATCTACTCACGAAGTTCAGTGTGAGTGGACGTAGTGAGTGACTGTAAGCGGTAGTCAGTAGGCATTCGTGAACATGAATGGACATGACTAGAAGTGATGGGTTGTGAGCGGATTAGGGGATGTGAATATTTGGGCGTTAATGTGAGTGTTTAGGGGATATTTTGAGTGAATCTGAGTAGTTATGAGTTTGTTTGAGTGAATGATAGTGCACGTGCTGTACTATAACCGCAGTGAGCTGACAGAAAGCATCATTGAATGTGTCATATTTGGTTTATGGAGTCTAAAGTCTCAAAGCGACTCAGACTATGCGGAACGCCTTACATTATTTTAAGCCGTTTATTATATCGGAGCCTCTGAAGTGCGACAGCTTCTACTTAAATATAGACCCAATTCATCAGTCTCTGAAGAAAGAATGAGCAGATATGATATGCGTTTCGAGCAAGACTGTCATCCTCTGATGTATTCACCCGTAGGTTTGAACAATAAAAAGCGTACTTGTCTCCGAAAATACATAAGAATAGAAGAGAGAATTAGAAAATTTTTGTCTGTCCCGTGGCAGTTAACTAATCTCTGATATCACAGTGGCACTGCTTGCTCACTGCCATAACCGTCTTCGCCGCGAGCTTCCGAGCACCTCTACTTTACCATCTTACACGTACCGCGCTTTCTGCCAGTCTTGCCCACTGTTACACGGCCACGCCATTTAAACGGGTTTTTAGCTAAATCTCTTGCCGAACAAAAGGCCTCGGTATTGAGAGGAGCAGAGTAGGATTCTCAAATAAACCAGCGGCATTTTCTCTTCCTTCGGTGGCCCCCTTCCGGTTACTGCATGGTGTTGCAGTGTTTCGATCAAAGGCTGTGTGGCAACTCCGCTGACACCGCTTTGACAGCGTCTGCGAGTGGTTGTCGTCATCATCATCATCATCTTCTTCACTATACATCCGCTGAAGGGAAAAGGCCTCTTCGATATCCACCAATTAAACCGGCCATGTGCCGACTACGGACACCTGACGCATGTAAGCTATAACTTCATGCTTAAAGATACGACGCGGTCATGTCACGAGAGAAAGCTCCTTATAGCAAGTTCCGGCATCGAGGTTATGGTTTGCACTCAGAAGCGGGTCTTTGAGCAATGTGGCCACCCGACAGGTACAAGCGTACCCTCTAGCGGTCACGTTGTCTACGGTACAAGCCTGAACGTGCAGTGGAATCGAATATCGTTAGGAAGACAGCATATTTCATTGTGATTTTTCTTACCATTTATCATAATTAATATTTGTTTTAGTGAAGACAACTGGCAGCTATGAAACTGATGCGTTGTGAACGACCACCACGCATATCTTTCAAAGCTAGCAAGGAGAATAGTAACCCAAGAACGGTAGCACAAATTTGAAGCAAATTTCATGAGCAACTGCAGTAGTGCAGGTATTGCAGTAAATAACGGCATTTCGGAATGCTATAGTATTCCTCGGATGCATATTGCTATCGTGCCCTAAACACAAATCATCCACTGTATTTATGTATTTCGTCACCCTAACAGCAGATGAGAGGCTATGCTATTTGCATATTGCCAGATGTGAACACCAGATTCGGGATGAGCTCATGACTCGGAAACGAATATTATTCACGGAAAAGCTCACGCTTAGAGACCGTCAGCGTCCTTGCAAGTCTAGGCGTCATTACGATTCGCCTCGAGGCGTGGAGGCGTTAACACTCGATTCTTTGGATCGAGGCTTTAATTTCGTGGCTTTGAACTCGATCCGAACGGGGCACTCTTTAGCCTGCAGGCGGGGGCAAGGTTCACAAGTGCGGCCTCTGGCGGCGGCTAAGGCTAAATCATTTACGACACCACCAACCTCGACCCTTGGAGGTCAAACCTCGAGTCGTCTGAATATATCTGCACATGTGCGTGGCATGGCATCTGCTAATGAATGCAAACTCGGCGATATTAAGGCTTATATTTGCCTCTAAGAGGCAAGAGCTAATGAGCTTATGTGTGCAAATGAGTAAAGTCGTGCTTGGTTTTTATGCAGCTTTCGTCAGACGTAGCTTAGCGCAGAGCATCATAGCTATATTCCGCTTTCGCAAAAACAGGTTCTTTCTTCTTTGCCACTTTTTATGCGCTGCCAAAGCGCCCTGGTAATTGCAATAAAAGGCAAGGTGAAATTTTCGCATCCTCCAGCAATCAATGGCCAGTTTTAAAAGGCCATAAAAAAAAAATTAGTGCTCAAAGTTATAGGCTTAACAGCTGCGGTATCATTTCGCGCTTATCTGTCTGTGCTAGGGACAAGGGTTGTTGGTCACATACCTGGATTAAAAGGTTATCTCCGCCTTGGCTCTTCGCGGAACATTTAGCGACTGTTTACGATTTGCGCTCCGCGGTAGAATCACAAAAACATACGCAGGTCACCCACCTCTTGTTGCAAGCGGATTACTTACCTTTCGCAATACGTATTTATCTATTCATGCTGTAATCTTCCTGCACGTTCGAAGTCTAAAACATTATTTCTCCTGGGTGGATAAACTCGTAAACTCCTTTCTCACTACCCTCGAATACCGTCTAGATGGCCGTACATAATTTCCAAAGCAACCAACCCAGTCATAACACCGCTGAGCAGAATTAAAGAAGCCTTACGTAACGCTCAGAGCTGCCATGTAAACGAGTTATTAGTCGAAGCTTGCTGAATACGCAAACGATGAAAGTTGCTTGAGAAGGACGCTGCCTTGAAACTGACCAGACCGTAGAGCCGTTGCGAGCACAACAGAATACCGAGAAAGAATCCTGCTTACGTTTGACCCAACGGCAGAGGTAAGCATCCGCTTTCAAAGGAGCTTGTGTGACACGTGAAAGTAACGGGTGCCAGTCAGCGCACACCTGTACTCAATTGGATGAGCTTTAACCATCCATGTCAATGACTTCTCGGAAACCCGATAGTAAACTACACGGAGAGACTTCACGCTGGCCCGATAAAAGCGCGAAACATTACTGAAACTTCTGAGACATTCAGGGAGTTCCACCTTGGAGACACCGTTCAAAGTGTCTGTTGGGGAGTGTACAAGTTTTGAATTCAAGCCCAGATACCATGAACAAAACGAGATATACTTCGCTTGATTGCCCGCATCAACGCCTCTGCAGTGCAGTGTCCAGCAGTCTCGGAAAAGCAGCTTGCCAAAGAAAGACGTTATAGCCATAGCTATGAAGAGAGAAATACGCACAATGCTGGCGCTGTGCAAGAACTGGTTGTGCGGTTATACCGATAATTTCCTCTGCAGAGTGTGCCGACGATTCGTTGAGCTCTGTAACTACCGGAGCGAGTTCGCAATCTCCTTCGCGGCCTTCGAGCCACTCGCCTTCGAAAAGACGCTTCTAAAGGTCAAAATAACCGAAGTACTCTTCGCTGTGCACTGCCCGCGACTGTGGCCTGCGTGCGGCTTCGACGTCCAAGGTAAAGCACAGGAGAGCGCGTCCGTACTTTCCGCGGCCGGCACATAAGTGTTTTATTGATCCGCATGCCCTTGTGGCCGGAAGACCACGTAACCGGGATGCACTGCTAACCCGGTGAACGAACCAGGGAAAGTGCAAGGGGCGTAAAACTGCGCCGACTCGCCGAGGCCAGCGCCAAGGTAATAGGATCTACGAGGCACTGGTACGCTGAGTCGCGCGCAGTGTGTCGGCGCGTGCTCCTTAAGAGGATTTCGGACCCGCTTTACGATCGGCCCCACGAATACAGCAGCTCATAAAATGGGGCTCGTTAAAAGGGGACTTAGTGTCACGGGCCGGCAATAAAGCGAGGGCCCACCGCAGGCTCCCAATGAGCCATCAGCTTGGGCCAGGGGAGCAGACACTCCACCCCATCTTTTTCCGTGTCTGATCGCGGACGTCATGAATCAAACTCGAGTGGAGGTATCCGAAAATCCGGGCATGCACACTGAGCGTCAAAAACATCAAGAAAAAAAAAAGATACGTTGAAAGCAACCGAAAAAGGGATAGGTAACGCATAAAATGAGGCTTACCGTCGGCTCTAAAGAGCCACGCAAGTTGATTTCGTTATTGCTTTTTTGTTGTTGTTGCTGCATACGTGTTTTTCGCGGAAGTCATTGCACCGTAATCCTTTATTTGTCCTCTAAGAGACACATACCGGTCGTTGTGCAACTGTGTAGCTTGTTACGCGAGCTAAATGTAGCCATGATGGTGCAATTCTCGACAAACATCGGGACGGTCCTGAATCGTTTGACCCCAAAATATGTCCTCATAGCGGAGGAACAGCATTCAAGGTGGTCGTCTTGTTTCTTTTCAACGGTGCACGTATATACGGGGGCGAATGAACTCAAGAGATCCCGACAAATACGTAAACACGGCTTCTAGCGCCCCTTGTAACCTCTGAAGAGCGCCCAGCAGGTTTCGAGACGCCGGAACATTTAAAATTAAATGTGTTTTGTCGGAGAGTGCTCACAACAGTTCTCAATTTGATATTGCGTTCTTCCAACAAGGCCGCCCTGAGCACCATGCTAGTCAATAAACCATCTTGAAGACCGTGTTCGCAAATGTGAATTCGTTGTCTCACTATCGCCAACGCAGCTGTAGGGCACGTCAGTGTGAAGCGTAAACTTAAAGTGCAGCATTTTGTAGCACCGCTGCTGAAATAGTTTCCATTATGTTCGCTGGTCGTTTTTTTCTCGGCTCCGTGTAATTCTTGCAACGTGCGGGTTGGCATTGGCCACATCTATTTCATCTGCGCATGCATATCCCAACTGCTGCTAAGCCAGTCCCACGGCCGCTTGATGAAAGCTTACTGGATCTCTTTTGCATCAACAGGCCATGCCGCTAGGGTAGGCGCTCCGTTTTCTCCGGCCTCGTTGCCGCATACTGTCTTCCTATTATCCGAGCTTTCTGGCATGGCATGAATCTGCTGTGTGCAGTAAGGTACCAGAGAAGGACCGACTTCACCAACGAATCGTTTTTCTTCTTCCTCTTTATAACAACGTGGATCGATGTCTTTTACCTAGCACAAGTCACACTGCGCTCCCCTCTGACACACACACACACACACACACACACACACACACACACACACACACACACACACACACACACACACACACACACACACACACACACACACACACACACACACACACACACACACACACACACACACACACACACACACACACACACACACACACACACACACACACACACACACACACACACACACACACACACACACACACACACACACACACACACACGCACACACACACACACACACACACACACACACACACACACACACACACATATATATATATATATATATGAAGGAAAGAAGCCAACAGTCGGCGAGGCCAAGGAAAGCATTGGGGATTGTACTTTGTCTCTTTTTTTTTTAATTTTTACTTCGATAATCACATAAATTAGTAATGTAATCTGTTTAGGAGAAATATAATTAAACACAAAGTAGAAGGAAACAATAACATGCAAACAACATTAATCCCCGAAAAAGTAGCAGGATGGGACAGCGGCCGATGTAGCTCAGTTGGAAGAGCACCGGACGCGATATTCGGAGGTCGTGGGCTCGGTTCCCACCATCCGCACGTTGTTTTTCCTTCTACTTTGTGTTTAATTATCTTTCTCCTAAACAGATTACATTACTAATTTATGTGATTATCGAAGTAAAAATAAAAAAAAAAGACAAAGTACAATCCCCGATGCTTTCCTTGGCCTCGCCGACTGTTGGCTCCTTTCCTTCATGTATTATAATCAGCGCCCTCATTTCCCCTTCATGGTCGCTAGAGATCACGCTGCTGAGCAAGTGCTTCACGCACCAGCTGGACTTGGTCACTCTCGTACAACATATATGTTCAATACCTTGAAATACGTTGATAAAAAGCTCTCTCTCTCTCTCTCTCTCTCTCTCTCTCTACCAGGTTGTTTCTGCCTCGGAAGGTGATATTACGCTTTAATTTCCATTTCTAGAGCAACAACTTCGGCCGCAATGTATACAGGATTTTCTTCAGCCATTATACACGGCCTGAATTTTCCCCCGTGACCGATAGTGCATTCTTCGCAGGGGAGAGCAAAGATTACTGGCAAAGGCTTCATCAGGTGTGTCCTGAAAGTCGGCACCCATGCTTGGATCACATCATACAACCCCCACAGCTTCTAAGGAAGGGAACTGAAACGCAAATGACAGATGATACGGTAAGATACTTGTTGTTCGCTCTCTTCTCAACCGGGTTTGTGATGAGAGAAAGTAGGCGAGGAGGCCTCCTATGCCTAACACCGGCTGTTTTTGTTCGTTTGTCTTTTTTAACGATACCGTTCGCGCACGCATCGTTTCGTGCAGCCCCGCAGTAATGCGGTAATGCATGCGACGGGTTCTCCCCGAGTATCGTTCAAGTGGCGCTGTCGTTTCGGTTGCTGAGCCAAGGGTTCCTGACCGCGTAAAAAAGTTCAGTGGGCGGATAAGGGCTTTTCTGGCACTGAATATTCACGCTGCTCTCCCACTTTCTTCTTTTCGGAGTTTGTATTTCCGATGCAGCCAACTTCCAGAACAGGCTGCACAGGCGAGGGAGCCTGCGTGCCCCGAACTGCCATGCTCTTGGTTCACATCGCAGTGATTTCACTTTCACTTTCACCGAACCCTGCCCATTTATTTCCTCGGCTACGAAAAAAGAGAAAACTCGTAATCAGGCGACGTCTTTTCAGACGGCAGTCGCCCTTACATACGCAAGGGGAAAACAAACGAGTCGTTATCGCCGCTTCGTGCAAATAAAATAAAAGCCTTTTCACTTTCTAGATCCAGAGGAAGACCTCTTTCGGACTTCGCCGCCTGCCACCTCCGCTTAAGGGTTGACGTTCAGCGTCTGCCCGCGGCGTCTGCGGGAACTGCGGGTGCCACGAAAAAGCACGCAGAAGAACGCATAACGTCTTCGCCGAAGGGCCTGAGATAAGCGTGCACCAGTGGAAGATGCCGCGCACGCGCGCGCCTCTGATTGACAATAGATAACCGCCATCGTTGCCAGGGGCAATGCTGAGGCTTATGCGCGAGCGTTTTGCTACGATTCGTGGCCGTAGAGGGGAAAAGAGGGACGTCGTGGTTTTTGTAGGGTTTCCAGAAAATTGGCCGAGGGGAAGCTAATGCTGCTCATGCTGCCTGCTTCGCACCGCTTTGCGGCTTTCGCGTGACGCAGTTGTTGAAAAATCATCCATGCATGCGGTCGCGGGCAGATGCAGCCTCGCTTGTAGCAGGCCCGGGGTTCGATCCCTATTGCTGCCCCTGACTAGGTAGATGTTCAGACTAATCGCATATAAGCTGCTTGGGGAATGGACATCTTACACTCTCTTATAAAGAAAAAGGGCACCTTGGGCTTCACCGTACAAGGATGATTCCAGGCTCTCGATGGCGGATACATTTTCCACGGAGGGAGAGGCGTGAGGTTGCCCGATTGTTCATTCCCAAGCATTTCGTTCCGGATGAGCATAGCAGCAGGCCAGAGGAAACGTTACACTAATTGGAAACCCAAAGGGTACTCGACGGTAACAGGTATCGAAGCCAGCACCTCCTTATCGCGAACCGGTCTCTCTACCAGAAGACCCTGGCTTCGGTAGGCAAGCATGCAGCCTGATAAAAAGTATCTCCCCAACGATAAGCGCAACAAGCCGGTACCAGGCTACTTCCCGGGGGCAAATCCCACGCAAGGACGGACTCCACGCCAGAGACAGCTCTTGTATACTTGCTAGGTCAGGTAATCTTCGGGTCTCATTAACCCTTCCAGCGAGCGTGGTGGACCAGTTCATGCTTCGTTGGTCCTGCCTCGTTCTAATGCAGGGGCATAGGATAGGCGGCGAGGCAACACCCATACTGCTTTGCCGTAGCTCGTGTACTCGGCGACGCTTCAAGCGAGTACCAAAACTCTCAGTTTTATTTCAGCGTCTCCGTTTGACCTTGAACCTGGTTGCTCAAGTCAGGGTTTACCGTCTACGCACCAATACCCTAAAATACCCTAATACGCGCAAGCTCTAGAAAAAGCATTTTTTTTCTTCAAGAAATTGATTAAGAACGTAATTTAATTGATCGCATATATTTCGTAAGATTCCATTATAGCAATCAATATAGCAACTTCATGTTTCTGCTAATTCTCAAAAACAAACTTCATTCATTTTCGGTTGACATCTGAACTACCCGAGGGCAAATTTCAAAAGCCGGAGCTTTCCCTGCATCGGAATATTAGGACCTGCAATGATTGCAAGGAATAAAGCGTTTCGCTTCGTGCTCAGAGCAGTTTCTAAGTTGTGCTTAAATTCAATAGCCCACATTGTCCCCCTTCTGAGGCGGAGACTGTGAATGCCCGGGATGTCTGCCACACGGTCGCTGATCTACGGAGAAGAGGTGTCACACAGAACGCTCTAGAACAGATCCTTCGGGAATGCCACATATACGCGTTTGGTACTACAGTAAGCGTAAGACGTGTCAAGCCCCGTTATGAGCACATTCTTAATAATCGTGAGGCAAGCCTCTTTCGAATTAAGCCATTTACTATTATTATAAAGCGTCTTGACAACTGATCTGCCCGGTGTTCGGGTGTAGTCAAGCCGGTGTGTATGGTGCACACGTGCTGTATATGTATATTACGCGTCGACTCTGTGCAAGACGAATGCCATTCACCGCATGCGTGGTCTCCTCCTCAACTCGCACCGATTCATTGGACTGTGACATCCATCGCACCCTCACTCCCCTTTTACTTCCTTTTTACGTGTGAGGAGTAGCAGGCCAGGGTCATCATACCGCTGGCCAACTTCACCTTTCTTTTCATGAATGAATCTCTCTCTTTCTTTCTAGTCGTCACGACCCCAATTGAAGCGATGCTCATAAGCATCATCTTACTATCTTTGCAACCCAGAAAAGCGTGACACATCACGGGGCATTACCGTCGTGGCAAATTACTGGAACAAATCTCGAACAGTGTCTCGCGAAGTGTGGTCAGCCAAATTACCAAGAGGAAGGAAGTTACGATGAATTCAAAACACCAATACGAAAGAAACAAAAAGAGAAAATAAGTTTCAGTTAACAACAGAGGAAGTTGAAGTCTACGCACAACTATGACGTCCCTGCGGGGGAGGGAGAAGGGGAAGGAGATGGCAGCATGTCAGCGTAGAAGGAAAGTAGTGCTACAGGCAATATAGGAACGAGCAATGACTCTTTGAAATGAAACGCCGTGGCGCCCAGACAGAAGACCGGCAGTACAACTTTCCTTACTAGCCATCAAGAGAAAAAGAGAGCACCCAAGCCTCGATGCATTGAGCGTCAAGCAGGAAGCGGCGAGGCGCCTTTGCAGAGAGCGTATATCTGGCCGTAGCCATCTTCCGGGCATTCGAATCGGCGAGTCTGTCAGCGGGCACCGTGTCGCAAGCCCACTATGCGTCTGCCCGGCGCGCTCACGATCTTTGCGATGACGGCAGGCTGCTGGCTGCATGACATAAATGTCGCCGTATGCTTTCTCGCGTGGCCTCCCTAGTTGCCTAGTTCGGTGCAGCGCAGGCTACGACGGAGACACGGGCAGCACCTTATTACGGCACCGAACGAATGTGCAACGCAAGTACCTGCAGCAAGCGGATGCAGCAAAGCTTTAAAGAAAGTAACCTTAATTATATTAGGATGTGCCGCGAACTGCACCGTTGCATCTGACATGCTCCAATGTTTGGGCACATCCGCAGCACACACTGACCCCCCAGGTACCTAGGTGGGAAACTTAAATCTCATTGCGTGACAAGTGGCCATACCAAGCAATTTTTTTTTTCGACATTCTAACGCCAAGCTTTGCAATGCTGATACCTCAATTGAACGCGGTCGAACGGAGCTACAATGCCCGTAAGGGCGGTGCAGGTATATTAAACAAAAAACTCTGCAAACTTCGGTATCTTGTTTATTTTCTCTGATTTTGCTGAAATTTTCACGGTGCACTTTTTTCTTTTTGTAATTTTACCAAATTGTGCAAGGGGGCGATGCTTTGTTACAGCACGAATGAATCTAGAAATTTTCCATTTCGTGGTTTGAATCACGGTGATGTCCATACGTTGGATGCGTGACGTCATTGGTTGCGCGGTCACCTTCATATTCGCTGCGCATTTACTGCAGGACAACATTTTTAGCTTGCTTTTGTGGCCATTTTAGACAAACAGTGACCCCAGCTGTCAGTTACAATTGCAACTTTAGGTAATCAACGCGCTCACGATGGGTTTAGCGTCCGTATTCGTGACGTCATAGGTCGGCATGTCATGACTTCATGCGTCAGCCTAAACCCACTTTCTTTTTTAGATTTCCTCATTGTTGCCGTCCTAAAGTACTTGTTCTTGACATTTTGAAAAAGGTTGGTCTTTAGGCTTGACATCGCAAAGCAACTAAGGCTATGAGAGATGCCGTTGTAGATGACTCCGGAAATTTCGACCACCTGGAAGAAGTTCTTTAACGTGCACTGACATCGCACAACACACGGACGCCACTCCGTTTCGCCTCCATCGAAACGCAGCTGCCGACAGTCGGGTTCGAACCCGGGAACTCCGGCACAGTAGTCGGGCGTCCTACCACTGTGCCACCGCGGTGGGGGCAACCAACCAGCCAACATTTCGAAGATACGTTTTCGTTCTTTTGAACTTGAGAGAGGGGTTGTGATAGTGAACTGCTACTACTACTAGTACTAGTAATCAACTTTGTTCAGAACGAAAAAATGTTAGAAAAAACTGTGGACTTGTCCCTAACGACAGGCAGCCATAAACTGACGAGTGAATGAACTTGAGAGAGGGGTTGTGATGGTGAACTACTACTACTACTAGTACTAGTAATCAACTTTGTTCAGAACGAAAAAATTTTCGAAAAAACTGTGGACTTGTCCCTAACGACAGACAGCCACAAACTGACGAGTGAAGCGGTGGACTGTGGTAACGCCACACAACAGCCATGGTTCAGTCCTGACCTTGCAAGCCTTTCAAGGGCGTATTTTAAGGCGCGGCCTTCAGCGTATTCTGTAGGGCAATCAGCATGCACACACAAGGGTAAGCAGTTGGGCGACTGTATACGTATGGCACTAAATTCGCTCGCGTACGACCGGAAGCGGCTGTGTGCATGCGCTGGGTTTTGGCAGCGCTGCGCGCGACTAGGCGGGCACACGATGTGCATGACTTTTGGCACGCCGGCTCCCCTCCGGACATATCTCGGCGCCCCTGTGAAGCCGTGTTCTGAATACAAGACTCACGAGCCGTGCGCGCGAGCGGCCGGTTTTTTCGGGCCCCTTCTTCGAGAAGAGCGAGATAACGGCTGCCGGAAAACCACAGCGCGGCTGAATGGAGCGAAATATATGGTACGACGTAAGCGCAGTCTGCGAGAAAGTGCGTGCTCTCCACCTGTAGTGCGCCGTCGGCGCGCCTTCTGAACGACCACTGCCGTGGTCTTTTACATTGGTTGGGCTGCACCGGCTAGCGGCGGGCGCGATGACATCGGGGCAACGTTCTGAACATGCTGCACGACACCGTGTTAGCGTTATGTTATGGTTTGGCACTAGTCGCTGACTAGACGAGTTCAAAACTTCAAAATATATATACTTGCAGCTATACTCGGCGGACAGCAGCAAAGAGGCCTTGACATAACGAATGCGTCCCGACCGGCCACGTCACCGGGATTTCAAAGACGCCTGCCGGCTTCCCGGTGCACGATCTGCGCGAGATTAACTGACGTTAAAGAAACTAAAGCTCTGCGTTTAAGATCGCGTCACGTCGATTTCTGGTATGACTTCAGAAGTGCTGACTCGACGTCGCTTTGGGCGCTACAATCGCAGCCGATGCTCAAGCGATATACCATTAGAAAAACGAGAAGCTGAAGGGCGGTGACCGCGGGCCTAGTACGTGCACGTACGTCCACAGCGTGTGCATGTCCTGTAAGTAACTTTGCGTGCGTAAGAGCATTATGTTCAAGGTGTGTCCTAAGCGCAGTTAGTAACCATCTTCTAAGAGCAGGCTTTGTGTCCTGACATCACTCAAGCCACTAATGCTGCGACTTTATCGAAAGCGCTCGTGGAGGTGTTCCTTCAGACTCTTTCCGCCGCTCGCTCACTTCGTTGCAGTCCCCGCTCGGAGAAAAAGCTGCGATCTGTGCACGTGCGTACGAAGATTCGCTCTCCAGAGACCATGGCGCATCGGAGCCAATCAGGGCACTTATCTAATCAGCTCTACCATCCACTTACCGAAATTATCAAGAAAATCTCCACCCACAGCACGCCACCCCAGCTTCACCCTTAACCTTCCTCCACCTGCCAGGAGTTGCCCCAACACCTGCCAAAGGCCTAGTATACGGTGAATGAAAGATGTAATTAGAAGTACAGTAAACGCAAAAACGAAATGGACCACCAGTACTGCAAACGCATGTTTGTCACATCACATCATTTGATTGACTAAACATTTCTTTCCCCCAAGATCCCGGCAGCACATCAGACTGGCGCCCAAAGATATGTATAAATTGCAGCTGCAACAGATATCTGCACGCCGTCCTATAACACGGTAAATCAATAGGGAGTGTCATTACGCAGATGCTGCCAATAATTACACTAAGCAAGTGTTCGACTAGTGTCTTCAAGAAAATTCCGTGGAATGATGGCTTTGGCTAACACCTATTAAGGAATGGCTGCAGTCTGCAGGCTTTCAGGCTTGGCACAAACTACAGTTACTGCCTGAACAACATTACGGCTGTTCGTCCATATGTGACACGCCCTGTAAATCGCGATATCAATTCCTAGTATCCCGACAAAGGTCAGAGCACTTACACTCCCGCTATGAACAAGAAAGTAAGCAAGAAGAACGAAGACGATAAAGACCGGCAAACAGGCGCACCACTGCAGTAGCCACAGGGGTCCCAGCAATCAAACATGGTCAACGGGGAATTGATCAACACAGATGATCAATTGGCAGCTGGGTTCCCCGAATAACTACTACTTCACAAGTCTCCTGATCCTGTTCGTGACGCATCGATCGAGTTATAGAGGACCAATGCGCGATAATAAAGTGTCAGAGAGCGTGTGGAGGCCAGAGCACTCCTCTGCGCAAACCACGAGCGGGGTGGGGTCGTGACGACCGAGCCTACTCTGTTCACCCCTGCACTCAGCTTCACTTCGCACTCGTAGTGTGGTTCGACACACTAATGGCACGTGACGACGCCATCGCAAACACAGAGAAACTACGTGGCAACTAACTGGCCCCTAGTTAGTCGGCCATCAGCGCCATTGTTCTTATACCACCAGCGCTAACAACAATTTCGGAAGTGTAACTAGATCGTGTTCTGCCCTATTATTGGTCAGATGCTGCATAGTAATGACTACATAAGGTATTTAACGTTATTGATAGATCGATCTGCTGCGGCCATGCTCATGGTGCCAACGAGTCGCGGGTGCCCGCTTGAGTGCACACCCACGGTCACGGGACAAGCGAACCGGGTCGGCTGCAGCTGCAGCACAGTAGTGCAGGGCCTGGTCATCTGGTCTCCAGGATTGGGCGCGTGACGCGTCAATTGGTCTCTGGACCCCATCGCTCATGCTAACGAGCATAGCAGGACGGCAGGGTCGACATAATGAATTGGCTCCGGCCAGGCGCCAGCGATGGGATCGCCTCGAAGGTGGAGACTTTGAGCTGGGGAAGAGAACGGAGGAGGCAAGAGGGGTTGGATTTTGTGCGGGTGTTTGGCCTGCGATGGACACCTATAGATCTCGTGCGCTGACCATTTAGAGTAGTCCGCAGTGGTGCGAGGAAGTGGCGGTTCCCTCGCATGAAAGGGGAGATTCATTTACCGAAGATGCATGAGCCGAGATCAATTAACGACACCCCCGTTCGGCCATGGCCCCTCCCATTTATGCGTTGGTTATGAGTCCCCGCAGACAAGGTACGCGGGAGGTCTTCATTTAGAGTTCGCTTGTTGCTGTGTCTTCTTCGGAACCTGCTGGCTCGTTCCCTCTGCCCCCTATGCGTACTTTCATGGACTAATTATTCCGCACGCACGCGGTACTGCGTGTTATTCGACCGCCGTCAGATCTGTGGTAGGGGCAATCGAAGGGGCATTTTATCATTTTGTATCGATAGTTTTGGGGGGCAGGTTGTCGCGCTTGCTTTCTTCGAATCTTAGAACGCGGGCTACTTGCGGCCCCAGTGAAATAAAGCAAAAACCGCAAGTGGTACTTGTTCCTCAGTCTTATTCTATACCGAATTTTATTTTTATATGAGGTTTGCACCGACATACAAGTTCATTGCTTGCGGTGACTGGCTCGGCTCGACTGGAATTCCATGCGGTCATTTTGAACCTCACTGGCAGCGGCTACAGTGAGCATACATTCTTGGCGCAGAGTTTCGTCAGCACCTGCGGCCACTTACATAATTGTTTCCGGATTCAGGAAGACTTTTTGATGAAAGTTTCTTGGACACAACGGAAGACATTCTATCTGAATTACCATAATACTTTGCCTGAAATTATTACTTCTACGAGTGCAAAATTAGTCACAATCGAGACTTGAGAAAGAGATGATAGTTATTAACTGCGAAGTGTTCTTTTATGCTTTAGCACCGCTAGCGTGCGCAATGAAAAGCAAGCTTAGATCGAGATTTCGCTATACTACTCCTGTGCGCAGCAGGCCACTTGAAAGCCTAACTGTGCTAAGAAATGGAAAGCGGTGTATGGGTAGAATGTCTTCATAACACCTCACGAGAATTGGTTGAGCATACCCTTGCACAACTAGAACGCCTGACCTTGCCCCCCGCTGGTCGGGCCCTCCTGACCCGCCTCGACATTCGCACACCATCTGCTTTTTCCCGATAACCAAACTCACTTCATCGGTTACTCCAGACTTTCTATAAGGTGGCCCCCATCCCACGACATATGCAACCCATTCTCCACACTGCCCGTCGCATCGCCCTGGCAGATTATCTCTGCCGCCGCTATGGCTTGTCCACGTCCACCCACTACGTGGATGCAGCCAAATATGCCTCGTTTCTGCCTCCACAGCAGTCGTCGAATACACGGGTCGCCTTTTCACTGCGGTCGCGCTGCGTGCTAACAGCGATCAGTCGACAGAGCTGGCCACCACTCTTGCTCTCACTGCCCCAGACCCATCCCCATCCCGTCTTGTTTTTACTGACTCGGTCTCCGCCTGTCGTGGGTACCGCGACCTACTTGTAGACCGCCCCGCCGCTACGGTTCTTCGACATTTACCAACTCCTACACCACCGACTACGTTCGTCTGGACCTCTGGAGATGACGTTCTCGACGGGAATCAACAGGCACATGCCTGGGCTTGCGCTCTTGCCTACTGAGCTGATTCGCCGCCATGTTCGCCGGGCCCTTCACCGGCAGCTTTTAACCCTTTGTATCGGGAGATCCTTGACTACTACCGCGCGGCACACTGTGCTTTCCCCCCCCCACTCGCGGGCCGAGGCAGTCTCTCTCCGATTGCTCCAAACTCAGACTTTCCATTGCTTTTCTCCTCTCTACCGTATTCATCCAACCCTCTGTCGTCCTGAACGCCTACTCTGTGGGTCTCTAGCAACCCTTTACCATACTGTCTGGGCCTAGCAAGCTACTCAAGCGGCCCCTTATATACTCATGCCAAGTGACTGGGAGAACGCCCTTCGTGCACCCGACCGTGAGGACCGCAGCGCCTGCTCGTTCGCTGGACTTTGAAGCAGCTGCAAGGTCTATACTGGGGCCCTGGTCTGACGGCCCCTCTCCCATTACCATAACATGCAATCCCATATCACAAAATAAACGTTTTTCACTCATTCACTGCGCAGAATCGCACACGTACGGCTCCCAGAGCACGAAAGAGAGAAGGAAGGGAAGACTTACATGGCCTATTTGTTTCTTGATTTCCTCGGTCCTGGGGTCCCGCATGGGGTTGTCGAAGCCGCAGAGGCCGATCCTGTGTAAATAAACCAAGAAACGCGTTAATGCAGAGTCCAGTGGCCGTGCAAAAATCTGCGGTTATTTATTGTGCTCATTTTGGAGAAGACTGAAGCGCAAAGACACGCACGTGAGAAGGCACTGGACAACACTAAAGCGGAATTTTATTTGGAGCACGGAAGCATATATACAGAAGAAAGCTGTCCATGAAGAAAAAACAAGATGAGACTCATCGCACGCTCATGCCATGATCATCAAGGAACGCGATTTCCTTTTCTAACAAATTCATCGACGAAGTACTGGCGCATAAAGCTGTATTCTTGCGAATCGAACATACCTCATTGTCTCGTGTACCTGTCTTTTGTACACTTCAGGCTTCGCCAATATGAATAAACTCAAGGAACAGTCTTGCTGAACATTAATTGTGGACGGCCAGGGAAGTGGGAAGTCCATCGCGAATGGTATTTATCATTGTCGCCAAGACATGGCGAAATATTGACACTGCTGATATCTCAACTAAAATCTTGGTCAAGAACTAATTCAATACACTCTTCCTTCTCTTTCGAATAGGCATCTCCACATTAATTTCGATTCGTTTTCCTATTCACGTCGAGCTTCACAATTCACAATGTTTTTGAATAACGTGGTTCAGTTTACTTATGTACGCATTTTGCTGTTTCGTGTATTCTGCGAGGTTTCCTTGATATGTTTGCTTTAAAAGTGTATAAACTTTTGTGTTGGTTCCCTGCTGATTAATATGATTGTAGACTCGTCAATCTGCCCGGGGGCACCTTTTATTCTGCAATTTCTCCATCTGTATCGTTAGATAGGAAATAAACTTTGACTTGATTTCATTCACGCCGAATTCACGATGTAGTTGCCTGATGCATGTCAGTATAATAGTGCAGTTCTATTCCTTTACAGCCTCACTACACTTTGCGTCCTCATCGAACATGCAAGCATTGCAGGCGGGCCATATGCTTATATGCAAAGCATGGGCCTTTAAGATCAGGCTACCCAGGCGGTGCAACTATTTGGAATTATTTCTCGTATGTGAGAGGCATGCTAGACATTCCCGCTAGAATAAAGCATAACTTGCACAAAATGCTGAATATTCACGATGGAAACTTATCTATATGGCAACGACCTTTGGAAAACCCCATACGCAGACGCCTAGGCCGACTACGAAAATCATGACTTTACGCGATTATATCCAATTTCCCGAAAGTTTGAGCGTGAGGAGGCCTATTCTAGGAAGTTGACGCTAAATAACTATGGAAACGTTAGTACGCGAAATGGTTTTGTAAACACCGGTAAGGTTATCTGTGAGGTTGTGCAGGTTTCCAAACAGTTTATGAAGTTCTACAACCATTCTTGGCTGTTTCAAAAACACTGCTTAGCAGGGTCCTTAATCGGAGGACAACGAGAGAGACTCTGTGACCATGCGGTTAGCGTAGCTAAGCGGGGATGATATGCTATTGATGCCTCGCAGTCTTGTAAACAAGCAGGAAGATATCATAAATATTTACCAGATAAGTACGGTCAAGTATTTACCAAATGGTACCATCGATCAGTTAGCCAGTCAATCAATGAATCAATCAATCAATCAACCAACCTGAAAGTGATTGAAAGGTTTGCATGACATTCAGACAACTTGTGCCACTGAAATCAAATGCTTTAAACTGGAACCTATAGTGGTACTGGCATAGACGTGGGAAGTACCTTAAGGATCATGAGGTCTCCTCCATGCCATAAGTACCTACACCCTTGCTCATTGTTACAGAGATGACTTCAGTTCATTACGATTGTTGCCAAGAGACTGCCTCAGAATCCCAGTACATGATGTTTTTCCGACAAGCATTCGGAGCACGGTACTCCGGTCACTCATCCTGAACCTCTGTAGACAATGTGTGCAGGGTGCATTGCTCTCTGCTACGCCCCATCGCTGTGTGCGCGCAGCGTGCGATTAATCGTGCATGCATAGCGCGCTGTTCGGCCCGAGCACTGATTTAAGCCAGCATTCATGGCCTGACAAAAATAATCGTGCAGCGAGCGGATTACCAAAGGCGTAATAGCTTCGCGTTACGCTCTCTCCAGATACGTGGATGAATGAGGCGTTTTTAGGGGGAGGGGAAGCTCGAGATTAAAAAGCAACGTAAATGGCAGAGCAAGAATCCAAGCGGGAGGGACGACGACACCTAGTGTTACGTGCGCGCCGCATGTACTGCTTCCGTAGCAACCGAACTTGGCGAACGGCATACGCTCCTTGGACTTGGCGGATGCCTGGGAGATGCAGACGAGTTGGCCCAAGACGACCACACGCGCGCCGGCTGCGACGGCGCGGGCCAGGCCCGCGCGTCTTGACGCGGCGTACATGATCTGCTTAGGAGTGAAGGCCGTGAAGAGGAAGCGAGCAGTCAGCTGAGGCTGCGTCCGGGGGAAGGAACGCGCCGATGACACTACGGGCTGTGGGCAACGCGAGGAAAGCGACGGGAATATAGAGAGAGCGAAAGATCGTCACGGGTATTACGCGGACGACACAAACAAGATGAAGCAACAGAGTGCGAGGCAGATGCGAGGGCTTATATCGCATGACGAAGGTGAAAGTGACGGAGGGCCACGACGCCAGGCGCTCGGCGTTTCGTGGCATCGCCGGCTTAGGTAAGATTGAAATAAGAAAGCATGCTGCCATAGAGGTACCAAGCGCAAGAGAAACAAAAGCGAAAAGGAATAGCGCGGAGGGAAGAGAAGGGGAGTGAGTGAAGATTCGAGAGGGAAGTGACGACGGCGTACGGGTGAACGGGCTCGAGCGGCTCTCTTGTCGTTCTCGCTGCGGTGAAAATCGAAAATAATACAAGCCTGGAAACAAGCACAACAGCTCACACAAACCGGAGGAACGACGGGCAAGCGGGCAGGCCGGGGCGGCCAGCCACGACAGGAGCCCGGGAAAAGTGAAAGTGACGGAGCTGGATTGCCCTCCGTGGAAGAGCGCGGCTGCGGCGTTGGCGGCAGCTTCTGCTGCCGGTCAAGCACCTCGGAGTGCGGCCGCGCGGTCGGCATGCGGCCGCGCGGCGCTTATTAAATAATTCGCGCGTCGGCCGCAGAGAGCGAAGAGACGCGTGTCCACGAGAGCGATGTGGCTTCGGTGCGCGGCAACCAGGCAGGCCCAGCATCGCCTCATCTCCCCCTTTCTGCTCAGCAGGGGGAGTTCGTGTGAGGCATGCAGCGTGGAGATGATGCAGTGATGGGAAAAATAAAAGGGCCTCTCGAAACAGCGGCTTACGGGCTCGTGCGAGACGCGCAGGGTGTCCAAATGAGCAATCAGCGCGGCGGGCGTCCGAGCCCACCTTTGAGGCAAAGCTGCTTCGAGTCGCTCTTCGTGAAGACAGTGGCGGATGTAAATCAAAATTTTGAGCTTTACCCCCCTGAAACTACGTACAAAGGGGTCGAGAGTAGAATCCCTCGCCGCGCGACGTGACGGTTCGTGGGATATACCTGACGTAGAGGAGTTGTTTTGTAGTTGTTTGTTTTGTAGCAGGCGACTGTTGCGTCTTCCTCGAAAGTGCAAGGGCAAACCGACCGGCAAGAGAATCTCGCACCCAGTGCCGGGATCAATGAACTCTATGATCGCTCGCGAGGGATCAAACGGTTGAGAAAAATAATACCCCGACGAAACAGCGTCGAGGAAGGACGCCGATAATACCGCGTTGGACTTGAACCGTTATAACGGAATGCTTGCTGCGCCGGTCGTTTCATACCTGAAGCTCCATTGAGTTTGGAAGCCTGAGATGATTGATGGGCACATGCATCCCCGTTGGACGCGCGCAGGACGTCAGCTGGTATCATACAGGGATTATCGAGGAATGGGACAGAATATCCAATCAGAACAGACACTGTTTAATTCTGAAATTATCATCACAATAAATTTAAACTCGTTCCAAACTTTGAAAAACACATGTTTAATTCTGGAAATTGAGACGCGTTCTAAATTTTGAGATAGTGCATTTCGTTTGTTGTAGTTCCAAATAATTGCAGGCCTATAGCGCCCGCCATTACACGTGTCACAAGTCACCATTAAGCGTAGTTTCAGAATAACCGTACGAAGTCCGCTTTAATAGCATTTCACTCATGGAACCAGGCTCCGTTCTGACCATCACAACGCGACGGCGTACGCGGCGATGCCATCAGTGCCCAGCCGGATCAATACTTGCAACTTACATCTGTCCTCTGTCTATGAGCTGTCCCACTCATTTTTTTTTTTTTTTTATCCCAGTTGGTGGAACAAAAACTCGGAATGTGTCTAGCCTGTGAATTGAGATTTTTTTTTTTTTTTTTTTTTCTGTAACAGCTCTCACAGGCCTGCGCGAAAGCTGCAGGAAAGCAAGAGAAATCAGAAGTATCCAAAGTCTCGCAGCAGGAATAACAAGCGGTGTGACTCGGAATGCAGCGTCAGTCTATGGCCGAGGCAATGAAAGTAAAATCAAAATAAAATTGGGAATTAAATCAACGGAGAAAAGAAAGCGATAGAAGGTTATAGGGTGTGGACGGAGGCGAACGCCCAGACTGAACGAGATTTTCACTTTCACCTTTCTCGGCAGGCGAGGTTATAATAGGCACACACCGCAGAGAGGCATGGTTCTGCGACTGGGGACAAGATAACAACGTGCTTCGCAAAGGCGCTCCTCGAATTCCCCACTGGACCCAGCGGGTGCGAACCACAGGAGGTACTCGCGCCTATTGATTTCACTCTTCCACAGCGGCTATGAGAGGCAAAGGAAATCAGCCTATCCTGCGCTGGAGAGCTGAGACACGCGTACCGGGAGACGTGCAGATGCAAGGTGAGGATGATTACAGGATGCAGGCTATAGGTGCCAAAGGAGAATCGTCACTTATCATGCAGCACCGCCAGACGAGTCCGGGGTTGTCTCTGACACCGGCACCAGCGGCGTTGGCGGCCGGCGTATAGGACAGCGGCCTTCGAATGCGACGCGCACGTTCGGCCCAGCGAATCCTCAAGGCATCTTTGGAGGCGGTGCTGCTCACGCTCGCTCAACTGTATACTGTCTACGGTCAGTGGTCCCACAAAGCTCCGACCCTTAGTGCTGCCCAGACTGCATACCTTCGTGAAAACCACGAGATGGAGAGCTAATCTAAGCATGCACTCTCGTGAGAAATGAAGCGCACAAGGTTGCCTGAATGTTGGCCAAGAAGCGCTAGAAAAAGATTCTGTGTGAAGGTCCTACTGTCTCGGACATGAATTTAAAATTCTGGAGCAGCTTTGTCGTACTCCAAGCGGTTCTTTTGGAAATATTGAATGCACTATTCCTCTGCGAAACAATTTTTTAAAGTTTGTCTTTCGTCATCACTAATTAGTTAATACTGCCGTAGAAAACACACCGGAAATGTTTTTTTTTTTTTTTTTAGGCTAACAATAGCAAGAACATAAATTGCAAGAAACTATATATGAGCCTCTGGAGAGGAGGGCGTAGGTGTATTCCTTCTCGTAATGAAATTTTACAATATGCGAAAAAAAGAAAGAGCTCATAAACACTTGTTTTGGAAGATGAGCTTGTCCGTAATTTCTTCGTACAGCACCGCATTCTTCCTAATCCCTTAGTTCCAGCTTAGCGATCGAGGAGCGGGAAGTATACAACACCCGCTCTGTCCTTGTCTATCTGCGTGTTTGTCTTTTTTTAACGCTATGAAACTTTTCCTTAAATTTGTAATGCACTTTCTCGCCCAGCAATTTGATTTACTTGCAGGAGACCCTATGCCAACTTTCATTCGCGTTTAGGCCTATAATTAAACAGCGGTGTTCTATGTGTAAATCAAATATTCCTCCTAAAGCCCTTATTTTATTTTTCATTAGCAGTGTGAGAAATCGTGGAATTCGAAAAAAAAAAAAGACAAAAGTCATACTGTTTAGCTCGTAGTACATCAGCGGCGTTTCAAATCCTCTGGTGTTGTGAATAATTTCCGCATCTACGTATGTTTCCGAAAGCAGGGACTTACGTGTATTTCGTGAGAGCTTAGTCTGGTTTGCTTTCTACGAATACTGCTTACGAACATCGAACATGCCCGAGAAGCTTGCCAGAAAGCATATGCATCCTCCTAGCACGAGAACAATGCGGCCTGGTTCTTACAGATATTTAATAGATGGTGTTAGCACCATGCAGAACAGAATCGCTCGATTAACCTGTATCAGCGCTTTGAGGGCAATGCGTCGCCGAGAAGCGATCGGTGTAGGCGCGGACGAGCAATACAGAAGATTAATTTGGGCTTCTCAGCAGCGCACTGACGCGCCCAGCCCTCATTGATACCTGCTTAAGCGAGCTTACGCTTTCGCAAGCTCATCTAGGTCGATGACGTGGCCCATGAAGCTTTACCGCGAGACCCAATTACTCGCGAGTGTACTTATTCTTTCCGATAATCAAACGGCAGCGCACGAGGGTAACACAGTTAATCATGCGGGAGATCAAACAGCGCATGCGTATACAGACACGCGTGACAAGGAACATCGCCCACCCCGGCTGCGCATGCGTATAGCATGTTGCTCCCAAACGATCTATTGAAGGCGGGCGGTGCGTGTTCCACATAAGTGTGATCGACCCCGAGAAGACTGTTGGGAACGGTCGGGCCATGATATGCAAAATGACGAGGGATCGTGTGCAAGCCATGCTGCTGGCTGCGGGGACGTCATATGCGCTCATGGCTATGACGAATTCGCGCCAAATTATTGAAGATCACGCTTCTGTTTCTCCTTTGCCGACCGTGGCATGGCTGGGGCGACGGTGCAAGAGACTCGAAGAAGTAATATACCCATGGAGGAAGGAATATACCAAAGCTTCGCGCTCTTTTTTTTTTCTTTCTTTTCGGGGGGGGGGGGGGGGGGGGAATTGTATCGATCCAAACGGTAACTAATTGACTGATTGGCGGATTGGGCGGGGCGACCTTATGCGCGCCGGTTCATTCGCAGAAAAAAATGGAGCGGAAGAGACTGCTGCAATCAACGTGTTTTATTACTATTTTTCTGATTTTTTTTTATTTTTGCTCCGGGAGTTACACTCAAAGCTGGGAATAAGAATTCACTCACCGCTCCTCCAGCGTTTCTCTAAGCGGCTCCACCTTCGGATAAGAAATTTGTCACTCCATAATAAATTTGTACCGATGCTTCATTAGTAAAACCGCTGCTGAAACTTACGAGCCAGAACAGTGCTCACCAAGCATTACATAAATTGTGCGTACGAGTCTTGAGCTCGGAAGGAACGGTATTTGGCGTTGACATTCAAATAATCACTGGACACATATGAAATAAACAACGCACATAAATTGCGAATTGTCTACGCAGGGTGCGAGAACGCTCAACTTTCATATGTGATACCTAAGGAACCCTTTCGCGGCCACGTATGCACATTGCGATTCCTGAATATTTATTTTTTTTTTTTTTAGCATGAATGACAAATTCTCGACTAATATTCGTTCTCAGCGTGAAGCAAACGCGGGACCTTGTCAACAGCATCATTTGTCAGTGAACGCGCGGTCTTTCATCGTGTCTTTCTAAGTGTACTTAATAATGCAGAGAGATATTTCGAAGGCAGCTTTTCTGTAAGACTATTGAAATCTCCTGCAACACGTCTAATTGAAAGAGTGCAGGGTTGAGCTTGCGTTGAATAAAACTTGGTGAGTAATAGTAATAACTGACAAAACGACGTTTGGTCAAAGAAAGCCAAGTGGAAAATGACTGACCATCAGTGGAGTTTTCTTTTTCCCTTTTTTTTTTTTTTTTGCAACTTCATGCTGCTGAAGTAAAGGTAAGTGGGTATCATGACAATGACTTTCTGATTTGCAGCACGGGGCACTGCTGATGTGCCATGCGATTCTGCTTGTGACACCCGCTTGCCCATTCTTAGTGGGTAAAAAATCCTATTTACAATCGATATGAATTCCAGCTGTGAAAACGGAAAGAGGAAAGCTCCGACAATTTGCGATCCGAGAGACAAAACATTTCGACAAAATATGTAACAGTAGTTCTCTCTCTCTCTCTCTTACACGCACACGCCCGCACACATTCATTCCTTAACCTCTCAGTCTGGTTGGTTCTGCCTTTATCTATAGGAAACGAAGCCATACGTTACTTTCCAGGCTGTCAGGCTTCACGCCTTAGCCGTATGGCTTATAGACTGTATTCGTATGTGTAAATCAAGACATGAGGCCTTCGACTGTCGATCATGACAACAATCAGAGCCAAAATACTCCATCTAGACATGTTAATTTTTTTTGTCTCGTTTTTCTAATAACACGTACGCTATCTCAAGAGAGTGATGTGTCTCCCTCTAGAATCTTCACGCAAGCAAACTTCTGCCTTCTGCCTTCCTGTTTTAAACAGTAAACCTCCCTGAATATACCTTAACGCTCGTGGTTCAGCGCTTACCAAATGATGCATGTAAAAAGGAACTTTTCTTCACGCATGCTACTATCTAAGCACCAGTGACGACCCGTAACCATGCTACAGGAAGTGTCATACATGTTACCCCCCCCCCCCCCCCATCCTTTCCCCCTCTCCATGAAGCAGGTACATAACATACCTGTATCCGTCGAAGCCCTCATTGGATCCGTTGATGGTGAGCACCGAGGCGCGGGCGTAGGCCTTGGCGACACGTCGGTTGCGCTCCATGCAGATGATCTTGGCCCATATTTCGTCGTCGATCTGGCCCCACTTGTTCAGCACCTCTTGTATGTGCTCCTGCGGAGAAAATAAGAAAGAGAAAAGATGAAATCGCGTTATGCTGAGGTCGAGAATCGCGTCAGTCTGTGCGCCAGTCATTCGGCTCTCAGCGACACGACAGTCAAGGCAAGAAGATAGTTCTTGCGTTAATATTTTACCAAGTTAAAAGACACGAGAAAAACACGAGACACGAACAGAACCTTCGATAGCGCATGATACGTCAACAAGTGGCCGGCGGTGGTGCTCTCCTCGGCTCTTGTAATGCAGTACGGCCAGCATATGTCTGGTGGAGTGATTAGGGCCACTATACCGAATTTATGTGGACTTGACAGACTGATTTTATCAAGCGCATCAGAACGAATATATATATATATATATATATATATATATATATATATATATATATATATATATATATATATATATATATATATATATATATATATATATATATATATATATATTTAACCGGGTAACGGACGCGCTCACGCATGTTCACTACGGCTCGTTGTACGCATGCGCGTCTCCCAGTTGGAGCATTTTGCGCACATCAAAGACCGCCAAGAGTTTTGTAGCGAGAGCTACACTACGCTGCCCTTGAACATTTCGCCGGTGCCTGAAAAAAGAGCGGCGGTGCCTGAAAGAGCGTCCTGCTGCCAAGCAACCGGTTTCTTCACCTCCGGCCTCTACTTTCATACGGCAGGGCGACATTTGAATTCGCGTTACCCCTATGCCGCGCAGGCACGCTCATAAAAGGCATGAAAGTGGATTCTGCATAGAACGATACGTTCAACGGAACGTTGGTTATGTTCGATGAAACGCTCAGTCGCCCGCAGTGAAAGCTTTCGCTCCACATTCGGTTCAGGAGCATGGAACCTGTATATAAATATATATATATTTTTTACAGATATTGTTCAACACTAGATTGCTCGCGATCTGAGACCAAACGGCACATTTCGAGTAGAACTAAGGAAAAGCAACCGTGCGGTGCGAGACGATACAGCCCGTTGTTCTTTGCCGAGCTCAGGTCCGTCCAGCCTACACAAGCGAACGACCTTATAAAACTGGGGCAACTCAAGACAAGTGCCTCGAGCGATCGGCCACATTGAAACATGCGCACCAGCCAAATCCTCTCGGAGCGCGAATAATTCGCTCTGGAACAAGATAAGCTTCGTATTGCTTTTTATTACAGTGCAGGTACTGTGGTCGTGTGTCTCGGGGGGCGGATAACCCTGGTAGACAGCGCAGCTGAATAACCCCTAATTCAGGGCCCCCCTCGCGAAGCCTTTGCACTGGGGACCCATTGTGTGGCTAAATTGCAGCGCAAAACTTGAAGTGAAAGCTCTTCACTGTTGCACTTGCTGAGATTCTGGCTTTTATTCGAACGTTTCATGATTTATACAGACGACATAGTGCAAGGGGAGTAATAAGGTGTGCAGAGACTGACTGCTGCAACAGCCCTGCACATACAAAGAGAGCAGTTCTGGTACTCAGTGGTACCCATCGTAAATGGCAGGAGCGGGAGCGCTCCATTTCTTCTTTCTTTTTCTTTTCTCACCGTGAATTCGGACAGTGAATGCCGGCGAGCAACCTCTATGTCCTCAACCTTACAGGGTGCGTATATACACCACTCGAGGTTCAAGGCGAGGGCCAGTTCCAGACAGCGAATATATGTACCGACGGACTCGTCGGTCTGACCAAAGCCCGCCGCTTTCGCGAGGCCCGCAGAAGAAGCGAACATCGCTACATTACTGGCCGATCCAGCCGGCAAGCACTGCTCTCTGATTCCTCGTTTGACCCCTTTGAGGGGTCCTCTCAAATTGCGGGTTGCTGTTGTTGATGTCTGAGAGACGCTTAGCCCCGTGCGTACGGGGGAGTGAATACCGCTTATAGCTGGCTCTTCCCTCCCATAGCCTCCATAGCGTCGCACGCCACTTGCGAACTTCTCCCTTGATCGCTTAGAGAGAACATCCCGTTCGGCCGATGCTAACATTGCTTTTCATTTTTTTTTATTTTTTTTTTTTGTTTTTTTGTTCGGGACAGTGATCGGTGCGCGTAGGCCTAAATGTGGCGGGAGGGCTCCCACGTCCAAGCTGATGTCTCGGTATACGTGGCAAGCAGAGCACTCCCAAGAAAATCTCCCCCCACTGAAACGAAGACGCAAACTGCACGATCCATGCCGTCCGCGCAGAGAGAAGCTTTCTACGGGCTTGTGACAGCCACTGAAACGCAGTCAATTATGAGCATTCACGCACATGTCATCTGTCATTCTTTTTTCAACACCGGGCGCTTTATTGCCTGTTCCTAGACATTACAACCAGCGGAGCGGTTACTGGAGAGAACGGCCTGCGTAACGGCCTCTCCCAACCCGCGAACTCCGATGCCTACATGGTTTTCGAGGTCACTGACTTTAGAAGGTGTCTCCATGTCCTTCGCACAGCGGATCGGCCATAAATACCTGACGTATAGGCGTAATGTTTGATGTGAAACAGGTGGAAGAAATACGAGTATAGGGAAACTTGTAATCTTCAGAACGTCATCTTTCAAGGAACACAAATTTCGAAAAGGTATACGCTCAGCACGCAGCAGAGCGACAGGGTACACAATAACGTTAAACGAAGAGTTTTGTTACGATACTGTGACACGCTGTTTGTCGTAATTACTACTGTTTCTCTGGGTGCATTCGATTTCTAACTGTTTTGTTATACTAAATAAAAATTTGTAACGCGCCTTTTTTTTTTTTTTTTTTTTTTGCTCCCCCGAAGCCTCGGTCTTATTTTGTACACATTCTCTCTGTGTGCAGCGCGTGTATGCAATAAAATTCAGTTCTGAAAGCTAATGCCAGCGGGTTTCTGTTAGCGTGCGCGCAAGTGCTCTCAAAAACAGACATAGTGCAAACTCCGGCTAAATAATCTGTGTATGATCGATCGATCGATCGATCGATCGATCGATCAATCAATCAATCAATCAATCAATCAATCAATCAATCAATCAATCAATCAATCAATCAATCAATCAATCAATCAACTAATATTTATTTCAGTTTGTCATTGCAAACTGGTGATGATGTGGAAAAAGCAGTGAATTATAGACCGCTTGAAGGGCCTCACCACCCCTACAATTCAGCAGTAGGCACAAGGCAAAAACCACCACTGGTAAAAAAAATAAAATAAATACAAGTGCATCTACAGAACAAGATTGACAGAAACATGTCTCATAACTTACAGCAATAATAGACGTAAAAGACCGTGAGGCTATAACACAGAGTGGCATTGTACGCTCAAACACTTGACATCACTGTAGCATATATTGATGAATAAAGCTTTTCCGAATGGCAGAAAATGACATAAAATTCACTTAGTCATTGAGATAGGTATTTAGGAACTTTGGCACAATAAATCTCAACATACAAAACCCATAGTTAGTCCTACACTTTGGTAATGCAAACCTACTCTGCAATCTGATGTCGTATGATGAGTGGCGACATGTAATTGGAATAATTTGAGAAAAAAATGAATCACCCCTTTTTTATCGTTGATTTAAAAAGGCATGCAAATCTGTAGTGAAATAATTTGTTGAAAGGTACAATATTTAAATGTAGGTAAACGTGTCTAGTAGGCGAATCATGCGTCCCGTTGACAATTGCGCGAAACATTTTCTTTTGCAATGTTTGCAGTTTTATGACATTAGATACCATTGTATTGCCCCAGATATACTGAAAAAAAATTTATTAGTACATAGTGCGGGTTCGCGCCCCAATAATTTCTGGTGGTATTTTTTGACGTCGCTGTTGCAGAACTTGCGAAATCAGTGGGATAAGTACGCAATTACCCCCCCCCCCCCCAAAGAATATATATATATATATATATATATATATATATATATATATATATATATATATATATATATATATATATATATATAAGGAAGGAAGGAAGGTTTTTTTTTTGGATAAAGTTTCTCACATCTCTACCGCTGCACGAGATGCTTGCAGCAAATGGTACAAGAAGAGGCTATGGAACTACTTGACGCAATAAAGTATAGGACCACTTGACCGTCGATCAACTAGCTTTTCACACATTCTCGCTAGTCTTCCTCTAAACAAAATCGGTAGTGCTGACGGGTCGTTTACAAGCGCATCGGGCAGGCTTACAAAAGCGCTACCTCGCAGCCTTCGTCGACTCGCGGCCTTCTGCGACGTCCTTTGCCTCCGCGGGCGACCTTCGTGGCGTCACTAGTGTCCCTTCGGCGACACGGACACCCGGAGAGACTCGAATGGATTTCTGCGTCGCTAATTGCTCGCGCAGTGCGCGCAGCCATCGGCGGGCATCGATAATGCGGCCAGCGCACGATACACCGGCATACCTTTTCTCTGGATAACCGTTAGCAGCCAGGCGGTCGCTTTCTTTTCTCGTTGCCTCCCCTTCGGCCAGAACTGCGCCCAAGGTTAATAAGCCCTCAATAGTCCACGAGCAGGCTCTCGCGAAATGTCGCCCGCTGGGGAGAGAGAGAGACACGGCACAAGACCCGCAGGCGTAGTATACATACCCGTAGCTAAATGCTCGCAAACAAACGCACTCGTCGAAGAGCGCGGGAACGCGGCAAACAGTGCCTGGCAGTCCGCGCGCGTGGCATTGCTGCCACGGCAGTGCGGCCGGTCATTTTGTTCTTTCCGGCCTCTCCGGTGTTGGCGATGTCTGGCCGCCAGGGCAGGTTGTCTCTGTCGCCTTCTTCTTTTCTCCTACTGTTTGTTTCGTTTTGTTTCGTTGCTTCTTAACGGGTTTTCTGGACAGCTTGAGTGAAGTGTGGCGAGTGCGCATATGCGCGTATGTTCGCAGCCCGCCTTGGCCTCGATCGGGTCGCGGGAGACAGGCGCAGTGCCTGAAGCACTGCCGGCTGACTGTCGCGAGAAGGGGGGATCCGGCGTCCAGTGGCCCGGGCGAGACGTGTTTGGCAACACCATCGGCAGGCAGTCACTATGTGCGTATGCGGCTAACTGGCACCGGGCCGGAGCGGTTGTTTTTTGCACCGCGGTTACTAGGTCCGATAGGTCCCAAAGCGCATGGAGCCAAGTCCGGCTCGTTCCCAATGTTGGACAGGAAGGCTGTATTTGGTGTGGAGGAGGTTGTGAGCACAAACGACAGAGGCTCAGTAGCGAAAATAATAGTCAGAAAGTGAAAGGCTTTGCACCGATAAATCACGAGCTATACATGTACCCATGAACATGTCGTTTTCGTTAATGTTTGCCATTTGAAAGTTGACCATTTCTATACGTACGGAAAATCAAATTAAGACCAGAGTCTGCGATTATGAATCCACTGAAGTGACAAAAAAAACATGAATGAAAATAAAAAAAACGTGACACGAAAAGTGTGTAATTTAGGCGGCTCCGGTGACGCCGCATTCCATCACACAGTGGCTAAGGCGTCCGCACCTGCCTGATGGAGGTTGTAAATATCCTTGACTGCACCCTTCCGCGCATGCGTTTGCCATTATATCTTTACTGTGTTGCCTGTGCTTACATCGCCTTCGCGTAATTAAGATGACGGAGCTAAAATATGAGAAGGAAAATTATGAGCTCGGGGAGATACTCGACGGCACGAAGCCAGCGAGTGAAAAAAAAAATATATATATATATATAATAATAATAGCTCAGTTTATTCAATTAGCATTCCCACGCTTAAACAGCGGCTTTCGGTTTCGTCATTGCCGCCTCATTATACTTTCAGCTCCCTGCCGCCCCACTGCAGCACAACGGCCTTGTGTATACGCGTTTATCCTTGCTTCATTCCTCTCCTTACTGGAAAGGAGAGCGGTGGTCCGAGCCGAAACGTCCTTGTCCGGCCGCCGCCGCCGTGTTCGTGATAAAAACCTGTATTGACGGCGGACGGGGCCTCTGAACTGCGTTTTTGGAGTTCGCTCTACTCTCTCGCTCTCTCTTTGATTCTCTCACCCACGCTCTCTCGCCTTTTGGCTCTCTCATTTTGTGTACGCGGTTCGATTTTCGACCACTGTGGGGCGCAACGCTTTCGATGCCTTCAAGCGTGGCGATGACTTGAATGAATTGCGCGCGCCGTTGGGAGGAGCAGGTAATGCATAAGAATACAAGTGCGAAAACTCGGTGAGTAGGCCAGTGGTGCGTGAGCTGTAAAGCGGCTTATGCGTATTTCGCAGCTATGCGAGCGACTTGGACGCAACTCATGCGTGAGTCGGTGAAACCAAGCGCGGCGGCGAAAAGAGAGCTAGAAAATTTTCGAATGGGCGTGGGAGATTCGCCCCAGGCGCGGCACACTCGCAGATCGCATGGGCGTCTACTGTGGAGGTTTTCTGGGCGGGTGCGAGGGCAATTTGCGACGAATGGTGGGACAGTGTAAGGAACGGGCAACCTTCGTCGAGTTCACGAAGCGAATGAACAAGTGCAAGACAGCTGTACACTTTTAGTTCTTCTTTTTTTTTTTTTGATATTTTAAGGCTAGTAACGTATTAACTGGGTGCTGTGACTTCAGAAGAATTAAAGAGACATAAAAAAAAAAAAAGACTGCCCGATTGCTATTGACAATTGCGCAACATTTTGCTTTATTAAGATTCCAACACGCGTAATGACGATTCCGTAATAGCGCATAATTAACGCGCAGCATCTGGAGTGTGCGCATCGACTGCATGGTCATCGGCTCCTCGTCTTTACTGACTGTGCAGGTAGCCGTTATATAATGCATCTTGTAATATGGCGCAGTTACATATACATATATTTATGAAGTAATCATCGGGCTGCATTTAACTTTCTTTCTTTATTTTCATATCCAGGGATTACAATCCGCACCTCGATAGAAGCTGCTACCTTGAGATCGCAACTGACAGGAGGTATTCCGGCACTGTTTAAAGACTACAGACTGGTGCTCGAACGTCCAAATAAGGCAAAACCTGTCCTCTGCAATAGCTCCGTTGGTAACCTGCATAGTACAGTAATGGTACCACAACCGGGTTTGGTACAACCTCCGTTCCGTGCTTTCCTTAATTTCCATCTCTTTTCCCTGCGTAACAAGGAGAGCCTATACATACGCTGGTGGGTTGAGAGGAATAGTTATCTCAACTGAGTTTGAAGTCATCTGTTGGCATCGTGGGAACACCACCCGTAAACTGCTTAGCGTGAGATGTTCGTGATAACTCGATCGCTGCTACGTTCACCAAGCACCGGGCAAATCAGACTGAGCCAAGCATTGGCAAGTCTCACCATTTCGACTTCGAGCGCGCCGATGTATGCGTAGTTGACAGACGATATATAATTACGAGCAATTTGCACGAATTCGTTTAGCGTTGAAGTTGTTTCACAGCGAACTCATCGCCAGTCAGTGTGATACCCAGGGCGGCGAACTGTGGGTGGACGCAGGGTGGCCGGCATCTTGGGTGCCTAGTGTGAAAAACCATCATAGTGGACACTGCTTCGGAATCGGAGAAATTCTAACCCAAGCTTTTGGTGGTAACGTGACAGCCTCGGACAAACTGACGCGAAATCGCCAAATGTGAGAAGTAAGAGCTAACGCTTTTAAATATCACAGAAGCTGACGCTATATTTCATGTTAGTTAATTTCTGCTTCCAACGAGTGAGAGGAAATATTACTTTCCGTTTTCGACCTACTCTCTTTCTTGCTTCCCTAGTGCAGCGTAAAGCGCAACGAGCTGAAGAAGCCTCAAAAGCTAGGCAAGTTGCGACTGGAAAACTTTTCGACAAGCTCTACGACGCCGTCGAAGCGGCCATATTTATTAGCTTCCTGCTAGATCCCAAAAACTCACACAAAAAATAAACAGAGCAGGAAGGAAGTGCTTCAAAAAATCTCGTAAGGGAAGATGTATATATTTGACCCCAATGAACGGTACAGTGCGAGATCATGGTATAGCATAAAACAGCACGTCGAAAAATAATGAAGCGTGCGTTGGCTCGATTCATTTGGCAACCCCATTTTCGAGCGCGGGGAAGAAGTCGCGCGATGCTGGGCCTCGCGTGAAATTCATCACGCGCTTCTCCCTCTGCGCGGCGGCCTCGTGGAGCGTGATCGTTACAACGGCCGCGGCAGGGAGCTGCGTATGTTGCTCGCTTATGCATCGAAGATGCATCGGACACAGCGAGCGCTGTTTGCGGAAGATGCGGCGCGTCTTACTGCGCACCCCTGCGCGCGGAGCTCTTTCCCGTTACGGCGCACATAAATAAGCGGGCGCCCTTTGGGTATTTTCTTTTTTTATACGTGTGTGTATGCGCTTTCACCGAATCGGCGGCACGAGTGCGTTGCATATGGAGCAGCCAGAAGCGGTTGCATCCCAGTACGGCGGTTCGGATCTCCGAGACCCTCGCCTCATGAATCGTGATGCGATTGCATTACGGAGCAGGAAAGCGTGCTGCCGAATCCGTAGATGGATCTCGCAATGAGTAGAAGCCACAGATATGGGCTTTCGCCCTGCTTTGACGCGCATCTTATAAAAGGGCCCGGCGCACCTGGTGGGGTGAAGGCTCAAGTTATCTCAACTTCGAAATTGGCACACTGACCTGTCATCTACCGCCACGAATTAGGGACCGGGAGTACCTACTCCTACCACGTGTTTCTCACGCAAGGATGCGCATTTTCGTTTAGACAACCCAACCATATTGCATTACGCCTAGTTTAAGGACACTGAAATGTTACTGCTAGCCTTGTGCGGTGACGGCAACAGCCAACGTGAGCGCATACACTTATCAGTGAGCCGGTTTCACCGCATATGAGATTCCAGCGTAACGCATGCGCCATAGCATCCCCGAGCTTGTAGTAGGAGGGGTTTACAAGCTCGGTTAGGCCGAGGCGCACCCATCGCTGGATACTCTCAGCTCTCGATCCTGCGCCTCCCGATCGGACGCCCATTAATAGCCTCCACTTCGCGGGTGAATTGAGCGCACGTCCTTTGTATTTCAGTGCATTCTGTGCGGGGCCTGTGGGACAGACACGATGGATCGGCCCTATTCGCAGTGCCAGCACTCTCCTTCAGGCCCTAATTGGACGAGGCCAGCTGCGTCACCTCCCTCGCTTCATCTATCTACCTGTCTCTTCTTTGTCTCAAGTGCGACGATCTAGTTCGCCTCTTCTCCGCACCGCCAGCAACACCGGTGTGAGAGCCGCACACACTCCCCGCAAACTGGAAATATTCACTTCTCGTTGCGTGCGCGCGCGCATTGCTGCTACAGCCACTACACTGAGTGCCGCCCCTAAGTAGACACATATATGTTGGCAAACGTGTGAAGCAGCGGTGACCGAGTTCGTAACGCGCGTGCAATTGCATGCGTGGACGGGGGGGAAGGGGGCGGGGGGCGTTTAGGCACCCGTCTGTCGACTCCGTCAACCTCTGGCGCTGCATAGTTATACACAAACACAACACACACACACAAGAGAATTAAATCAAGACGTTCACACCGATGATGTGCTCGCTACCAACTGCCTGTTTTTGTGGTACGAAGAAGAAGAATGCATCACAAAAAACGTAGGGTTACAATAAGAAGAAGACGGTAAACAAAAGATAAAAAAAAAATGCGAAGAAATTCAGAAGGGAAAAATTAAATGAAAATAAAACGAAAATAATGACCAGTTGCGTCTAACTTCCTGTCACGTAGTCCGAATGGAGCAGTATCACCTCCTTGTTGTTGAGCTGCACTGCCTAACGGCGCCACAGCATTTAATAGCGCGTTTATAGGAAGTATTCCATCCACACCACACTATAAGAGAGCGCACTCCCTGGACACCTTTATTAATTGAAATCGGTGATGCTTACTCATTTACACGGGGTGTGTGCACGTCACGAGCGCGCTAGAGAAACGTTGTAGCGGTACGGCTACAAACCAAAACAATACGGCTTTCGCAGAAATTTCACAGTTCACAGTTCAAGAAAATTTCATCCTGCTTCGGCGTTCGAACACAGGACCACCGAATGCTCAGCGCAGTCGCACTACCGACCGAGTTAGCCAGCAGGAGGGCTAGCAGGAGGGCTAGCGGATTAGGTGGCGCTGAGGGAGCGAATTGACCTAGCACTCGCTGCTGGAACAATAATCCAATGTATGGGGGAATTCAGCAAGGTGGACTGCGTATGTCATAAGAGGGTAATTAATTAACAATAATAAAGACAAATGATCCGGGGCCTCCCGTCGTGCCTGCAATCTTAAGCGTTTCATCAATAAATGCTGCCGATGAGGGAGAAAAAAGAAAAACAAATAACGCTCTCTGAATTCGGCCGTAAAACTTGCTTCACTCGGGCTGCTCCCTAAGAAGCTGAACAGCCAAGCGCTCAACACTGTCCAGTAGGTATGACCGATGTGCATGTGTGTTCCCTCTTGCGATTGGCGCTCTGCTTCATCTCAGCGTCGCTACACTTGGAAATCAACATTCGCGCGATATCATGAAAAATCTAGAAGGCTGTACACAATACAAGCACGTAGCCCATACATATTTTCACTCCACTCAGCATCATACTGTAGGCAACAGAAGCACACTTCGAGCTAACCTTCTCCTTTTTTTCTCTCCTTCCCCGTGTCCTTTAGGCAAGTGCCGTGTAGCCTGTCGGACCAAAAATACGCCGCAGAAGGACATTCTGCCTTGGAGTCACCGATCCTGGCGTCATCGAGAGCCGAAATATTCGTGCCGACCGAGTTCGCCCGCATCGTGGCCCGCTGCATTGAACTGCCCGAGCGCAGCCTATGCGCGATGATGGCTGCTCTTCGGTTCACTCCTCGACAGGTGCGGGGCACGTATGGCCTTCGGGAACAGCGAGCACGACCAACATGAGTGCGCTGGATCAGGCGAGAGTGAGGTTGCTGCCACATCGGTCATCATGCCAGCTCGGGGGCCCCTGCGAACACTGCCGATTCTGGAGATTGAGCTGTTTCCGCCCGCCGAAAGGCGTCGCGCATTCAATTCTTCCCCTAAACATCCGTATCTGTTGTTTTTTCTAGTTTTTTTTTTTTTCAGCAGATTCTCCTTTTTGCGAAGGCGAGGAGTTCCTGATGTGTCTCTTCGCGTCTGCCGTAGGTAACGCAGGAAAAGCAAGACAAAACGTGCGCTCTCTCCTGGGTGCCGACAACTGCAGGTACATTACATTCGCGGCATGTCCTAAGCTGAAGATTTAAAACCCGCAGCGACAGTGCCTATGAGTGGCAACCGTATCTTACAGCGGTGACGGGGTTAGAGGCTGAGCCGCGTGCGGTAGGCAAGACGGCGGCCCCATGACAGCCTGCGTAACCGGTAATTCACCGGCAAGCCTTTTGAGTACGGGCTGTCGTGACGCTGGGGCTACGTCGACCCGGCCTTCACTTGGTAGCGTGCAGAGACTCGGGGTTGAAGTAGGATTGAATCTTCGAAGTTGGTGAAATATGTACAAGCAGGTTTACTGGCACTTTGAGAAAACGTATTTACAATATTTACACGAAAAAGAAGGGTACATCAGCAAAATGGCAAGCGTTAAGGGTTCATAGCGAGAAGCGACTGGATGAGCCGTTTACCCAGGGCCCAGAGCGACATTTTTTGCTCTGCAGCGTCCTTAAAACCCCCCTATGTCCAGCCCCTCTCTGAAGATGTTGACCAACCAAATCCAGGGCACGCCCCTCAGGTATCGGCATCCAATCGAACACATCACTGCACTGATGGTCTGAAGCACTGACTGGTCCGGCATTCATTCGTTGGGCGTGATCACTTGTTGGCGGGAAAAGCTTGGGAACGGCGAGGAGAGGAGGTACATTTCTATTCTTCAGCAAAGAAACCACAGGCTGGTTCTGACAAGGGGTTTTACTTCTCAGAAACCCGAGTGCACGTGGCGCCGCATAGGGCTCCCAACATTGTCCCTTTTCGACAATTGCAAATCTTTCCTGCATTCCCGGGAAATCACTTAATGGCCGTATGAGTCATGCTCCTTTCTTGTCCTGCACGTCAGCGGACATGTCACTCTGTCGTCTCCTTTGGATAGGAGGCATTCATCACTGGAAGATAGCACTTCTCGACTGGAAGGGTGAACAAAAGAAAGCACTTCCTGCTATTTCCCGCAGGGGGACGTTTCTTTGTGTTTTTCCAGACGTTCTCTTGACAGGGCCAATTTGGCATTTGCAGGTTGTCCACAAAGCAAAACATGCTTACAAAACAGGATTCCTGGAAACAGGCTCACTTAGAGCCATTGGACCATCACCACATTTCCAAAGCACTTATTCATGCCCACAGGCGAACAATAGAGCGCGCAAATGCGGATGCTTGGTCGTAACAGCCTCCTCCCCCGCCAGAAGAGACTCGGAGGGCAGCAGTCCCAGCTGCTGCATGAAGAGACGACTTAATGGCCTGCACGTGAACGCTTGAAGCTCGCTGTGGCTTGTCGCGTTGTCTTGATTGTTGTAGGCCAAATTGCTCGAGCTGTCTGAAACTCAACCACATGTCGAAGCAAGCACTCGGCTCCCGTCTGAAGAGACCAGGTTAAAAGAAAACTGCCATTGTTGTTCGAGAAAAGCCCACTCTCAAGACGTTCAGGACCCACGTATTCCTAGAAAACCAAACGTGCTGCTTTACATAGTCACACATATACAAGCGCACGAAAAAAAAAAAAAAACCTGATTATCAATTTGGATACATGGTGAGGAACATCTCGGACCGCTTAGAAAGAGCGGCTAAGCGCGTCCGCATTCCCATTTAACTTCCCCTTTTTGTATCTTATTTCAAAATTGTACTGCTGTAAAATCAAGCTCCACCTAAGAAGGCGACTGTTCTTCGATGTCGCAGTTTGCAGCCAAGCCAGGGGACAATGGTCCGTCTCTACGGTGAATTTGGCCCCTCCAAGATAGCACTGCAATTTTTGAATGGCCCATACAATGCAAGCGCATTCTTTCTCTGACGCGCAATAAGCCCTCTCTCTAGAACTCAGTTTTCTGCTCAAGTAGAGCACGGGGTGCTCATTACCGTCGTCATCTCTCTGGCAGAGAACAGCACCTAGCCCTCGATCACTGGCATCACACTGGACCGTGAATTCTCGGTCATAGTCTGGAGCTCGCAATACCGGACGGCTAATCAGCACAGCCTTCAGGTTTACGAAGGAGGCTTCCTTTTGTTCGTCCCAGACTACATTTGTCGGTTCTGTCCTGCGGAGAGCGTCGGTCAGAGGGCTAGCCAAAGCTGAATAGTTAGGGATGTAGAGATTGTAGTACCCAGTCAGACCTAGGAATGCTCGAATTTCCGTCTTCGTGCTCGGCCGCGGGTAGTCTGCTACCGCAGAAATCTTAATCTCACTGGGTTTCCTGAAACCTTGACCTACATTGTGACCCAAGTAGTCCACGGTCGCCCTTGCCAGGCAACATTTCTCGGCCTTTACGGTTAGTCCAGCTTGACGCAAAAGGCTCAGTACAGCTCTTAGATGTACCATATGGTCCGCCCATGAGTCGGAAAAAACCGCAATGTCATCTAAGTAAGGCACTGCGAATGTTTCACACCCCTTTAAAACCCTATCCATGAGTCGTGAAAAACAAAATGGAGCATTTTTGAGCCCGAAACTCATCATTGTTGGCTGGTAGCTGCCCGTCGGAGTGACGAAAGCCGCGTATCTGCTGGCGCGTTCAGTGAGCGGTACTTGCCAGTATCCTCGAGTAAGGTCCAGCGTAGTCACATATGCCGCTCTACTGACCTGTTCTACTCTCTCCTCAATATTCGGAATAGGATACACTTGATCCCTGGTGAGAGAATTTAGCTTTCGGTAGTCTACCACAGGCCTAGGGTCTTTACCTGGAACTTCTACTAAGATCATAGGCGAAGCATAATCGCTTTCCGAGGGTTTTATTACTCCCAATTCCAGCATGTGAGTTACTTCCCTATCCAGAAATTCTCTTTGCCTTGGAGAGAATCGGTAGCACCTTGATCGCACTGGCACGTCTGAAGTCAGCTCAATATCGCGCTCAGTCAAATCAGTCCTGCCTGGCCTGTCCACGAAGCAGGCCTCAAACTCTGTTATTATCTCGCCCAGATCGGACAGCTGGGATTTCTTTAGTTCTCCTCTCTGCTCCGTCTTTTTGAGAAGCTCCTGAGCGTTGCTTCCTTTTCCGCTGAGGCAAATCAAGTTGTCCCCCATCTCCTCGGGAAGGTTTAAAGTTAGATTTACCACGGCTTGCTCCATAGCTAAGTCCTCTCGGGTTCCACTTAAAAGTCTTGTGAGATTACTAGACACTGGCGGCAAGATGTTACTCTTGTTACGACCAAGCATCCGCAATTGCGCACTCTATTGTTCGCCTGTGGGCATGGATAAGTTTTGTGAATATGTGGTGATGGTCCAATGGCTCTAAGTGAGCCTGTTTCCAGGAATCCTGTTTTGTAAGCATGTTTTGCTTTGTGGACAACCTGCAAATGCCAAATTGACCCTGTCAAGAGAACGTCTGGAAAAACACAAAGAAACGTCCCCCTGAGGGAAATAGCAGGAAGTGCTTTCTTTCTTTTGTTCACCCTTCCAGTCGAGAAGTGCTATCCTCCAGTGATGAATGCCTCCTATCCAAAGGAGACGACAGAGTGACATGTCCGCTGACGTGCAGGACAAGAAAGGAGCATGACTCATACGGCCATTAAGTGATTTCCCGGGAATGCAGGAAAGATTTGCAATTGTCGAAAAGGGACAATGTTGGGAGCCCTATGCGGCGCCACGTGCACTCGGGTTTCTGAGAAGTAAAACCCCTTGTCAGAACCAGCCTGTGGTTTCTTTGCTGAAGAATAGAAATGTACCTCCTCTCCTCGCCGTTTCCAAGCTTTTCCCGCCAACAAGTGATCACGCCCAACGAATGAATGCCGGACCAGTCAGTGCTTCAGATCATCAGTGCAGTGATGTGTTCGATTGGATGCCGATACCTGAGGGGCGTACCCTGGATTTGGTTGGTCAGCATCTTCAGAGAGGGGCTGGACATAGGGGGTTTTTAAGGACGCTGCAGAGCACGAAATGTCGCTCTGGGCCCTGGGTAAACGGCTCATCCAGTCGCTTCTCGCTATGAACTCTTAACGCTTGTCATTTTGCTGATGTACCCTTCTTTTTCGTGTAAATAATCTTGTAAATAAGTTTCTCAAAGTGCCATTAAACCTGCTTGTACATATTTCACCAACTTCGAAGATTCAATCCTACTTCAACCCCGAGTCTCTGCACGCTACCAAGTGAAGGCCGGGACGACGTAGCCCCAGCGTCACGACAACTGGTGATCAGCGGTGGGATCTGAATCTACAAGCACAACGACTGGTGATCAGCGGTAGGATCTGAATCTACAAGCCCCAACACTGGTGACCAGCGTTGGGATCTGAATCTACAAGCCACAACATCTGGTGATTGGAGGTGGATCTGAAGCTACAAGCCACAACATCTGGTGATCGGAGGTGGCATCTCAAGCAACAAGCAGGCGCAACAATCGGCCAACAAGAGAGCAGCTCGGAACATCGATCGCATGTGTGGGTGAGTGCTTGGCTTTTCTTCTGATGTGGACCAGGTTCTAGAACAGGGTTAGATTTTGGAACTGGTAAAAAGTGTTGAAACGCCTTTAGGTTTGGTAGTTTGCACTGTTGTTTTGGAAGTAGCCGACACTCGGAGCGATCATGGACCTACAAAAGCTGCAGAAACCGGAACTGTTGCAATTGTGTGAGGAATTGGGAATTGATACAAGTGGTTTGGCACGAAAACCTTTGATTATAAAGGCAATCACAGATTTGGGAACCGATGATGAGGAGCTCAGTGAAGCATGGAACCTCATCGGTCAAAAAAAGGAGCAGCTCAGACAGCAGAAAGAGCGGGAAAAAGAGGAAAAGGAGCGGGAAAAAGAGGAAAAGGAGCGCGAACGTGAGAGGGAAAGAGAGGCAAAGAAGCTAGACATTGAGCTCCGGAAATTAGAACTAGAGTTGAGCAAGAGGTCGGGCGATTGTCCCCAGCTAGCGGTACCTCGTCTCAACAAGGAGGCAGATTTCAAGATGTCAAAGTACATGCAGCCATATGTGATATCAGGGGATATCGGTCTGTATCTGGCTAACTTTGAGCGAACCTGCGAAAAACTGTCCTTCCAGCGCGACACTTGGTCTCAGAGATTATTGACGGTTCTGCCCTGCGAGGCAGCGGAGGTTGTCGCGCGGCTAAGCAAGGAGGACGCGGACAACTACGAGAAGGTCAAAGCTTGCCTTCTGAGAAAGTATAGGCTTAGCGCCGAGGCGTTCAGACAACGTTTTCGGAACGCTACTAAGTCCAGGGACGAGAGTTACCCTGAATTCCTATACAATTTAAGAGTCAATTTGGGCGAGTGGCTAAAGAGCACTGATTCCTACAGTGATAGGGACGCTGTAGTCGAGCGAATTCTTTTGGAGCAGTTTTATAACTGCCTCCCAGAAAAAGAAAGAAATTGGTTACAGGACCGAGGCGAAATTAAGTCGGCAACTGAAGCTGCCGAACTTATTGAGGAGTATGCTTCGCGCCGACAATTCAGCAACCCAGCAGTGGATAGGCTCCGCAATCCCAAGTTGAGGGTGAATAACCGTCAGAAAAGGCACTTTGCTAGATTTGCAAACGAAGAAAGGAAGGCTTCTTCAGGCAAACGCCCTAGAAAAGATGGCAGTGAGAAAAGGGAGGAAGTGACCAACGCGCAGAACACAAAGAGTAAGTTTGAGGCTAGGAAGCCGCTCACATGCTTTAGGTGTAATGAGCAGGGTCACATTGCCGTCAACTGCCGGAAAGAAAAGTTTGCTTTCTCGTATGTCAGTGACTGCGATGAAAATATGCAGCTTTTAGAACCCTACCTGCATGACCTAGTAGTCAACGGGAAGCCTTGCAAGGTACTGCGCGATTCGGCCGCAACGATGGATGTTGTCCATCCGGCGTATGTGTCGCCTTCCGACTATACAGGTCAGTGTGCATGGATCCGACAGGTAGTTGAGGAACAGAGTGTGTGCTTGCCGATCGCGAACGTGGTCATCGAGGGCCCTTTCGGCGAATTAATAACCGAGGCTGCCGTTTCAGGAAAGCTTCCTAAGTGCTATCCGTATTTGTTCTCCAACAAATCGGACATGCTACTGCGAAAGAGGGGCATCCTTTTCGGAGACAGAGTTGTGCAAGCCTTAACACGTTCAAAGGCGCGAGAACTAGCTACACTGCTCATACCAGAAAATTCCACAGCGGAGGAAACGGCAGTTAAAACAGTGGTCGATGCGGAAGATAGCGGGTCAGAAAACTTTGAGAGCGAGGCATCTCAGATAAGTCAACTTGAAAGTGAGCTTGATAAGACACGGAATGAGGACGTTCTAGAGAGTAACCTCTTGCCGCCGGTGTCTAGTAATCTCACGAGACTTCTAAGTGGAACCCGAGAGGACTTAGCTATGGAGCAAGCCAATGATCCCAAGAATAAGCTCGAAGTACAGTGGGAAGGACCTGCTAAAGTCGTTGCAGAGCTTTCTGACACTAACTACGCAGTGAAAATCCCCGATAGGCGTAAAGCAGTGCGCATTTATCATTGCAATCTTATGAAGCCTTATGTGCAGAGGGAAGCCGTAGAAAATCTAACGTTAAACCTTCCCGAGGAGATGGGGGACAACTTGATTTGCCTCAGCGGAAATGGAAGCAACGCTCAGGAGCTTCTCAAAAAGACGGAGCAGAGAGGAGAACTAAAGAAATCCCAGCTGTCCGATCTGGGCGAGATAATAACAGAGTTTGAGGCCTGCTTCGTGGACAGGCCAGGCAGAACTGATTTGACTGAGCACGATATTGAGCTGACTTCAGACGTGCCAGTGCGATCAAGGTGCTACCGATTTTCTCCAAGGCAAAGAGAAATTCTGGATAGGGAAGTAACTCGCATGCTGGAATTGGGAGTAATAAAACCCTCGGAAAGCGATTATGCTTCGCCTATGATCTTAGTAGAAGCTCCAGGTAAAGACCCTAGGCCTGTGGTAGACTACCGAAAGCTAAATTCTCTCACCAGGGATGAAGTGTATCCTATTCCGAATATTGAGGAGAGAGTAGAACAGGTCAGTAGAGCGGCATATGTGACTACGCTGGACCTTACTCGAGGATACTGGCAAGTACCGCTCACTGAACGCGCCAGCAGATACGCGGCTTTCGTCACTCCGACGGGCAGCTACCAGCCAACAATGATGAGTTTCGGGCTCAAAAATGCTCCATTTTGTTTTTCCCGACTCATGGATAGGGTTTTAAAGGGGTGTGAAACATTCGCGGTGCCTTATTTAGACGACATTGCGGTTTTTTCCGACTCATGGGCGGACCATATGGTACATCTAAGAGCTGTACTGAGCCTTTTGCGTCAAGCTGGACTAACCGTAAAGGCCGAGAAATGTTGCCTGGCAAGGGCGACCGTGGACTACTTGGGTCACAATGTAGGTCAAGGTTTCAGGAAACCCAGCGAGATTAAGATTTCTGCGGTAGCAGACTACCCGCGGCCGAGCACGAAGACGGAAATTCGAGCATTCCTGGGTCTGACGGGATACTACAATCACTACATCCCTAACTATTCATCTTTGGCTAGCCCTCTGACCGACGCTCTCCGCAAGACAGAACCGACAAAAGTAGTCTGGGACGAACAAAAGGAAGCCTCCTTCGTAAACCTGAAGGCTGTGCTGATTAGCCGTCCGGTATTGCGAGCTCCAGACTATGGCCGAGAATTCACGGTCCAGTGTGATGCCAGTGATCGAGGGTTAGGTGCTGTTCTCTGCCAGAGAGATGACGACGGTAATGAGCACCCCGTGCTCTACTTGAGCAGAAAACTGAGTTCTAGAGAGAGGGCTTATTGCGCGTCAGAGAAAGAATGCGCTTGCATTGTATGGGCCATTCAAAAATTGCAGTGCTATCTTGGAGGGGCCAAATTCACCGTAGAGACGGACCATTGTCCCCTGGCTTGGCTGCAAACTGCGACATCGAAGAACAGTCGCCTTCTTAGGTGGAGCTTGATTTTACAGCAGTACAATTTTGAAATAAGATACAAAAAGGGGAAGTTAAATGGGAATGCGGACGCGCTTAGCCGCTCTTTCTAAGCGGTCCGAGATGTTCCTCACCATGTATCCAAATTGATAATCAGGTTTTTTTTTTTTTTTTTCGTGCGCTTGTATATGTGTGACTATGTAAAGCAGCACGTTTGGTTTTCTAGGAATACGTGGGTCCTGAACGTCTTGAGAGTGGGCTTTTCTCGAACAACAATGGCAGTTTTCTTTTGACCTGGTCTCTTCAGACGGGAGCCGAGTGCTTGCTTCGACATGTGGTTGAGTTTCAGACAGCTCGAGCAATTTGGCCTACAACAATCAAGACAACGCGACAAGCAACAGCGAGCTTCAAGCGTTCACGTGCAGGCCATTAAGTCGTCTCTTCATGCAGCAGCTGGGACTGCTGCCCTCCGAGACTCTTCTGGCGGGGGAGGAGGCTGTTACGACCAAGCATCCGCAATTGCGCACTCTATTGTTCGCCTGTGGGCATGGATAAGTTTTGTGAATATGTGGTGATGGTCCAATGGCTCTAAGTGAGCCTGTTTCCAGGAATCCTGTTTTGTAAGCATGTTTTGCTTTGTGGACAACCTGCAAATGCCAAATTGACCCTGTCAAGAGAACGTCTGGAAAAACACAAAGAAACGTCCCCCTGAGGGAAATAGCAGGAAGTGCTTTCTTTCTTTTGTTCACCCTTCCAGTCGAGAAGTGCTATCCTCCAGTGATGAATGCCTCCTATCCAAAGGAGACGACAGAGTGACATGTCCGCTGACGTGCAGGACAAGAAAGGAGCATGACTCATACGGCCATTAAGTGATTTCCCGGGAATGCAGGAAAGATTTGCAATTGTCGAAAAGGGACAATGTTGGGAGCCCTATGCGGCGCCACGTGCACTCGGGTTTCTGAGAAGTAAAACCCCTTGTCAGAACCAGCCTGTGGTTTCTTTGCTGAAGAATAGAAATGTACCTCCTCTCCTCGCCGTTTCCAAGCTTTTCCCGCCAACAAGTGATCACGCCCAACGAATGAATGCCGGACCAGTCAGTGCTTCAGATCATCAGTGCAGTGATGTGTTCGATTGGATGCCGATACCTGAGGGGCGTACCCTGGATTTGGTTGGTCAGCATCTTCAGAGAGGGGCTGGACATAGGGGGTTTTTAAGGACGCTGCAGAGCACGAAATGTCGCTCTGGGCCCTGGGTAAACGGCTCATCCAGTCGCTTCTCGCTATGAACTCTTAACGCTTGTCATTTTGCTGATGTACCCTTCTTTTTCGTGTAAATAATCTTGTAAATAAGTTTCTCAAAGTGCCATTAAACCTGCTTGTACATATTTCACCAACTTCGAAGATTCAATCCTACTTCAACCCCGAGTCTCTGCACGCTACCAAGTGAAGGCCGGGACGACGTAGCCCCAGCGTCACGACACTCTCAAGAACGACCTCATTCCGCGTCTCATCAAGCTCACTTTCAAGTTGACTTATCTGAGATGCCTCGCTCTCAAACTTTTCTGACCCGCTATTTTCCGCATTTACCACTGTTTTAACTGCCGTTTCCTCCGCTGTTGATTTTTCTGAAATGAGCAGTGTAGCTAGTTCTCGCGCCTTTGAACGTGTTAAGGCCTGCACATCTCTGTCTCCGAAAATCAGAAGGCAAGCTTTGACCTTCTCGTAGTTGTCCGCGTCCTCCTTGTTTAGCCGCGCGACAACCTCCGCTGCCTCGCAGGGCAGAACCGTCAATAATCTCTGAGACCACGTGTCTCGCTGGAAGGACAGTTCTTCGCAAGTTCGCTCAAAGTTACCCAGATACAGACCGATATCCCCTGATATCACATATGGCTGCATGTACTTTGACATCTTGAAATCTGCCTCCTTGTTGAGAAGAGGTACCGCTAGCTGGGGACAATTGCCCGACCTCTTGCTCAACTCTACTTCTAATTTCCGGAGCTCAATTTCTAGCTCCCGCTTTTTTGCTTCTCTCTCAAGCTTCTCACGTTCGTGCTCCCTTTCCTCTTTTTCTCTCTGACGTTCGCGCTCTTTCTGCTGTCTGAGCTGTTCCTCCTTTTTTTGGGCGATGAGGTTCCATGCTTCACTGAGCTCCTCATCATCGGCTCCCAAATCTGTGATTGCCTTTATAATCAAAGGTTTTCGTGCCAAACCACTTGTATCAATTCCCAATTCCTCACACAATAGCAACAGGTCCGGTTTCTGCAGCTTTTGTAGGTCCATGATCGCTCCGAGTGTCGGCTACTTCCAAAACAACAGTGCAAACTACCAAACCTAAAGGCGTTTCAACACTTTTTACCAGTTCTAAAATCTAACCCTGTTCTAGAACCTGGTCCACATCAGAAGAAGAGCCAAGCACTCACCCACACATGCGATCGATGTTCCGAGCTGCTCTCTTGTTGGCCGATTGTTGCTCCTGCTTGTTGCTTGAGATGCCACCTCCGATCACCAGATGTTGTGGCTTGCAGATTCTGATCCACCTCGAATCACCAGATGTTGTGGCTTGTAGATTCAGATCCCAACGCTGGTCACCAGTCGTTGTGCTTGTAGATTCAGATCCCACCGCTGATCACCAGTTGTCGTGACGCTGGGGCTACGTCGACCCGGCCTTCACTTGGTAGCGTGCAGAGACTCGGGGTTGAAGTAGGATTGAATCTTCGAAGTTGGTGAAATATGTACAAGCAGGTTTACTGGCACTTTGAGAAAACGTATTTACAATATTTACACGAAAAAGAAGGGTACATCAGCAAAATGGCAAGCGTTAAGGGTTCATAGCGAGAAGCGACTGGATGAGCCGTTTACCCAGGGCCCAGAGCGACATTTTTTGCTCTGCAGCGTCCTTAAAACCCCCCTATGTCCAGCCCCTCTCTGAAGATGTTGACCAACCAAATCCAGGGCACGCCCCTCAGGTATCGGCATCCAATCGAACACATCACTGCACTGATGGTCTGAAGCACTGACTGGTCCGGCATTCATTCGTTGGGCGTGATCACTTGTTGGCGGGAAAAGCTTGGGAACGGCGAGGAGAGGAGGTACATTTCTATTCTTCAGCAAAGAAACCACAGGCTGGTTCTGACAAGGGGTTTTACTTCTCAGAAACCCGAGTGCACGTGGCGCCGCATAGGGCTCCCAACATTGTCCCTTTTCGACAATTGCAAATCTTTCCTGCATTCCCGGGAAATCACTTAATGGCCGTATGAGTCATGCTCCTTTCTTGTCCTGCACGTCAGCGGACATGTCACTCTGTCGTCTCCTTTGGATAGGAGGCATTCATCACTGGAAGATAGCACTTCTCGACTGGAAGGGTGAACAAAAGAAAGCACTTCCTGCTATTTCCCGCAGGGGGACGTTTCTTTGTGTTTTTCCAGACGTTCTCTTGACAGGGCCAATTTGGCATTTGCAGGTTGTCCACAAAGCAAAACATGCTTACAAAACAGGATTCCTGGAAACAGGCTCACTTAGAGCCATTGGACCATCACCACATTTCCAAAGCACTTATTCATGCCCACAGGCGAACAATAGAGCGCGCAAATGCGGATGCTTGGTCGTAACAGGGCGCAAGTCCGCAATTGTCAAAGCGGGTATCCAGTCTTGTTTACTTTTCGCTACTTGTAGGTGACTTATCTGCCGTTGTGGTCGTATATGCGGTTATAGCGTGTGCCACTGTCCTTGTGAGCCGTGAGTAGAGCCGTTCCACCTGCATGGCCTGTTCTTGTCAGAAGGGGCAACAGAGGCACGACCCCCGAGAGGCCGCCGTGGCCGGGGCTCGAGGCCGTGATACCATATAGTCTAGCGGCTAGATGGCGCACGAAGCGTGCCATTTCAGAGTCTCTGAGGTCGACAGGCCTCAGGGACAAACTGTACAGTCCTAGAGTGGCTTTCCACATGCATGCGCACTTAATAGCTTCTCAGCTCCTTCTGGGTGCGCCTTATATATACTTTTAACCCCCCCCCCCCCCCCCTTTCAGGATGATAGTTATACTGGGCTGGAGTTTGGTAAACTTTTTTTCTTGTTGCGAATCCAGCTTTAGGCCTTGCCATTACCTACTGGGCAGAGATCGCCGACATCTGATGCGACATCTGATGATGTGGAGCGCATAATGCACTACTTCGAATAAAGACGCGAATATATTTCATGTTATCGGGAGAAAGGCATAGCAAAAGTGTATTCCAGTCCTTCATTTCCACTTCCGGGATTGGATATTGAACATTTCAATACTTATTCGTGACCGAGGGAGAAATACGAAAACGTTCTTTTTCGGAAAATGCACCGCAGATAACAAATTTATTTTTCGTTTCAGCTCCAGAAAAGACATGTAGTTTTGCTTTGTCAAAGCACCTCACGAGCCGCCTTCTGTGATCACAAAAGTAAAAAGAAAGAAAGATGAAGGCTGAAAGGGAAACAAAGCAGAGAAAACCAAACAAGCAACCGCCCTCGATGGATCGAAACAAAAGTGAACAAGGCACGACAGGGGATTCGCTGGTGGCGAGCACTTTCGCGCGGTTCGGTTGCGCCTAGGCGGGTAGGCGGCCGGGTGAAGGGCACGGGGACGCCGCACTGACCCAGAAGCAGTCGCTGAAGTGTGCGTGTGTGCCTAAGTACACGCTGCTTAGGAGATGGAGGGAGGAGTACAGAAAGGGTTTTCCGACCAGCGGCGACGGACTCGCCTTCTCCGACCAAGCGTGTCGGCCGGCTGGTCCTGCGGGTTTGTTTGCGCCGTCCCGAGCCGTGCCAAGCGGGAGGGATTGTTGTACACTCTTTGCTGATTACACACGTAGCCACCGTCAGTGGAGCAGTGGCGCGTAGACCCGATTGTGCCTTCGCGTGCGCGTCTTGAACCGCTTTTTCTCAAACAGCGCCGGACGTTCTCGGACGTCCACCTTCTCGGAACCTGCCGCGGGAAAATCCCGCGGCTGCAGATCCTTCAACATTGTTGTTAATTTTATACATATTTTTCATTTCAGGTTTGCTTCCTTTCAACAATTCCCACTGATTGAGGTGAAAAACACGGCTCGTTTCCGGTTGATTGTTTTTGTTTCCACTATTCTCGCTCATACCGCTGACAAGTGCTATACTTTGTTGACCGCACCAACAGTGCGGGCGGCCCCGACACATTTGCGTCGTATCTCCCAAATTCAATTGCACAATTTAGCGTCTGGTCTGAACAACGTCGCAGACAACGCGTGCTTCCTGTGGAAACGGCCCTTTAGTCCTGTCGCGATGTTGGCATATGTGTTCTAAATTCTACATATTTTAATGCACTGACCGCCCACTTTATGCATTCATTATTCGCGCGTATGTCCCTTGTTTTTTTATTTTTTTTTCTGTCAAGCTCCTGCTCTTCTGGCGAATATGATGGGTCGCGCCGTACAACGACATAAAGAAATTAATAAGAAAATAATTAAAAGAACATTAAGCAAGATCCAATCTTGTCGATCTCGAATATGGAGCGAAAGCATTGGCTGGGGGTGACCGAGCGTTCTTCTTGTGCATATATATAGTTAATTGTGCTGTGGCTCTATACGGCCACACTTGATGGCAGGGGCCGCTTTCCCAAGTTGATTCCTTATTTAAGCCGAAATCCAGGGCTTAGGCGGTGACGTATCATCAACAGATGCACCTAAATAGTTCGGAGCACTAAAGCTGATTTTTTTCCTTCTTCCGGCAAGAGATGAGGGAGCAGGAAGCCGCAGCTCCCGCTGGCTGAGCTCTAGATGTTCCGAAAAGAAAAGAACTCTCTGTTGGCGGTGATGCGTCTTCATCTCATCTGCAAACGACAAAGTCCCGCTGCGCGACCCCCAGCCGTAAATGAAACCGTCCCGAGGCCCGTTTCATCACGTCACTTGTCACCCGTCGTCGGGACAACGTGCGCTACTCTTTCGCCTGAGGCCGTCGTCAGCACGCTCGCCTTTCCTCGTTCTTTGTTCTTCAAGCGCCGTAAGTAGGCTTCTAAAAAAAGGCCCTGCTGTGCGCTGCTTTTAGGGCTTTCTTCTCGGCTTCTGACTTCTACACGCCATCGGGCAATCCGCAACAAAAATTACAATGCAGCGCTCTTGCTTTCTCTACGCATCGTCTCATTTCCTTCACTTTGATTTGTTTGGCTGAAATCATATATACCAGAAACGTTTGTAACAGAGTCTTGCGCGACTGTACATTCTTGGTTATTTGCCAATGGCCTTAAGCACGGGTTCAAGCAAGGAAAGCTTTAGTGAGTATGCAACGAAAGCGTTGCCACCCAGGTGACAAAGCTTATTTTTTGAAAGCTTGACTCCATTAATAAACCTGGCGAAGAGCTTTGGAGCCGCAAGGCCTCTTTTTGAGTTACTACAGGCGCGAAGATGAGTCACCTCTGAAACTTAAAAAAGAATATATATATATATATATATATATATATATATATATATATATATATATATATATATATATATATATATATATATATATATATATATATATATATATATATATTGATAAGTATAACCTGTAGGAATGAAGAATGAGTCCAGCCCCCCTCTTTCGCAGATGTTATGTTTCGGTGGTACTAACTGCCTAATTGAACGGCTTAAAAGCAAGCAATCAACCTGATGCCATTTGCTATTCACAGTGCATTCGACCCAGCTCGCCTGGAACGCGCTGGTACAGTTTTGCCTCGCACTGCTAAGGAGGGGTACGAAGCGTCGCGAAAATGCAGGCCGCCCCTCTACTGGACCCAGTTCGTACAGTCATGAGCATAATGAGCAAGAACTAACTTTTTGCACAAAATTGCGTACATTCTCGGCATTTCTATATGAAATATGATGGCGACGTACAGATATTATGCATTCAAAGGTAACCTCTTCAAAAAACTAAATAATCTGTTCTGGTCAAACAAAATTATAGAGTAATCAATAAATGAGTGCTCAAACTTTCTTATAGCTCATATTGCTCATGACTATACATGATGCTTCAGCAGGGGCACACTTTAGCGGGATACGCTCATGCACTTGTGAACTTATTCCCGTAGGGATGTAAGAATGAAATTTCTATCTCTGGCGGTGACAACCATGTGACAACCCCATTACTTCGAGCAGTGGTGCAAGGCTCGCACTCTATAGTCGTCGAAACACAATGGCAACAGCCGTACCCGCAAAAAACACGGTCTGCGCGACTTCATATGACAGTAGCACTCAATTTATTTTATTATTTATACGTATATTATCTACTACATTCCATTCCATGTAGGTGTGTCACCAACAATTCCTATTGGTGCCTAATGTGGGTGCCTGCCCATTAAGTGTTCGATGGTCACGTTATAAATAAAAAATTCATTAAGTTTGGTTTGACCATTTCGTTTTACCACATATTTGGTGTCTGAGACTAAGATTAACAGAGAACTATATCAATTTGTCTTCAGCTGCCTCGTTGGTCAATTTCCCACTGCTTTTAAAGTTGGCTGTTACAACAAAACAGATAATGTGGTCGTGTAAAACCGAGTTCGTGCTCTTACCGCTGCATCAGGAAAGATCCTGACGAACAAGCAGTGTGACTATTGTAGCGATGTAAAAAGTATACCGGCATGGCATGTCTAACGTTTCATCCTGCGCTGGCAATCACAAGCAATATATACAAAGAAAGAAAGGTGAAATAAAAATAACCGTGCTGCAACACTGCCTAAAGTTTCTGCAGTGCACAGACAGCTCGCTAGCACAGGAGAGCTGCTTCGTATGCAAGAAGGGCTGACGTCTTATTTGCCCCGCCGCCGTCATCACAAAGGCCCCCTCAAAGCACCGCTGAAATCCCAGACAACCGCGGGGAAGGTAACGCCCGCTGCCTCCGGCCACTCATTCCCATCTAAGGAGAAAAATAAAGTAAACTTAGCCGAGAGTGGTTCTGCTGTGCGCACAAGCAGCGTCAAGTCTGCAAAACGTACTTAAAGACATGCAAAACAGAAGCCACGGCCATCAAGAGACGCCGCCCTCTTTGGACCACGAGCGGACGGACCAGACAGGTAATGCACTGTGGAGAGGCCCCGAAGGCCACGCGATAGAGATTAAAAGAAAGAGTTTGAAATGAAGAGAAAGCTGCCCACGTGCTCTTTCAGGATTCATGGCCGGTGTTGATGAAATGTCTTGGCTGACCACATAAACCGGGGCGGAGTGCCTGCTGAGCAACATGGATTGAGCAAATACGGCAGGCTACACTGCCCATGTCGTTGTCTGGTCCGTAAAAATTCCCAAGAAGACAAACTGTATTGCACTCTTGACTTTTTTTTTTCTTTGCTGCCCGTTCACTTCTGCCTTCATATAACTATATGCGTCGACGTATTCTTAGCTCCGTGCATTTACAGAATGCATTGTCCTCTACACCCCTGTCCTTTCCTCCGCGTATAACGATAGGGTAATGTTAAAGTGAACTGGAATACTTGCGTATAGTGGCCCATTTGATTTCTCTAAGAGTTTTCGCTACCGACATCACGCACGAGTTCTCAAATGGGGAATGGACGGTGGCAGCCGGCCGAAGAGGAAAACGAAACACTCGTCTGCTTCGGCATCGACCATAAAAAGCGTCCACGCGCGCGATTCAATCGGCGCGTGCGGTCAAGAAAATGCGGGCGGCAGCTGCGTTTCGCGTTGGAATCACCCAAGTGTGATCGTCAACGGCTCGCCCTTCTGCTCCCTTCCTTCACACTCCCCCTTTCCTGCTCCTTGTATTTTCGGCGAGAGACCCGAGTGAATCTGGGCTACTGGGCTGCACAGCTGTCTTGACGACGGACTGCGGGCGGACTTCTCGTCTGGATGCCTCTCGGGCCGCCTGGCTGCGCAAATGTCCTCGCTTTTTTCGCGCTCCGACAGACGACCGTAAATCTGTGGGCACTTACTTTCCTTAACCCGTACATACCCCTCTCCCAATCCCCTCATGAAAGCGCTCACACTCGCCCCTACAAAGTGGTCAAACCGACTGCCCTCGTATACACTAGTCATCTCAGCCGCTCCGTACCATACCGAAAGTCCGCGTTTCTTTTGCTTGCCCAACCTGGCTACGTTTCTTCGTCTTGATGTCGATCGTAATGTGTCCGGAGTCTTGTTCCTAGTGCTCTTTTCCATTCCGCTCCCAGCCGCGCTAAAGCAACAGCGGGCGCCTGCAGCACGCGGGGTCCCTCCTCTGGCCTTTTGCACCTGCTGGCCTCCCAAGCATCACATTGATTTTGTTTGACCTGTGTGTCCTCGCGGAAAACTGGTCAGACAGAAGCAGTGCGAATCTCTCCCTTCTTGTTTTTTGTTTATTTTTTTCTCGGAGGCCAAGCGAGTCGGTCGGTCGGCGAAGTCGAACTGCGCTTCGGTTGTCCCCTGCTCTAATGGCACCCAGACTTGGCTGCGCTCTGCCCGTAGACTTATGCGTGCCCTTATTTCTGCAGTCTCGGCGCCGCTGCCTATCTCCTACGACATCGCGATGGGCACCGCTTCCCCCGTATTCGCCTCGCGCTCGACTTGGTAAGATGGCCGACCGGATTCCAAAGCAGCTGCTCGCAACGAGCTGCTCGCTGCTCGCAACGAGCCAGCACCTATAATTATATTTAAGGTGTAGGCTTCTTTATAGAAACGGAATGGGACAAAGGTGGTGCCTTACATAACACAGCCGGTTTGCGTCTCTCTCCATTTCGCCAAAAGGCCCGAGTATAGTTTCGATGTACGCCATCAACAGTTGCAGAGCTCTTTGACACTCGCCCATATATCTCAGCGGACAAGCGGGGCGTTTTCCAATTTCGAAATGCGGTCACGAGGAACGACTGTCAGTCTTGCGACCCCGAGGTCAAGAGCAGCTCCCTCCTGGCCACAGCAACCGGCGGGCTCTAAAGAGGTCGCGGCAGAAAAGAAGAGCGCTCCAGAAGAGCTCAATAACGAAAGCATGGCCGACTAAGGCGGAACCTTGAAGCCCGAGTGCAAGAGCCTCAGTAATTCTCCAAAAGAAACGTTCAAGTAAAGCGCGCGCCTTTCACGACATGTGTACATTGGCGCGTTGTTACATGCGAGCCAAGAAGATGCTGCCGAGGGCCCACGGCGCTGAGACGGGCGCCGGTTTCTGTGGCTGCTTCTCAGCGGGCGAAATGAGTCTTCTTCGAGAGCTGACAGGCGTCGGAGCGGCCCCTGCTTTTATGAGACTCTGCCGTGGCATGGGAAACGCCAGAGGGGCCACCACTGCTCCCGCCGAGGAAGCCCGTTGCCAGCGGCCAGGCATCGTGAGCTCGGCGGTGAGGAATGAACGAGCATGCCTGAGATGCGTCCGGTGAGCTTCAGCGTGAGCCGGCTGTCTACCCCCTCCCGCCCCTCACCCTATCCTGGGTCTGATGGGCGGCACTCGCGTTCCGATGTACAGTATAAAGAAGCGGCGGTGGCATTTACTGTCACGGCCTCCAATTCATAACGAGCGGCTCGCGAAAATAAACATGGCGTCGGCCATTTCTTAGGGACAACCGCATAAAATGCGGCCGGCTATACGCCTTCAGTTGCGCAACGGGCGCCAGGCACCGTCTTCGCGCTTGCTGAGCACAAAGTCCCATTAGGCGAGCGCTTGTGGCGTGTATGTGTTTGTGTTCACGTATTCAGGTGTCAAGGCACGGAATAACCGAAACACTGTTGAAGCAACTACAAGATTCACCGGTGTTCATCTTTGCATGGCTGGTTTTTACTGCTTTGAAGCGGACGGGACGATGCACTGTCCGCGTATGCAATGACCCGCAAGAAGACCAAGAAGGCCCATGCTCTCGGAATCTCGGGTACCTTATAGCGGCAGACTTGTGTAGCAGCACCTGGGAAATAAGTGTTCGAAAGATTTGAAGTAGACTGCAGCCCGACCAGCTCACAAGAAACGTGCAGCCAAATACGCCCAGCACGCGTCGCACGAAGTCGCGTAATAAGGGGAGTGGATCTGTGTACAGTGAAAGAAATCACCAAGGCGCCCTCTCTCAGCCTAAAGAGCGCAGGACCCCTCCCCATCTCCGGGTGGAACACTCCGAATTTGGGTCATCCGGTCTTCTAGCTCCCCCGAGGAGGCTGGCACCGACGGCGCTGTGCTCTTCGGCTTTGAGCTCGCTCTATCACTTTCGCTCGATTGCATTAACTCGCAGTCCTGCTCTGCGCCTGGTCTCCCCTCTTTCCTTTGCGCACTTCTAATCTCTCAACGTAGCTGTATACTTTCACTTTCGACACACAGCTCGCTGGCAGCAAGCTCCAAGCATGCCAGTGTGTAACTCCGTAAGAAATGCCTCGCTTTTTTAGCAACATTCAAGTGGCCGGGGTGGTTCAAAGAGTAGCTTCAAGGTCTTTCCTTGCTCACGTGAACTTGGAGGTGCCTTTTGTGTACTGGGGACGGTGCTATCTTTGATCTCGAGCGAAGGGGTCCAATCATTCACTGATGGAAATCGAGCGCTTCGGAATATACTAGATAAAAGCTGCGCACCGGGATGCTTGCGCATGAGGCTGAAGATTCGGAGGGAGAGAAAATTTTTGGTCGAGAACGTGACGAAAACGAGACCGGAACGAAAGGTGGTAACTTCAAATCCGGGCCAGTCGGCGAACAGACTGCGCAAGATGTATCCGCGTTGTAGCCTTTCGATATGTGCATTTCTTGATCTCAAGGCAGAACACAGTAATTCCTACCTGGATGAAAACCAACAATGTATATAGTGGAATGTAGAGGAGCGAGGAAATGGTATCAGTATCTTCGAACCAGATTTGGATAGACCGAACATCACTGCATTGTTAGCCCCAGACGAACACAAGGAGAATTCGGAATGGCCTTCACGCCTTGCGGCGAAAAGAGAAAAAAGGAAATTGTTACTAGACGAGCGAACGGCGGAGAGCAGTGGTGTCGAGATTCGCTACGCGGCCGCATCATGTGTGCCTGAGAGGCCTGTCATCGGCAAGCAAGGCTGACCAGCTTCGGAATAGCCCTCCCTCCCGTACCCCTCCTTTCGTCGGACTATCGCAACGGGCGAGCTGGCTGGCGTGGAGCCGACAACGGCGGCGCGTGAGTTGATGGAGGCTCCCGCGAGACAATGGGACGACGTCCACGGCGCGGCCCGCGAGAGCACAGCTAGCTAGCTGCCGGCTTTTGTCGTTCCTTCTTTTTATCCTTTTATTTTCTTTTTCGTCCTTTCTCGCTGCGTTGTTTTCTAGCGACGCTCTGTAACGTGCCGGACGGCAGCGGCTGACCTGCTGCCCGGCGAATCCGTGTCAGCAGCGCCCGCCATGTTCTCTCTTTCGACTGGCTGCTCCGAGACGGTTGTTCCTCCGTGCGAGGAAGGGCGCGAACCTGCGGCCATCAATTAGAGCGGGCGAGATGTGACGGTCAAGTTCGTCGGGCGCCGGACAGGCGAGGAAAAGCGCTGGCCTCCAGCAACGCTTCCTGCCTTTGAAGAACGTCTTCCTGGAAGAGAGGATGCAAGAGGAGCACGTCTGTCCTTTGGAAGCTGGCTTGAACGACGTCAGGTTACGACTTGTTGGTTTTCGGAGTAATCGTAGTGGTCGAACAGCGCAGAGTTAGCACAGACAGCAGCAGAGCTTTAGATATAGGCCCTGTAGGGGAACCGTAAAGCTCGAACAAACGGCAGTAGCAATGGCGGGACCACAAGTGCTTGTGAAAGCCGTCAAGTTGTCGTTTGTTAGTGCTATCCTCTTTCAAAACAGGAACGTGTACTGCACTTTCACAACTACAGTGAGCGCGAGACAGCTCATCTGAAAACAAATATGCGGATCTTAGAGTGAACGGATATGTCACTTCAGCCATGGTGCGGCACATAACACTTGAAGGACTTAGCGGTCGACGGTGCGGTCAGCGCAAGGGTTGATTTAACGGTGAACGTCAACGAGGCCTGCAAAGGCGAAGCTGTTCCAAATATATATATATATATATATATATATATATATATATATATATATATATATATATATATATATATATATATATATATATATATATATATATATATATAGATGATGCAAGTGATTTTCCACCCAGAGGAAAGAGCAAATGCAAGAAATAAACGTCCACTCAGTGTGCATCCACAGAGTGAGATTGTACAAGAGGATGTGTCGACAGACGACCTTCGCTTCCAAAGGACACGAGTGCCGTACTGAAAAGGCACATATTTTCTAATCCCGGATCGTTCATAATGATCGCCGACCGGGAGATAAAAGCCCGCGAGCAGCCGTTTATTTATACAAACCGAAAGGTCAGTGCAGGCGGGCGACCAATACATTTATAGCCTCACACGCCGGCAACTCGGCGGTAGCCTTGGCAATATCCTCGGAATGTGGCCACTAGTATGGGCACTGAAAAACACGTCGTTGCAGAATCCAGTTCTGGACACTCGATACAGATGAGCAAGAGGCTGCGAGCGATTCCTCCGCGACCTCCGCTCATGTTTCCTCGCGGTTTATTTATCAAGCTTGTTATTACTCTCTCTGCTACTGGGGCCAGCTATCACAGTACACAGTGCTGTAGCACCACTGCGGCTGTGCTTGCCAAATATAGATGTCGCAGCCGGATTTCTTTTTTTTTTTTTTTTTTTTTTTTTCTCGCAAGGTCGCACGCGCGCTCCGCCGCTGGACTTGCCAAACGCTGCAGGGGAGGACTAATACGCCACGCGGTGGTCAAGTGGACGAGAAGCGGCTACCGTGAGAAGCCTGAAGGTCGTTAAATTTCTCCCAGCGCCAGTAGGCTCGAGACATCCGGAGGGCCCACTAGTCCCAGCGTTAAATGCGAAAAAGGACGATGGTTCGCAGTGATAGCGAGATTTCACAGACGAGTCCATGCCTTTTTGCGTCGTCAAGCAATACGGCTTTGCCATCAATGACGACGCCATTTGCGGATTTGTGTATATGCGTCGTTTTACTGCGAAGAGGAGAAATCAACATGGCCTGAGTGGAAGTGAGAAGGAAACGGCGAAGTTATGCACTAATTGAATTTTGCAGGCTTTGATCGAGTTTCTTGCTGCGAATTTAACTAAAGCCATAAAATTCAGGGCGTGTGCATTAGAACGAAGTGAGCATAAATTCATTGCTTCTTCTTTTAACACGATAACACTAAAAGCCTTGTGAAAGGGAAAAAGCACCGTCGGTAATTAAAATCGGTGATTGGTCACAGAGAAGTGACGTCACTAGACCAGAAGTTACAACTGTACATTTCAATGTATCTTCTTCGAGCCCGTGTCGCCAGCTTAGACGTATTCAGGGGAACATATACGACCACCAACTAGGTGACTGTGGTTGTACGCGGACCGACGTTTAGGGGTTCCTAAAAACCATGAAATAATGACACAAAAACTGAGGTTAAATGCACCGACACTCAATGCAATTAGGTGTCTGTGTCTTTTTTTTTTTTTAGGTGTGGTGTCCCTTTCTAGTTATAGTGTCCTTGTTGCGCCGCCGTCCATACCAGGTGTCTGTAGGTTTTCTATACTTCAATATCAACAAGGTTGTCGAGGACCAGGCTGATTAGCACCGTGCTGTAGTTAATTTCGCGTTGATATGGTCGTTACGTCATCAGATAAAGATACGGTTTTAAACTTTGTACACTTTATGGAAACTGAATGTCACATTTTTTTTTTTTTTAGGATAAATAATATTAATGTGTAGACCTTGCAAGAAACACTCTGGAATGTGCATGCTTCTTCGAGTTATTAGTCTGGGCTGGCACCTTTGAGATGTCTTCAGACGCAGCTCACTTTCGCGAACCGCAACAGGTGCTGCCTGCCGCGGTTCGTGAAAAAGAAAAAAGAAACAGCTGTCGTGTACAGCTGCTATGCTAGGATTAAATGTACGGAGCAAGGATAAAAATCATAAAAATCACGCCTCCATCTTTTTCGAAGCGCGTAATCAAGTAAGCGTCGAAGAAGTTCTGATTTTCGAACCGCCGGAACAGGCGGAACAGGTAATGGGCTCGCTCAGAGCATTCGGACCTTAAAGCGAGGTCATGCGTGCATCTCGCAGGAGAGATGACGTCCTCGGGGAAGCGTCGTTGTCGCGTTCAGATGATAGCCTTCGTTCGGACCAGCTTCTCACGCGCGGTTTTCTCCTCTCGTATCCGCTTGGACGAAACGGTATGTGGGCGCCTGCGCCTGTCTGAACGGACACCGTGCCAGGTGCGAGACACGTTATCGACGAGACGCGGTCGACAGAAGCTCGCGCGCGCGAGCTGCGATGGCCGCGTAATGATTCCTTTCAAAAATCGCGCATTCAATTATCCCACAGGGCAAAGCTCAAGGGAAGACACACCCGCGTCTCTGCTGACGCGGCGGCGGTGCGCACTGCGCGTAGTTGCACCGGTGGGGTTTTAGCGATGACCTCACCTCGACCATTGCATGCAGACGATGGGTTGACGTCTGACACCAGTGTCGCAGAGATAGCTGGCTATCGCGAGCGTCAGATCTGCACTGTTGGGAAGCCGGCAACGCCTCTGGGCACGAGACGCTTGATGGAAAGTAGCTAGGCGCGACCGCCCTCGATCACGCGGAGGGCGTCGCACTGTACGCATTACGCTACATAAGCCCGCTTGTGTGACAGCCGGGCGCCATATACTGTGCAGAACAGGAGTGTCTTCTACAAAGCGCAGCTGAAAGAACGCTGCTGCAAAGAAGTGATTTCCGCTTCGCATATCAATCGCCAGTTTTCGTGTAGCTCAGCGCACTTTTTGACGACTACGAGGTGTACCCTATGGGAGGCGCCATCATGTGGTTCAATAGGTGCTTCACGACTGGCAACAAGTGTTGGCAGCATTTTCATGCCAGCGCTTATTAAGGGACCTCATGGAATCGAAGCTGGCCAGGAATCCCCCCCTACGGCATCCCTCAAAGCTGGAGTTGCTTTGGGATGGCGAACCCTACGAGCCAAACCAAACCAACATTAAAAAAAAAAAAAAAGAAAAAAAAACGCAAGGCAGCCATAACAGGCTAAGTAAATTGGTTCGCTTTGGTCTAATGGTTTAATTTCCCTAAGCGACTGAGTTTATGAGAGACACCGTAGTGGAGGGCTCCGGACATTTCGACCACTTGGTGTTCTTTAGCACGCACTGATATCGCACAGCCAACGGGCGCCTTGCATTTCGCATCGATCGAAAAGTGGCCACCGCAGCAGTGGAATCATGGAGCATTACGCAACCTTGTGCATGCCGCACGACAGGATCAGAACTCTTTAGCGGCTCCAATCTTGAGTGATTCCAAACATTCTGGTGCTGACGAGGAAATAAAAAAAAAATGTAAAACTAGGTTACGCTTGCTTCCCGGCGCACCGGGAAAAGTTCATGGTTAAACGTATAGGGCGCACAGCCGGCGCAACATATGCACTATTTCATTAAGCCCGCTGAAAGAAAAATTACCTAAGGCGCTGACAGCATGCTAAAGCTATAGTTCTGCATGCAGGCATCAAATTCATTCATTTTATTCATTTATTAATACTGTCACCCTATGCAGGCTATTACAGAAGTGGAAATAAACAAAATTCACAAAAAAGGAGCACATTTCAACAACTACAAAAGTCCGACACAAAAATACAAGCAAATACAGTGGACGTAAAACAGAACGTCAAATAATAGAGCAAAAGAAACAAAGGGAAACAGATTATGCAAATAGTTCACTGGGCGCGTATAAGCGAGAAACTTAACCATTCATAGCCATTCATTATGCGGTAGCAGCGGATGTATTCACCCTATACAGCATCCGCTATACTGCGGATAACTATACGCAGACGCATCGCAGGCAACCGAGGTGCATCATCCTCGGCGCGTCTTGAGTGACGGGCGAGGGACAGCGGGCCACGCCTCGGCCCAGGCTAAGTCCCTGTTGAGCAAAGGAGACGGACGGCCGCGAAAAGTCGTCCTCGGCGGCGCCTGCCAGAGATGTGCCGCGCCAACTCTTCCATTACGCGGCGCTCGCATCTCGGCGGCCCTACTTCAAATCGTGCGAAGGTTCGGATCACGAGGTGAAAAAGCGCTTCATTCTCGGTTTCGCAGGAAGAAGATAGTGGAGAGAACCAACGTGGGAAGACAAAGGGTTCCAAGGCGCTAAGAAGCAGGCTCAAGACCGAGATGGAAAACAGGGCGAAAGAAAGGAGACGGCGGGCTGATCGGAAGACGATGTGAGCGAGCGCTCCTGGAAGAGTGAAATCAGCCAAGCCACGCCGCGGAAAGAGGTGAGATGGGCCGACCGCGAGTCATGAGGAGACGCGCGCGAGGCGGGTCCGGTGCGTTACACGTCGCACGAGACAAGGGAAAAGCCAAGCCAGGCGAGCCCTGTGTGGGCAGCAGCCGGCGTCGCCGTCACAATGAAGCGCGGTGTTGAGCAAGCTGCTCCTGGGAGGCTCGCGCCAGTTCCCACGAACGAAGCCACCCCACGGCGCGCGCTCTTGTAGATCACCCCAGTGATGCTGCCCCGAAAATGATTTCTTCCGTGAGGGACGTGTCGAAGGGTGCGGCGGAGGCTGGCATCGAGCTCACACGGCGTTCGACATGAGGCGATGCGGCCTTCTGCGGCGAGAGGCAGACGTCAGAACCCTGCTAGGAGGACGCAAAAAACTGAACATCGCCGATCGCGAAACCTCTGGCGTGGCGGCAGATGGCCGAGTTTGTTGGCTCGCTGCTTTTCCCTGCGGTTGGTTAGAGCCAAAGGTATCGCTTTGGTGATGCAGTGCCGCGGCACGCGTCGGTCGCTTCACCGAGAGTGCGTAACAAGGGGCCTTAAACGCGTCGTGTGGGGAAGAAGGTTATTTCCGCTTAACTGTATGCAACCATTGGACCTGCGACCCCTTCCCTTTTCTTTCTGATTGTCTATGCCACACGCACCATGCAAGCTGAGGAACCACGTCCTCTATCTGACTCAGTTCGCCTCCAGTTTCCATTGTTTATTACTGCCGCTAAGCGCTATTACCACGATGCTCGGGCAGGTAATAGGCGTTCATCCGCCACCGCCTCGGCACTTTGTGCACCATCCAAGCTCTGTGAGGCCACACCGAATGAAAGGTTTTTCGAGCAACCACCTTCGTGCCCGGTGAGGGCGTCCAATCGAAAAAACGGTTTCAAGGTGTCCGGTCCTCGTAAGAGATGTGCGCGAGGGAGAAGTATAGCGGAGGGCGGACGAAGGGACGCCACCGCAAGTTCCCCGTTCCAGGTCAAGTGAGATGTATCCACGCATTTACATCGGCGCGGCTCCGGTGTCGAATGCGAGTGCGAGCGTGCGTGTGTTTATCGAGTGTGTCCGGCGGTGGTGGGGGTGAAGGAGAGACGACGCCGGCCAACGGACATCCCGCAGCGAAACGAACGCACGAGCTGCGTTGCGCACCCCGAGAACACATCCCCCGCTTATTTTTTTTTTCGTGGCTTGCGGGACGCCGCGCTGGCACGGGAGCAAGCGATCAAGGACGCCCCAAAGGTCGCCGAGGTCACGACGACGAGCAAGCCAACGCTGCAGCGGATGTGCCGACGCTGGCGAGTAGTAAAAGACTGGCGTCCGCGGGCGGTCTGAGTTGTCCGTCGCTGGTCGGTCACTCTCTCCTAGCGGAGGCGTGCAGTCGGCCGCTGGTTTGCGCTGCCCAGGCAGACAGTATTGGGGCCAAGGATTCCCAGAGCAACCTCTCTCCCGTGTTGTCCTCTCTGCCAGTGGCGGCGAGCCCCGAAAACGAAACGGAATGAGCGAACGCGTTCGACCAAATGGCGATCGCCACTGTCGGTGGGTCGAACGCTGGGCAGCGATTACGAAGGCCCGTTGCTTAAGCCGAGACAAAGAAAGAAAACAATGGAAACACGACGACGCTGAATCTGAACTGGAGAGAACAACTTTAGCGGATCGATAATGTGACGACGTTCTCTGTCGTCCGCCTAAATTTCTCTTCCGTGCGTGCAGACGAATGCGATAAGTCGCCATGTCCTATATCATATTCGGCGACTGAACATCACGCGAGACTCCACTCGGGGAATGCAGGACCTTATGGTGCTGCGTGGGGCAAGTACAGAGCGCATACAAAGGGCCAGGCTGATTTATATGCAGTCGAATGGCTATGCAGGATCCCTTTTTGTAGACGTAACCGGTTGGCTTTAAGAGAAATGACAACCAAAAATCTTGACGTGCATCCTAGCGAGTTAGTTGTGCAACCATATCTGCTTACGCAAGGCACGCTTCGCTAAAGGTGCTGGTGACTGGCAAAAGGGAAAACAAGGCAGAAAGCTAAATTTTCAGTGAGGTTCACTTACTTGTCAGCCATATATCATTTTGTTTTTCTAAATGGCCAATCGTGGACAGGTCAGGCACTTAGTCTGCGTAGGCGGGTGCGTCGGGCAGTGCTATATTTCAGGTTTCTAGCCATCTAATGACATTCTCGCCTTTTTCCCTCACGAACTAGTGGCATAGTACAGAAGCAATCGTCTACAGCTCCAGTATATTCAGTGCCCTGAATACATTACCCACTCCAGACATAAAAGACCGAACGCCATACTATAGGGAGGAAAACGAGTCCATGGCATCAAAACGATAGGCACTGGTCCACACAGACAGCAAACGCTCCACCTGCTGGTTAACTCCACGACCCTGCCAGCTTGAGGTACTTTCCTCTCCAGGACATTCCAGGCAAGAACACATAGGACAAGCTGGAGTCTTCTCTCCGTGATCAGGACATTAACCATCCTCCAGCCCCCATCGTGCGGCAAAGAAAATCCCCAATAACAGATTGTTTTTGTTTGTTTTCGCTTATTCTTCGCGTACAGCGGCTGTCGGAGTATCCCATGGTAGGAAACAAAACGGGATTACTATGAACGCAGATCATTAGCACTTGCTTGCTACCAGCTCAGGTTATCTTGGCCACGTCGGATCAAAGTCGCATGTTCCTTTTCGCCTATGATAAGGAAACTCAATTTCGCGAACCGGGTGCTCCAGGCCAAACGCAAACACTTGGCGATGAATGTTGTTGCTCCACTAGGAAGCAAATAAAAAGCTATTCACCGCGTCACGAATTCCACACCGGCCAGAGGGCGCGCTGAGACGGACTACCGGCGGCACAACATGTAGGCTCCCTAGACTACCGAGAGAGTATGCACAACTGGAGGACTCCACTACACTTAAGTACAGCGGTACAGCCCGCAGGTTTTCAATTAAGTCGCTTAACGTGCCAGATATAGCGTGGATGCTGGGGGTGCTCCAAATAAAAATCAAAGCGAGGAACGACTCAGAAAAAGGTAAGAGAAGAAACAGCAACACGCGAGACACCGTCTACAGACCGCTACGAGAGGGGGACAGTGAAAGATAAAAAAAATCGTAGCAATGCGAGTGCTCGAGTCAGATGTACAGAAGTGTGTGTATATGTGTGTGTGTGACCACGCAATCCCAATTCTACGCCGCGTACCCGTCTGGGGGCACTGCTGTTTCGTGGCCTACTTTCCACCGCGGTGGGAGGAGTAATTTGCGAGCCGCACGAAATGCCGACTGCGAGGGCTTTCTCCGCGTCCCTTACTCTCGCTCGCTTATGCTCTTTCTCTGGGCTTCCGCCGCCCCGCGCGATAAGTGAAAGTGAACCGAAATGAGCTTGCAAACGATGTATGTGCGGTCCATGCGGAGAGAATGCATGCCCCCTCGTTTTTCATACGGAACGGGAAGCAGGGCAAGGGAGTGCCTATCAAGCGTTGGTTTTGTTACCCTTGTCTCTCGGAAAGACCGAGTGAGCCGCTGGGGTGATTGCTAATTGCTCGATAATGCGCTCTGCATGTTGTGCTGTCTTGTCCTCATTTTTTCAGGAATCATTAATTGTTTCTGCCGCTGATTAATGTGTTAATGTTCTCGGGCATTCCACTGTGCCTAGCCCTAAAGCACTTGAATCGTTTAAAAACTAGCGAGAGAGAAAGCATACGAACGTTGGTGGTGTGTCCTTCCATTACTTCACATATGTCCTGTGAAACGTTTCAAGTAAGATACAGAGTTGGTGAAAAATTTCCGGGCCACAAAGGTTCGATTTTCTTCATTACATTATAGTATTATGCAGCTATGAAGGTATCATGCTTCTCAAAATTGAGAATGATACACTTCTCCTACCAAACAGAGCTATCTTAAGGCCTGTGGTACCTTAAGGACTGCATGGCTCAAAAGCAGACCCTGTGGGCTGCGTAACCTTCGAAGGGTGCTGTTCATTGCATCAACGACGTAGTGAATATTTGATACTGCGTCAGTCAGCCCGGCGAAATCTGATGCCTTCGTAGATTTTTCTTCTTTCTGCTTTGAGCTGTGCAGACGATAGAATCCTCGTTGTTATGCAAATGGGTTCCTACCGCTCCCTTCGTCGTCGACGTAGCTACTCCGGTGATCCGCGTAATGATTAATGCATTTAAGCAGAATGTACCTATCGCCAGTAAAAAGACACGGCCTTCGCCGCGTGCCGTGTATATAGACAATAATTTTGATCTGCTTGCAGTTGGCCGAATGCACACACGGTAATTCTTCTGCAGGAAACGAGATCAGCTCCAAACTTGAAGAGCTGCTAACGTTGCTAATAACTGCTAACATTCTGCGCATCAGTGCAGTTAAGGACTACGCTCAAAACTGCCACTTTGGATTATACCTCAAACAGTGTGCGACCTTGAAGAGACATTGGCACCTTTGCCGGTGGCCAATAAAACATAATTATCTTTAAAACTTCCTTGTTGAACATGTTTTCTCTCATGTTTGTTGCTATCAAGAAATGAGAGTGCGAGAGAGGGACGCAGTCTCTCGGTAGGTGCGAAATGAATTTCAGAAACACCTGCAAAAGGTACTATCGGAAAGTTGGCACGAAACGTCGCCTCACACTTTCACGCGCGAATCCCATGAGGTATTTTCCTCGTTTGGGAAGAAGCCATTAGTTTCGACGACAAAGCTGTATTACATAGTATTGGAAATACATGCTATTGAAAATATTCTTCACAAGCATCGCAAGACAAAGAAAAAAGCAGAAGACCTTTACGGGTCGACTCTGAATGAGAAAACGGTGGATAAAAATATGTCTGACATTAATATTTGGCACTATATCACACCTGAGTGTTGCCCAAGCAAGTATATGCCTGTCTGAGTCCAAACGATTCAAACTCTCATTACACCTTCCCGACTATCCATTTCCGCTTTCGTTCTGAACCCTTCTGTTCCAGTTGCACTGGTTGCACTGCTTATGCCAATCTAGAGCACTGCTTCTTCTGTGGTGTCGCCATATCTAGTCTCTGCACCTCCCTCCCTTCACCTCTCCTGGAGCACCTGACTTTCGTCAGTCCTAGCTTGGAAGACCAGGGTCCCTATTCCGAGTTTGCGTCGTTATCGAAACTGTCGCTATCTCGCTTACCTCGAGTCATCTGATTGATGGAAACAGCGGAACCGGATTTCAGTTTGGTTGCCACCACTTCTGGTTCCGGTTCCGGTGTTTCCACAAATCAGATGACTCGCGAGCGGTGGAGATAGCGACACTTTCAATAATGACGCGAACTCGGAATAGGGACCCTGCTAGCTTTGGTCAACCAGACGCGATTCGGCGTTCTTTACAAAGTGCCGCTCTCATATATGGCATCGTCCGGCCGAACCAGAGCAGGCGTATGATGCTGTGGAAAAAGGAAAGGCGCGGCATCATTCTCAGTCCCTTTAGGAATGGGGTTGATGGTTTGAAAAGGGACAAGAAAAGGAACGTCGCAGCTGTACAGTTATACTAGCCAAAATTATAAACAAAAACGGCTCCCGGAACCCCTGCCACTGTAATCACTTTGCTTGACAAGCAGGAGTGCACTTTCTTTTTTCCTTTTTTTAAATTTAAGATACAGGGGGAACAGCGCGTAGACACGTTCCGGATCCGCGTATGTTGTCGTCGAAAAAATTTATTTTCAGAAAGAGAAAGGGGAGAAACATCGCATGGAAAAACGACCACACCCGCCGCTGTGGTTCAGTGGTTAAGACGTACGCCTACTGATCCGGAGTACCCGGATTCTATCCCGACTGCTGCGGCCGCGTCTCGAAAAGGGGAAACGCAAATGCACCCGTGTGCTGTGCGATGTCAGTGCACGTTAAAGTAGTTCAGGCTGTCGAAACTATCCTGGAGCTCTTCAATATGGCACCTCTTTTTCTCTTCTTTCAATCCCACCTTCTTCCCTTCCCGTACAGCGCAATTCAGGTGCTCACGGAGATGTGTGACGGATAGTCAGCCTCTTGGAAATTGAAATGAGGCTTCGTGCCTAAGAAGCCTAAATATGAATATCGCGACGACTATGACTCCAACAGATAATTAACTTTGGCACTCGCAGTTGCGCACGCCTAAGGATCGAGCTACCGGAGCGATCGCGAGACGACAGCCAACGATAGCGCTCGACGCGCAAGGCTGGCGCGCAGCAGGAGCCGTATCCTCGACCAAATGACCGTGCGCGCCGCAGCCCTTTGTCAAAAAAAAGGCAGCAGCGGCACCGGCGACTCCCTTTTCGATCAACCTACACGGCCATGTTCAAGGTTCGCTCGGCCAGGAACAGCATCTGACACAGTGGCCGAGACGCCTCCTCGGTAGCGGTAGTCACCCGCGCGCGCGCTCCTTCCGCGCACGTTCGTAACGCGTAACTTCAGAAAGCGGAACCCAGGTGCGGGAGAAAACGCCTCTGTGTCGTGTGTGGCGCTAATTTCGTTTCTCGTGGAGCATAATGTACGCTCGCTTGACGGCAGCCGACTTGACCGATGCACATGATGTGCGATGGGGGCCACCACGGGCGACGTGTACTCCACAATACGAAGCGATGACGTCTACCTCCTTTTCTCTGGCGAGCGTGGGCATGGCTGCCTTGCCCTCTGGGAAAGAAGGAAGAACAAGAAGCGAAACGGAGACCGCTCGTCGAGACAGTCTTCTCGCCTCGAACTCGCTCTCTGTGGAGTTTCCCTCGCTCCTCGAAGGACGGTCACCACAGCCGCTGCGCCTTCCGTGGCAGAAGTTCAACGCCGAAGCAACGACATCCGCACTGGACAAAAGGCGGTTGATGAATCGTCGCCTGACCGTCATTCGTCCGTAGTTGGCGGCAGAGGGCGCCCGCGAGCAAACAGCAGCAGCTGCTGCTGCTGCTGCTGCGGACGATTGGCGGAATGCAGGCGCCTTCAAGGTTGACCACATAACGGTGTCGGGTCCCCCGGCGCAAGGACATACTAGAGGAAGGAGTCCTGCAGAGGAGTTGAGGGAGAGGAGAAGGGCAAGAGGGAGAGACAGAGGGAGCACGGACACGTGGGCACAGTTCCTCGTTTTTTCCAGCAGGCTACAACGACTGCGGCCGCGATGATGACGCAACGGTCCACTGCTGCTTCGGCGTGCATCCTGGTCGAGAGTGCGGACGGACGGTGTAAATGGGTGGTGAAGGGCTGGACATGCACTGCGTATGCTAGCAGTATGAGGGCAGTGGACAATCAAGGGCGACAGGACATTACACCATTGCAGGCAGCGCCGCCTTACAACCGCGAAGGCGAAACTGTACGGGAACGGAGCAGATGACGCTGGGAGAACTAAGCACTGTACGGTTTCCACCACAACCGACTCTCGTCACAGGTACGCACATTGTCTGAAAAAGAGGGGAGCGATGGAACGGGGGAGAAGGAAGAAAAAGCCGACTGGCGCCGACAGCGTTAAGGGCGAAACGCATCTTGGTGCGGTTCCAGTCACGGTTTGAGGAACGGACGCCCGCTATCTCGTCTCGTAACACTCTTTCTGTACGAACCGCTTCGTCTTTCTTTTTTCCTCTTCAGGCTCGTTAGGAGTTGGCTCGCGCGTCGCATTTAATGTTCAGCTGGCAGAGACGCTGGTAAACCGTCTGCCGCATCTATTTGTGGCGCTAAGCTCAGCGCACCTGGCGTTGCGTGTATCCACCAGCGTGTGCATCTGAGAGAAAGGGAAGGGGAGGGGCTTTGTTACATGCCCGCTTTCCCTTTCTCTATTTGTAAGAAAAGTGTGGTGAGTAAACTGCGTGCGTGCGCGTTGTAGGCGCTAAAGGCCACGGATGTCATGCACCGGACGGCCGCTCAGAGGTGTTGGAAAGCGCCGCTACACGCAAGCAACATCGACAGTTTAACTCTTCTGAAGTGAGTAGATGTCGCACCTCGAAAAAAAAAATACACGATGGGTCATTCAGGCACTCAGGCTACCGCCTCAGTTATCGTGAAAAGAGAGGTCAGGATTGTAAATGAAGTCAACGGGATAAGAGTTGTTCTTCCTTACATGGACAAGCCGAGCTAGAGACAGCAACGAACCATGACCGAGCTTGGGCTGCCGCGATAGCCGGAGTAGTTCAAAGTTCTGCAGCTTTACCTATTCTGCGCCTCAGTTACACCACTGCAGCAATGCATCCACGCTGTGTAGTGCTTTGTCGGCACTCATATGAGCACCGGGGGTATCCCATATTGCATTCAATTTCTATTTGCTTTTTTTTTTATTGTCATCAGAACAGACGGCTAGAGACAGCCAAGTCCCGAAAATTCAATTTCGGTTTGGTCTAAAAATGGAAAATATATATAGCTCCACAACCGATCCGCCACCATGCATCTGCTGAAAGGAAGCTATAGAATCCACAGCACCAGAGCATTCGTCCAGTATTAGTGCAACCTCCTTGGACTATGCACTTGATCACAGCTTTCGTCCTCGAAAACACATTTTTTCCCCTCTTACCGCGCCGCTGCGTCAATTAAAAAAAAAAAAAAAAAAGCCCCCCCCCCCCCCCCCCCCCTTTTTTTTTTGAGCGGTGACCGCCTTCCCTAGAATGTAGTCAGCGTCCACCCCGTATATGCCCAGCTGGAAGACAGTATTGTCCAAAGAAAACCACAAAAAGGAGGCCTGTCCGCGAATTTGTATGTCTCCATTGTGCTTGTGGAGGACAATACCAGTCGCCAGAAGACGTCCCTGCGATCGCCTTCCCTGGAAGCGCTGTCCGTAATATCAAGTGTTTCTCTCGGAACATTCGCTTCGGAAGAGACACAGCAGAAACGGCCAGACAGATATTGTTCACACGTCCTCGGATTCGACGACCACCATAGCCACCGGACAAGCTTACGGAGGCTGGGAAGTCACGGACGACGCCCGGCTGGAGAGGTAGTACGTACCCGTCATCAAAGGGCGGTGCCTCCGTGGCTGTTGCGGTGAGGCCAGAGCCTTTATTTATGGACCACAAGGTGCGCTCGCTTCACCGCAATTGTCTACCTGTCAGTGCGCAGCAGAACTGTATTGTTTCAATGCAAAAGCAAAAAACTGCTGGAAGGGCCAGAAACCGAAAATCGAGGCGAGTGACGATATAGTATGCGCTGCATATACGGACAACACTGACCGACACTAAATTTGGGACAGGAAGGAACGGTGTATTGGAAACAAACCGGCGCGGCTTTCTGCACCGTCCGAACGAAAAATCGCTTCTAAATCTGAACTGCCACCGGCGTATAGCGACACGAAGTAGGACAACGCTAAGGGAGTATGCGGCGCCATTTGCCGATCATCGTTGGAGCCGCTCTGGGAGGTATAGGCGAATGTCGCCTTCCCCACTGCGTGGTTTCATTCTTCTTGGCTTAGGTCCGTCAATTTGAGTATATGTACATCAACTATATGTCGACTCATGACCGTGTCCGAGGCCAACGCCGCTGAGTTCACTCAATCGCTTGCATGAAGTAACCTCCGAACTGCTTGTAGTCATTTCCGACGCTCGGATAGTCCTCAATTCCAACTCGTAGATTGTGTTGAAGTGTTTTATTTCAGACAACACAGTTACAGTTGTCTAGGGGACAGACCAAAAGGTAAATAAATGCCTGACAAAGAGTCTGCCCCCTTCTTGCTACAACTCAGGAACACAAGGCATTCGAAGCAGAAGGCACACATTCAGTGCATATTCATAATCGGACATGATGAAACGCCTTTATGCTGACGAACGAAAAAGCCCAAAAAATAGCTAGATAAGTGAATAGAATGCTTACCCCCGGAGTGACAAGTACAAAACGATGTTCTTTTTGCAAGCTTTCAAAGACTTGCTCGCATAAATAATGTTTAAAGCAGTATGATTATCATTTAAAAAACTGGAAATTCTGTATGTGAGTTTCTGGGTGCCGCAGTTAGTGCGAATTGTTGCTTTATTGAAATTTTTGTGCCGCGTGTTGTAGTTGTGTACTTTGGCGATGTACTTGCGGTAGAATGCGAGAGGATCGGAATGCATTTCTAAGTAAGCGACTAACGCTGTCTTTTTGTTTATGACATTCCATAAGGTAAACAACTGGTATTCCCTAAACAATAGATAAGCAATGGTATTTCCTAAACAATGCACTGCCGAAGCAATTGATGAAGCGTCGAGGCTTGCAGCAGCTTTCATTCAGACAGCGCATGCCTTCATCATCTATGCGGGCGAGGACCTCGGTGGTCAGGCCTCGGATAGTCCACCCCGCTCCCAGTGGCCGCTGGACCCAGTGTACCCGCTGGCACTGTTCACTGGTGGTGGAAACGGGGGCCGCAGTGCCAAACGGAAGTCGCGGGAAAGTAAAGCGGCCAGGCGTCTTTGGGCGCGGCCCCGCGGGGCCTCGACGGCGGCGGCACTGCGCTGATAGCCGTCGAGGTCGCCGCGGTGCGAGGAACGCGCGGCCCCAAATCGCGCAGGTCTTCTAAATGCCGCCGCCGCTGCTGCCCGTCCTCTCCCTTTTTCACATTGAGCCCAATCTCGTTTGCGGTCCTGCTCTCTTGTCGCACGTTCTCTCCTTGCTTCAATATTGTGTTTATATATTTGTCTGCCCTTTGTGTCTACTTTTCTTATCCGTCAGCTTATCTGCTGCGTGTTTCCTTTGTTTGCTTTTGGTATAGTTTGTTTTAGAATCATTTTCTTATTTGGTTGTTTGTGTTTTATGTTAGTGACGTAGTGTCGGAGGTGGAGGTAGAGGGGGCGACAGTAAGAGTATCAGATATCTTTGTCTTCCTCTACTCATAATATCATTTGCGATCCACGTGTCCTTTGTTTTTCCTCCTCATCGGACTATAGGTCCTTTCCGCGTTCTTCCGCTTGCCAAATGGTGCATGCACTAGAGGCGCGTTTTCTTTCTGGTCTTTCTTCGCTTGTTGTGTTGTGTAAAGTTCATCACTGCACGCCTTCTGCAGATGACCTCCAAAGAAAAAATTTGTCTTCCACCTTTTTTGCCCGCATTGCTCCTCTGTTACCTTTGCCTGTGCTGTCTGATACTATGTAGAGTCCGCCTTCCTAGTTTCTTCCTATGGGCGGCATGAAACGGACACCGATCGTGGAAAGCAATCTAGTAGTAGCAAGAAAAAAAAAAAAACACTGCATGCCGCGTTGTCTTTTGCTATTCACCCCCTCTGACACGTATAAAGCTCCGCTGCGTTGCGTAATGCCTAGATTCGCAGGTAATTTTCCGAAGTGCGTATGCTCTCTGCTCGTAGCATGTACAGTAGGATCGCTCAAGAAGCCGTTAATATACGGCTTTACGAAACCTTTGTTGTAGCGCTGAGTGAGTGAGTTTTTCCACGCGTCGAACCGCTGGAGTTTTGTTTGTCTTATAGTTGTGCTTGTCTACACACAACGCGTACAATTCTTTTTAGCGCTAACAGTTTTGTCGGCTCATCTAACAGTCTTCTACTTCGTCGCTTTTATACTTTCTTCGCTGTTCTCTGTTTCACAACCTTCTAAGCTTTTTCTTTTTCCGCCTATGTATGATCACCGGCAATAATGCCTGCGATACGTGTACATAGGTATCAGCTCTTCCGCGCCCCAAACAATGCAATGATCAGCGACAAATTAAAAAGAGAGAGAGAGAAAAAAAACAACAACTTACATTTGCATCTCTCTGCCGGGACGCACATATTGTTTTCTTCTCTCTCTCTCTCTCTCTCTCTGTGGATAAGGAACAATCCCGACACCTTCAACGAAGCCGGTTGCAGCGGCCATACTTCGAGCCGACGCCTAATGCGCCCGCTTTTGCTGCTATCGCTCACTCACATCGCCTTCTTTTTCCTCGTGCCGCCGCACTCCCTCTTCTCCGCCTCCTCCCTTCGCGGCTCGAGCTGCCGACGCGCCCACCGCTGTTATGTGTACACACTCCGCCTCGCTCGCAACACGCTATGCACGCCAACAGCGCGTGAGAATGCTCGCAGCTTCCTCTCCATTGCACACACAACATATATAGTACACATATCCTCGTAGCTGTTGTTCTAGGCAGTGTTACACAACCCCAGTGACTTCCTGCCCCATGGCGCTTAAGGCGCGTTGCTGCGGCCAGGCGGCGCGTCCGTTTCACACGGCGTATAGCTCGGATTTCCGGAGAATTACAGAGTCTTAGCTCGAGAACTATCGAGGTACACAGAAGGAAAAGGGAAACACTGAGGATAGGCACATTTCATCTCGGAAAAGAAATCTTTTAGGGGTTTTAGGCAGTTTGAGGACAAATGTACGATTGCCTTTTCGTTCGCGGCCGATTGCCATGAAGGCAACCATTATTTAGGTAGATAATTCTTGCATAAGTGTTCTGTGGGCCTACTGTCAAGAATGATCTTTAAAACCAAATTTACCGATTGCGGAAGGGGGATTTTTGGTGCGTGGCAATTCAGTAAACAAAAAGGGAATAATTAAGCGTCCTAGATATGTCCTGTGTTCGTCAAAAAAAAAAAAAAAAAAAAAAAAAAAGTTATACAACGCGTCACGTCGTAAGCTTACAGGGGCGGTGTGTTGCAATCGTGGCTGACTGATTAAACGGCAAGGGCGAATCAACTGCGTGCCTTCGGAGGCAGATATAATCCCAATTAAGCAAGAATATCCCCAATGCGTTGCCAGTGCGGAGTTCCACCGCGTGCAGTATCATACCGCAATACATCCCAGCAAAAATCATGATGTACTTCCGGTGCCGAACTCCAGCCTCCCGAATTCCAGCATAGAATCCAAACTGTCACGTGAAACCAGCGTTGGAAAAGTATCGCGGTCAGATACGAGGCACTAAAATTGCGAAACCGCGTTGAGGTACTCGCCTAGCGCCGCCATAGCAGTGCTCTGCCCCCATGCTATATAACAGCGTGATGCTTGCCGCATTCATTGCTTGCCGCGTATTAGTGAGCGTTGCGGAGCCCGTTAATGCACGCGTAACTAATGCGTCTTTTCTGCTTTTTACCCGCATGTAATCAAACGATGCCTGGCAAAGGTAAGCGAGACAGGCGCCAGAAACTGGGTCACATCCAGCCCTTCTCACGAAGCCGGCCGGCCTAGGACGCTTCGCGTCTACCCGTGGCATTTTCTCAGGGTGAATTACTCGGCATCGAGCGTAAAATGAGTGCTGCACACCTAATTCACACAATAGTAAGCGCAGGATTGCCGTTGCCACAGTGATGTCATATGGAACTGTATGCAGTGGGAAATATAGTCTTACCTAAGACGGGGAAGAATATCGCGAACACTGCGATGTAATGTAAAACGCCATGCGTAATCTGGGCGCTCAGTACGCCCTGTGTTCAATATATCTATCTCTCTCTCTCTCTTTCAGTATTTTTATTCTCTGCCGTCAGTTTCTTTTCCGTATAGGCGCCAAGCCTGTTACGCATTACACGGGAAAGCTAGTTCTGCGAATTATTAGCATGATTGTTGTTTTCGCAAGATTGCTGTGAGTGATAGAGTGTTTTAGTAATTGTGCAAGCACATTTAAGAATTTCTCTGGTGGTTTTTCGTACTGCTAGTAAGAAAACATCCAAAGACGGAACCCTCGCACAAACACCATTTCGTGAGCTATTTCGCACGTAGCGGAGTCAATGCTGGCCATTTCAGTTTCCTTCCCTGTCTAGTCGGATTCCATAAACAGTTTTTATTTTAGTGCATCACCTATAAAAAGCTCTCGAATGCACGTCTTACAAATGCTTCAAAAGCTCTTCACTCATTGTTTTCAGACACGTGCCTGGAAATGGTTGGCTACGTACTGCATCACCCACCCCTGGTGCACATTTACAACAGCGCTTTTGAGTGAACACGTACCCTCACAGTGCTGATCGAATACCAGGCATAGATTGCATCACTACCGACATGCGTATACGGAAGGTATACATGTCCGCAGTGCGTGGGTAGGGCAGTTGTGTGGTATTCGTCAGAGTTGACCGCTCAGGGTGTCGCTTCATTAGAGACCCTCATCCTCCGAGAATAGCCTCAACCGCGGTCTCCGCTCAGTCTTGTCACACTCGCATCGCGACGTCCAAATGCGGACGACGGACAGATATCTCAGGGGGCCAAACAAGGGCGCACCCTTTTCTTGCCCCGGCACATGCATACGACATGAGATGGACAGCGCATATGTCTTGTACGGCGCCCCAGAGATGGCGTCACCCCCTTTCCCTTCTCCGGTCACTACAAAGAACATCCAGTTGAGGATGGTTGGGGACCCTTCCTTCTCCCCCTTTCTCGATGGCGCACCCATTATGCTGTGCGCTCTGTGCCCTCGCCGCGTGCCTGCGCATTCAAGAACAGGCGAATGCTCGTAGCGGTGCCCGCTGTAGTGCTGGCTGGCGCACATATTATGGGATCTCGATTTAGGAATGACCGTTTTAGACGGCAGCGGATTAAGGCAGCCGCATCTGTCCAGACCCTGTCGTGTCATGGGCTCGGCTGTGATGGCTGTTTTGGTTGCGGTCGGAGGAGCGCGGGCTGAATGTTTCCTCCTTGGAGAATCCAGTGTGTGCACACGGCTGCGGTCGGGTAGCGCCCAGAGAGCTAGTTGTCTATTTATGGCCTGATCCCTTAATAAGCGGTTTATGCGGTGTCGGAAGAACAGGTGCGTGTATGCGTTGGCTCCGGACAAATGGTTCGATGTCGTGGTTCAGATGCAGGAGTGACGAGCAGGAAGAGCTGTATTATAAACTCGCTGGCTTGGATTATACATGTCCGCGCTCGTTTGCTGGGTGCTTATGCGCCCATTGGAAAGTAATCTCTAGGCCCGTTTTCTACATCAGTGCTTCCTCAAGTCCTGCAGCTTTGTGTGACTGCCGTTCAAGGGATTTCCTCCCAATGACATTCTGTCGTGATGGCGGTATTATGGCGTGCAGTTGTTTTCAAGAGGAACGCACAAAAGTAAGATATGATATACGAATTAGCAGATCGTGGTTCACATTATGACCAATGGATAATCTTTTCCTGAAGTTTAGAAGCTTTCTGTCCGACTGCGAGCACGTTAGCAGACCAGTCCAGTCCGCAAAGTCACGCAAGCAAGAACTGCGAACTCAGATAACAAGCTCCTCACTTCACGCTATGATTTCAATGTTGCGTGTAACTTAGTTTCCTGCGCAGAACGTTCATACTTCTTTGCCTGGTCTTTCTGACCGCAAATGCGAAAGGTTGTCCGCAGAAACATTAAAGAAGACGCACAAAAGCTGAAACTTCACGGAGTCCAGTTCTGATGAAATGTGTCCTTTCTTGTCCGTGCCAGCTTGCCGGCTTGGCTGAGAAAGGTGTTTGATGATTTTTATTGGTAGGACAAGCCACACATATCCGGAAATACGCCCATGCGAGGCGTATGCGATCTGGTGGGCGAACAGTCGTACGCTCTTCAGAGCAGCGCGGCGGTGAATATACAACCACATGCTCTGAAAGGAACGCCACTCGATCACGGACACCCTTACTGCGCTCTTGTAAAACTACAAAAATTCGACGACGTTTGATGTCGCTTGCGCTGCATTCTTCATGCCCCCTCACACGGCTAGCAGACTTACGGCCCCATAACTTCACCGTTTTGTGTGCGTTTTTTTTTTTTTTTTCTACCAGTACGCAGAACGCGGCAAGCTGAAATGCACATGAAGACCAAGCGGGCAATGCTTGCTTGTCTCTGATTTGTGAATGCGCGCTCCTGAGGCGCCTTCCAGCACGCTTGAGTACGCAATCCATTCATCGATCAAAAGGAGAGCATCGTGCTGGCTGATGACCGAAAAAGAGATGAGGGCAAACAACATCAAACAAGATACGCGCAGCGTTTGCATGCGACTTTCCGGCTTTTGCACTGTGTACCTCGACGACTGTCCAGCGTTGTTTGCCCAGCGGGCCGCTGTACCGTGTCTGATTTTTGGCGTAGGTCGTTACCGCCATCTATCGTTTATCCGTTCCTTTTCTTCCTGCGTTCCGCGGAATAAGGCCGTCGGCGACCCGCAAAATGCGGGGCGTTCGGGCTGACAGCTCTCTGCTTGTTTTCCTCCCTCGCTTTCGACTAAAAGTCTCCCGCCGAAGTTTTCCTCCTTGAGCGAATTTCCTTGTTTATATCGAAGTTTGCTGAGCAAATCAGCGATTGTATTGTTTTCGTCTTACAAGAAAGCTCGGAGTTGAGCTTCTCCGTTGTTATCTTTTTTTTTTTTTTTTTTTTTTTTTTCATTATAACGATTGACGAAATGTTCGCCGTATGTGGTTAAGCAGGTTAGATCTATATTTATCCGGTGATTAATTTGGTCAGTGCTTTCTGTGCCTGCCCAGCGTATCACATTCTGATAGTCCGTACCTTCCTCATTTGTTTGTTTGTTACATATTTTATTTAACGTCCTAAAGTGCTTATGGGACACGCTGTAGGGGAATACTCCGAAAATTTGGACCCGCGGGGTTATTGAACGTGCGCTGGTATCACTCACTATATAAGGGCGCTTCCTGATTTATGAAATCTACATAAAGTAACGAGGTTTGTGATAAGAAAAAGCTATATAGTATACTGTTGTACTGAATAAAGAAAAGCATGAGAAGCATATGCCAGTGCCAGGGTGATATTTATATGGGAGGCAGCTGTTGAATTTTTATCGCGAGCAATGCTGTAATATGGCGGCTAGTTGGTTTTCCATCATCACGTAGGCGCGCTAAACTTTAACATAAGGACGATTTGGGGTCTTCCTTTAGCAAATCGTCCTTATGTTAAAGTTTAACGTGCCTATACCTTATGACGAATTTACACCACTATTCCTTTTTGGCCATTTTCCCGCTATTCCGCTCTTGCAAAGCTTCGACAGGTGACGTCAAACTTCCTTATTTATTATTTGTATACGTCTTAGGATCCCTGTATTTATGTAGTAGAATCGGCCGTTTGTTATGTAATTGAATCGAATCTCGAGTTCTTGACCACCCAGAAGCTAGAAGGCTGAGTCAGGTGATCGCTTCACAATACTGTGCAGATTCGTGACGACTCAGCTTTTTGCGAAGTAGTCCTATATTTTGTGAGTGACGCGCAGCATGACGTATGATGCTGCCGTTGCCTATCACGTTTCCCAATCCCTTTTCCCAAGCAACGAAGCCTTTCACATTCCATAGGCGCCTCCTCTTGAAATACGGGGAGGCACGCCCCGCGAGTGCCTTTGTCCCAGTACCTCAGGACACGGAGACTGCACGGCATACTGTATGCGCGTCCCACCTAAATCTCGATGTGCGCTTTCCGCGTCATTGAAGCGGCGACAGCGGCCGGAAATAAGATGAAACTGGAGCGTCGCGTAGACTCTTGTAGTGCTCGCGCATTGCACCGCCGTTCTGGGAAAAGGTGCAGGCATTAAAGGTACACGTGCATGCATAGTACACAAAGCGAGCGAGGGAGAGAGTGTTATGCGGGCGTGTGCGGCGAGCAGCGACGCCTTTAAAAGCAGCCCGGATCCGCGTGGAAGCTGCGCGGCCCACATGGGTCCGCCCGCGCGCCCATGCCTCCGCGAACGCGACAACGTCGGCGGCGACGCCTTCGTGCTTTGCCAGTGCACCACCACGCGACGGGGCGGAAGACGTCGGGCGACGGGTTGGCGTCCACGCGCTACCCGAAGAACCCGGCGTGTGTGTGTGTCAACTGTTCTTGATGGGAGCACGAGTTCTACTGAGAGCGGTGGTTTGTGGCATGGCGGGCGGAGTGGTGTCCCACTTTGGCAATAAAGCGCATCGCTTGAATACACTCTATCCTGCTATTTTTAACGCTGCCAGAGGCCGCCGTACACACCACGGTGGTAGTGCTTTGTCCGCCTCTGTCCGGTGACATATCTCTTAAGAGCCGGGATGGAGCTCACCAGATATAGTACGGGGAGATGCATATTTTGTGAGGATAGTTGCGCAAAAATAGTTTTCAACGTAGCGGGCACTGTTTAAAGAGAGAAAGAAATCTTTAATCTAAGGAAGGGTAGAGTAGATTGGTCAAAGTCTCTAACCTACTGCTCCACAATAGCGCAGAAGGAAATGGTAAACGAGATTGCATTCATGAATGAGCAATAAAACGTTCAGAGCTATATTTGTACGCGTCTTCTCTTCGTCAGCAACATTACGATCGTTGGATAGTGAACGAGTTTTGCTGACTAGCTTAGAGTTGCTTCACTGGGCCTTGAAGCAGTGATCTACAAAACGCTGCTGCTCTCCTTGCTCGGCTTGGGCATAGACGGCGACGAGACAGACAAACAGTTGATACTGGGCGCTGTCAGCTTTCATGAACAACATTCGCACCAACTTACAAACTAAACAAGAAACATCATATCCACGAAAGGCAGGGGTACCTATGTGTGAGCCCTCCTTTCATTATTTGTATGCATTTATTGTTGAGATTCTTAAACTGCGAATAAGGTGAGAGCTAAGAAGCAATGACATAGGGTTTTCTTGGCAAGAAATACTGGAGTGGGTGGCCAGATCCTTGGACGGCCAGAAGATCAAATCAGTCGATATTGTCGACCATAAACCGTGACTGCTCATTGAAGGGTCAAATTCTAAAGTTAAAACTCAGCTTCGTTGGACATCTGATGAGAAGAGATGAGTCGCTGGAGAAAGATTTGATGTTGGGAAAGGTTGAGGGTCGCCGGAGAAGGGGTAGGCAGCGAACGCGATGGTTAGATGGCATCCTCGAGGCGCTGCAGATGAAGTTATGTGATGTTAGGAAGATATGCCTCCCTCACGGCGACGAGTTTGTGTGCCCGAGCGAGGAAGTGCGCACTCTATTCACTCCACCAGGACCGAGACATTCCGGCTGTTTGTCTTTTAATAAGGAGAGACACTCGCGTTGCCCGCCCCGACGTAGGTTCCACCCACTCCCTGGTATGCGATGCCGGAGCCAACGCGGCCATACCCGCCGCTATACACTCGCTGATCTGTTAAGCTGCCATCTGTGGTACTTGCTGTTTAGGTGAGAAAGAAAAAAGCTAATGTACAATTTGTACCTCATTCATATCAGGCATTCACAATGTGTTGAAGCAGCACTGAACTCGTGCTGCGTTCGACGAGCATTCGTCTCAAAAGTTCCCGGTATGGCACTGTTCTTAAGAAGACGCCTTGTGGCATTCTGCGGCTGACTTTTGAAATGGCTAACGAGCTGCGGAGCGGATTACATTTTTCTTTAATATTTTTGTATTCACTGATAAACTCTGCGCACAATGAAGGAAGCGCATTGCGTAGAGCTCCAAAATAGTGCTACGGCGATTTCATCAGCTATAGTCGGACACGATACAGCAAAGGTGGATTTGCAACGCCCACATGCTCATTTTTGATCTTGAACCATTTCTGAACTCAAACAAGCAATCATACAAGACCATTCCGTAGCGCCCATGACTGACGGCATCGGAAATGCCAATCTGCATGGTTTCATTCTACCGTGGCCACTCCCGAAATTCATGGAGTTGACCACCTCATCTCTGCACATCTTGTACTTCCTTTATTTACTAGGGAGTAAATGAGGATTAAGTACTTCCTGGAAGCTGTACACTGGCAAGGGTCAGAATACAGGGGAAAAACAACAAAGGTACAAAGCATTACATTATGACTTGCAATATTATTGGCAGCAAAGACCGTTGCAGGGATGCATGGTTGGCGATGAAGTAAACGTGGCAAGAAGGAATAAAAACAGCAAATGTATAAAATGAAAGGAATGTAGCAACACACCCACTAGGGTATGTATCTGGCTGCTTTCTGTTCCATGCATTATTTTCCACTTCCACTCTGTATGCCCTTTGAAAGCAAAGGAAATAGGAAAAGGTAAGATGGAGCCGGCGAAGACAGAAGAATGTGAGCACGGTGTCGTGGAAGCGCTTCAACGGACAACCATTGAACAAAAAAAGAAAGAGATGAAATTGCGCACTCCTAGCTAAGATCGCTCGACGGTTATACGTATCGGCGATTCCCCGAGGTACGCACCTCCTCTCTCGCGTGCCCCACTGCTCGAGAGGCACCCTACAGCCACGCGTGTATCGAGGCAGCGTCTCGATGTAGCGAGATGGAGGCAGTTATCGGAGCGGGACATGGGCTGATGGCCAATGGCTGCGCGACCACGTCCTCTCGAAGCGACGCCGGCCGCATGTATCGCTTGCGCTCGACGCGACGAAACTGGTTCGGTCACATATTTCTTGGACGGCGACGAAGACGCACGCACACCGACGACCATTTATTTTCTCTCTTTCGTTTTTCTGAGGCAGTGCTGATTGCCGTACACTATACGTATATGCTGCATACATTGGAGGAGGCACACGTGAGGTCGACTTTTATAATGCTGCTATTATGCTGGTAGAAGCTCAGATGACGCGTGCTTTCCTAAGTTGCTGCCAAAGAGAGAGCTTTTTCGTGGAATGGCGGTGAAATAATGAATGTGGAATAGCGTTTGGTGCTCGCGTAGAGGCGATTGCCGATGCATATTAGCAGTGTACGTTGAAGTCGAGAAAGAGCGAGTCGTGACTGTCCAGCTGGCTGAGCAGCTTTGAACACCTCCATATATTGGAAGAGGAGGCAATACCTATATAAGGCTGAGACAGCGTTGAAGTGGTTTACAGAACGCAGTTGAGGATTCGTTACGTCCGCCTCTAAAAAAATTATGTTACTAAGCTCCTGATTTAAGAAAGAGTTTGTTAGCATATGGGCCGAGGAGTTATGCAAGAACCCAGGAATGAGTCCATAAAAATTGAAATTCGCCTATATATGTTCAAGCCGGAAGCCCGAGCCGAAATCCAAGCCATTTGCTCAAGCATTTCACTCAAACGACTCCAGTTATTCAGCTTCCTGGAAATGATTATAACAACTCTGTGATGCTCTGTCGTATTATTCAATATGACAATTATGCTAACGGTGAGCTTTGTTTTTACTTGTTGTACGAACTTGTGGACCTCGAAGAAAAATGACAATATAATTTGCTCATTTCTCCCTTGACGTTCCTGACACAAGTCAATATCGTCGTATACGCATATCCTGCTACTCTCTCATACATGTAGGAAGAAAAGAAAGGCGACTAGCAACAGAACGTGCCTAAATGTATATGAAGTCGAAGTAGTGCCGATACATGCAGGAGCGATGTAGCGCTCAGAACAAAGCTACGCTAAGGAGCGTTGGTCATCACAATTTCAGTCATGCCGTGCTGTTCCACGGTAACAGGATGTGAAACGCTTCGAGCGCATCTCGACGTCCAGATCGAGTGCTTGTTCGCCTTTCAATTAACGAGCCCCGCCTTGTTCTTTTGAGAGAGCGCAGTGGTGTACGTGCGGATACTCAGTAACTACGAACAGGGTTCTACGGCCGATCGACGCAGATGAAAAAGACGTGAAAGATTAGCACCGGCGACATGCCGGCGCAAAGCTTCTTCCAGCTAAAGGTATCAAGGACGGGACGAGTCTTGAGAAACTGACGTCATCGTCTCACCTGCTCAAGGCAGCTCTCTATGGAGAGCCAGATGAGGCTGACAACATATACTCGTCGGGAATGCACACTCACTCCTAGTTCTAAGCCCTGGTCACACACCCGGCACGTCATGAGATGCCTGCCTAAGCTTATCAATCAGCGAATAAATAATCAAATGGTATACGTCCCAGCTTCATACGAAGCTGCAGAGAACGTGCAGTCTATTTACAAAAGGACTTTCGATATTGCCGTCACAGACTGTAATTTGAATTTGTTCATGAACTGTACTGTCAGAGCCTTTCAGCACGGCCCCTCTATGGAGGCGTACTTGGCGCGCTTTTATTGAGCGGCGGTGCTTTTGTGACAGGTTCTTTGTGTGTGTGTGTGTGTGTGTGTGTGTGTGTGTGTGTGTGTGTGTGTGTGTGTGTGTGTGTGTGTGTGTGTGTGTGTGTGTGTGTGTGTGTGTGTGTGTGTGTGTGTGTGTGTGTGTGTGTGTGTGTGTGTGTGTGTGTGTGTGTGTGTGCGTGCGTGCGTGCGTGTGTGTGTGTGTGTGTGTGTGCGCGCGCGTGCGCGCGTGCGTGTGAGTGTGTGTGCGTGTGTGAGTGTGTGTGTGTGTGTGTGCGTGCGCGGTTGTTTTGCCACGCTGAGAATATCATCCCCATCGACTTGCTTAGGTGTCCGTTTTTTCGAGGACTCCTATAAACTTTCTGGCCGTCGCTCTGTCATTGGCAGCTTAGAATACAGGAAGATACGAAAAAGCTCCGCAGCGGTCTCGCTCGAAACGGAGACGTTGGTGGCGGATTTATTACCCTTGCTCACACGATCGGTACAGCAACAGCAGTTACACCTATACCCATAACACAGGTGCTGGCCCAGCAAACCACTCCGGCATTATCGGCTCCAAATTTCCCCTCGCTGCGAAGCTTCTAGCGGGGTGATGCGAGCTGGCGAACTGGTTGGTACTTGCGCCCATCAGCTCTCAGGCTGGACGTGAGTCGCACTCCAATCCTTGAACCGGTGGAGTGCTTGGCAGCATGCGTTCGCCTGAAGCGTTTGCGAACGTGAAAGGTGCATGCATTTGAGAAGCGCGATTTTATCCTCCTCGTGCGCATTCATTTGGCCCTTCAAACTCGCACCGGACTCGGTCAACTCCATGGCCACTTCTGAAAAATGCTTCTCATATACACTCGTTTCTGACGCACTCCCACTTACTGGCCCGTTTTAAATAATCGGAATAAAAAAGAAAAAAATGTACCCGGTTTATGCGAAAAAGCCTCACTGCACAAGACGAAGGATATACACACATCGTCCTGCGAGCGCGGCGTACCATCTTTGTACGAACGCCGTCCAGGGATGAGAACATAAATTTCGATTACGCTCTCTCTTTCTTCTGGCGATCGTCCAGTCGGACTCATCCTTTTCCTCAGCCGCGTCTCTCCCTCTCACCCCTTCCCTCTCTCGTCTAGCGATTCGGCGCGTGCCTCGTTTTTAATTCGTACCCTTCCCGTATAACGGCACCCCGAGAGAGAGCTGGGGAGGATGCCGTTGAGGCACCGTTAAACGCCGCCGCCGCGGGGGTCAGAGGTTCTCTTTGAGCGCCTTTCGCAATCACATCGGTGAGAGAGAGCCGGTCACGAATCGGCAGCGCCGTGTGCGTCCGCCATGAAAGTACACAGCCGAAGCATTGCATGCGATTACCCCCGCACATGGGACGAATGCACGCGAGAAGCACAGCAGGTGGCTTTCTACGCTGCAGCGCGTCGCCTTGGCTCGCTCATGTGGCTCGTATTTATGGAACAGGATGCGGCTCCAAACGTCCGCGGAGAAGCGCCTTTGAATACGGTGCAAAACGACCAGCTTATATGAGTGAAAAGCAGCGTGGAAGTAATTCGAGACATATTTTCTTTACGATCTGCCGAGTACCGTATGCGCTTTTATAGCCGGATGTACCTTGAGACATCGAAGGCCGCTGAGTCATAAGGCTCTGGTTGGCACGGCGAGAATTCCGAAACTAGCTCTCGTGAAGGCAAGCCTCATCTTTGCTGAGTCAAGCGCAGAGGACAGGATGTTAACCAGTGGGCATTGCGCATAGTTAGACGTACGTGCACGACGGTAAACTATCCCCTCCAGTCGCGCATGCTAGTCTATACGCTGCGTTATTGGTGGATAATATCGTCCCTTCATTGATGGCTGAATGGTGCAGCTGACGGATTTCCGCTGCCGGACAGAGCCTGATCTGTGACCGTGGCCTGAGGGCTACGTGGACACAAAGGCAATCACTGCGCGGACGAGGCCGTGCGATCTGCCCACCAAGGGGGCGATTTTGAGTCCACCTTCTTTGCAAGAGTAGACGCAGCGCACACTGGCGTGGAAGATCGAGATAGTCTCATGGAATTCCTGCCACTTTCCAAACCAACGTCTACAATCCTTAGACATGAAGCTCCAAGTTCCAACCTGCCTACAGCGGCGTGATGATTCTCGGACAGTATCCACGGCGATCACATGTGATGAAGGCCTTTCAGGCACTTTTCCGTTTCCAGAGAGTGTCGGGCCAGCATGACAGGCTGCGACTTTCCTGTATGCTTTTTCGCCTACCGACTTTTGTTTTTTTTTTTTTTTTTTTTTTTGCCTGTTGCCCCATTTTCTCCTCAAACTTGATATACTTTCATCCTTTTTCACCGGTGCAGGATGGCAAACGAGTTCATTTTCCTAGTAAAACTCCCTCCTTTTCCGTCTCCTATGCTGCGTTATGTGCTCCAAGCTCGAAAGGCTGATGACGCCCAGTACGGTAACGAAACGACAACTGTACTAACTACTCTCCCCATCTCATTACAGGTTTTCATCTGGCGCAGAAGTGCTATGGGAATATCGTTAGACATACCAGCTACGTTTTTCAAAGTGATTAGAAAAGAAGAAAAAAACATGAAAAAAAGCGGCTTTTTTCTTTTCTTTTCAGAGGGATGAGAGGCTGTCAACTGGGTTACGGATTAATACAATAAAGTCAGAACTTGTGCAAAAACTCTACATTTGTCCACGTTATTCTTGAGCAAAAGCAGCAGTAACCACTACATAGGCGCTCCTTATCCGTTTGTTGGCTGAGTTCACAGCCCTTCTCTCATTGGGAACGATTGGGCACTTATATACATTTTCCCCTTCGCTACAACACTAACTTCGCCTAACCACTCGGTGAACCAATTTCAACTGGAGCCAAAACTACCGTCGAGCCAAACAGTCGCGGTCACTGCGCGAGCGTTGTCCACCGTGCGCGCTCGTTATCTGAATAGGTCGTCAAGCGAAGTCAGTGATGCGCGTCAGCAGCTCTGCCTCGCAGCTCGGACAGCAAGCGGCCGTTTTCTCGGCGCGCGCTGCTAAATCAGGCGCCCCGCACGACGGTAGCCCACGGTTACGGCACAGCGAAAACTTGGAAAGAGAGAAAGAAAGAAGACAAATTCCAGCCATGCGTGAGCGCCGGGTCTTCGCCCAACACACGCCTCTTTTTCTGGAGAAACGCCTTTAGAGCAATGGAAAAGGGGAAGTATTAAATGAAGTACAGCGCGGGCCGTGATAGGCGGTGGCGAATATACGGCGCTGCCTGGCGCGCACACATGTGTCCAGGAAGTGAGCACGGACATGCACGAAGCGCCGTGTAACGACTTTTCGCGACGAGTACGGCACGCCGAATGTATCTCTCCCCCCCTCTGTCTCTCTCGCTTTCTACAAGATCTACATTTATCCTTCCTGTTTTCAGATTATGTGTACAAGCCCCCCTTTTAACCGCTTCCGCTATAGGAACAACCCCTTCAATTAGCGATGCCGTTTTTGCGAAAGCTACGCCGTCTCGCGTGCACTGCCAGTTACCGATACGTAAGTATACACAGCTTGCTGGTCGTTTACTCGAGCCGAAAAGCAAGAGCTCCGAGCAAAAGAACGCTATGCTTCCTGTTCGCAACGTGCCTGCGGCATCACGATACTGAATGACCTAACAGAGCCGATGCGGTTTTCTGGAAGCGTGACTTCTTTTTTGCTTTCTTGGGGCGCAATATTAGGTATTCGGTTATGTTTATGGTACACTAGTAGGAAATCGTTTACGTACTCTCATGGTTTACGTACGCAAGCGCCGATTTGATGCACTCTATTTGACATAATTTATACATAAAGAAACAGCCTAATCACTACCATGTTCTGAATATAGCCTAGCAAGAGTACTGCGCCATCATGTGTTTCATGGTATTTCCAGAGCTAACGTTCAACCCGCAACAGCTAGCATTGCAATTCTTGAACTCATTTCGTAGTCCA